>NW_026068014.1:1418423-1474575 GCF_014885135.2 Alexandromys fortis | reverse complement strand
GAGAGAGAGAGAGAGAGAGAGAGAGAGAGAGAGAGAGAGAGAGAGAGAGAGAGAGAATGATCAGGAGGGTGAGCCGGAGAAATAGAGAAGACAACTAATATTTTATTATGAAAAATTTAGGCAGAAAAGACAAAATGACTTTGGAAACTTTAGCAGGCAGAGCCATATTGAATGGAACTAGTCCCTGGGGGCTTAAACTGGAGCCACAATAAATCTTTTCTGTCTTATGTTGCATTTATTAAGCATTTTGCCATAGCAACTTGAAAAAAAATGAACATACTATTCTATCATTATGTTTTGTAGATCTGGTGCCTACATGGAAGCACCTTTGATTGTTATTTGTATTTCTCTTGCCAAAAGTGACATGGTAAATGTATTTTTTTAAAAAAAAAGTTCTGATATTAGCTTTCATAGAAAATTACCTGTCTTATCAAAGTTTTCTAAGTTTGGTTCATTTCTGCCAATAGTGAGTAATCACTAATGGCTTTGATTGCTCCTATTTGACTTTGGCATCCATCAGAAACATGGAATTTTGAAATGAGAGACTTTCAAAGCTTCCCAAGCAGCACCGCTGTCTGGAGACCATGCGTTCAAAAATATGAACCTATGTGACATTTCTCATTCAGACCATGACCACAAACAGGAGCAATCAAAGCCATAAGTATACAACCACCATGGAAATCAGTGTGGTGACTCCTCAGAAAGATGGGAATAGATTACTTGAAGATCCAGCTATACCACTCTTAAGCATATATCCAAAGCATGCTCCATCCTACCACAGGGACCCTTGCTCAACCATGTTCATTGCTGTTGGGTTTATAATAGCCAGAATTTGGGAATATCCTAGGTGTTTTCCAACAGAAGAATGAATAAAAAATATGCTACATTTACACAATGGAGTATAACCCAGCTGTTAAAAAGAATGAAACTCACAGGTGAAAGAATGGAACTAGAAAAAAAAAACATCTTGCGTGAGGTATCCCAGACCCAGAAAGACAAATATGATATACATTCACTTATATGTAGCTATTACTGTTAAGTCAATGATAACCAAGCTACCATCTGTAATCCACAGAGGTTAGGCACAAAGCAAGGTACTATAGGTGTAAAGGGAAATAAAATAGACAGTTAAAGATGGATACTGTAACTATTAGAAGGTTGGGGGCTTGAATGGGAGGATCTAGTGGAAAAGGGAGAGGAAGCTGAGGGAGGGAATATGGAGGGAGACAGCTAAAATTAAGGGTCACTTGATGTGTAGTATGGAAACACAATACAGTAGAAACTTCCTAAAATGTATACCTACATGAAGGTTATCTAAATAAAAGTGCCAAATAATGGAGGGAGACTAAGTCTCAACCGACTATCTCTTGTCACCAAGTGAAACTTCCAGTATTGGGACTGGGTTACATTCAATTGAGTTGCTGACCAAATGGCTCTATGGGATGCCCCAAACAACAATGCAGACTGTTGCCAGGACAATAGACTGCTCTCCACAGATTGGCACCAAGGCCCCATGGCTGAAGACAACATCCACACAACTCATTGAACACGGAGAAGTAGAGTTGACACCTACATAGAAGCCTTCACTGCTATATTCCAGCATCTTTGGTATCAGAAGGTACTCTGAATGCTACCAGAAGAGACATGCAAATACTAAGTCAGCCACAAACCCTTCTACCCACAATGATGTATCACTTATAAGACATGCTACGGCAATGGTGGCACAAAGCGTACAGGAGTAACCAACCAATATCAGACTTGACGTAAAGCCCACTTCCATGGCATGGAACCCATACTTGACATTGCTTGGGTGGCCAAGGACCAGAGACTAGCTATCCCATAGACCTAGGGTAACAGTAAAACAAAACAAAAATGTGATGCTAAAATGTCTCCTAATGACATTCTGCTATACTCATAGATGCGTGCCTTGTTCAGCCATAGTCAGATGACTTTTCTCCTGGTGCAGATGAGAATAAATATGAGACCCCCAGCCTGACATAACACAGAGAGTGAGAGACCGGAAACACTCAACTCTATATGAGATGTCTCCATCAAATCCCTCCCTTCAGAGCTCAGGGAACACTTGTAGAAGAGGAGGCAGAAAGGATATAAGAGCCAGAGGGGTTGGAGGATGCCAAGAAAGCAAGACCGTCTAAATCATCATGCTCTCTATGCTCTTCTGCACTCATAGAGATTGAAGCATAATGCATAGAGCCCGTGCAGGTCCTGCTCCAGGCCCTCTGTGAATATATTATGGCTTCAACTTTAGCATTTTATGATATTCCTGAGTGTACAAACCAGTGGGTCTCTGATTCTTGTGCCTTCTCTTGGGCTCTTTTCTTTCTGTTGATTTGTTTTGTCCACCTGGGATGTGATAGCGTTTATTTTATCTTATTATATTTCATTTCATCATATTTAATTATTATCTCTTAGAAGCCTATTTGTATTCTAATGAGAGACAGAAATGGAGTGGATCTGGAAGGGAGGGGAGTTGGGGCGGTACTTGGAAGAGTAGAGGGAAGGGAAACAGTAATCAGGACATATTATGTGAGAAAAGAATCTATCTACAACAAAAAGAAAAAATATGAAAAGAAAAAAATGGGATTATCACAGAAGAATCACCTGCCTTCTATAAGTGACAAAAATCTATTAGTTTTTTCTTATTAAAAGTTTGAAATTGTGTTGTCTTACATACATGTGTCATAGCTCATTTTTGTATATTTATGTATCTATGTATCCTGTTTTGAACAAAAGTGAGCTATAAATTCTAGACATGATAGGGCAACTAATCTAAAGCTTAATCCCAAATTACTCATAAAAAGACTTTATTTAAAAATTCCTATCTGGGTCAGGCACGTACAGATGCATTATTTTCATCTTTTATGCCTAGATTTTGTCTATTAGATATGAGACAAAATTTATAAAATAAGTAATATCGGAGGCTTTGCAATACAGTTTTTCTCAGTAACTGTTGTATTACCTGGTCTCTCTCTCTCTCTCTCTCTCTCTCTCTCTCTCTCTCTCTCTCTCTCTCTCTCTCGTTTTTTGATTGGTTTAAGTAACTGGATTTTTCACACTTGAAATTTTTTTTATGAGCATAGCATATAGGATTTATTTTGAGAGAAACAAAAACATTCTAAATTAATGGTAATATTTACATAATTCTATACATATAATGTAAACACATTCAATTGAATATGTTAGATGAGTGAAAAACAACACACTTGAAATTTTTACCATTAGTAAATTATTCTTTTTTTTAAATCTTTACATTCTTTTGTTAGAGCAAGATTCCTGGTGATACAGTGGTCTATTTGCTAAGCACAGTCCTGTGCAGCAATGGAACACTCTCCATCTACACAGACTTTTGTGACACTATGGTCATTAATGGAGTCATTCCATTTATAAAGTTCTGCACATCAAAAAGCTTTGAGCAGGTTGTCCAGTAGTCATCTCTGAAAACGTGGCCTTTAATTGTAGCTTTATTTTACAGCATTAAAACGCTGATGCATCAGGTGGTTCCCAGCAGACAGATTCACAGAGTCATATCTGAGAGCTTCTGCTCCATTCCTGGGACAGAGCACTCCTGACCACCTCAGACGGCTGACTCTGCCAGCCCACCTTCATGACTGGTTGGCACTGCCAATGAAGACACGCCAGCAGCTGTCCTTCGTACAGATTGCATTAGAGCAACAGGTCCATGACACAGTGGAAGAAAGTGCTGTCAGCATATCCAAGTAACTAAAGGGCCATTTAAAAAGATGCCCGATTGAGATGATCCAAATCCCCTTAACTCAATCTGCAAAGCCTTGAGGTCACCCTGCAAAGTATGTATAAAAAAATACAAAGTTGGGGAGACAAAGTTTAACATGCTGTCATTAGGCAGGTCAAACTTGTACTTGTATATTGAGCATCTGTTCTGGCAGAAAAGCATCCGGTCCTTTGCGTACACATTGGTTTTATTGCAACAAAGCAAGTTGTACACTTCAATATTTAAAATGAGCATCTTTTCCTTCCAGTAAAAGCCAAAAAAATTAAAAATAAAGTTATGACAGAGAATGTCAACTCCAAATAAAACCCTTCAGATTCTGCTGATCCTCCCATTGAGGGGCAAGGCTCAGTCATCATCAGGAGAGAATATTACCTTACAACTGTTGTCTTCAACTGCAAGAATAACAGTTGAGCATTACAATCAGATGTGCCAAAGGAGGAGCCATGTTGCCACAATGCCCACTTAACCCCCAGACACCTCAAATCCACCCTTGATGACCATCTATACCCTACTTTTCTTCTTACTAAACAAGGGAGAATAGACAGATACATGTATTCACATGGAGAAACAATGTAATCTCCAAACCCAATAAACAGAAAAAGGGAAAAAGCTAGAACTCTAAGCATTACTACAGGGGCCTGACACCCTCCAGCAGAGCCAGGGGAGCTGGAGGGCTTTTCTTATTTTCCACAAAACACAGTGGTGGTGTTAAATCCATAATTTGAGACAAAAAAAGGCTAAAAATGAATTTAGAAAAGAAAAGTAGAGATTCTTTCCCCATTGTATTTTGCTCCCGGTATTTTTCCCAAAGTAAGTTCAGAAACATGGTGTTGAGAGAGCTCAAAAACAGGATGACTGAGCACAAGAGGGATGGGGTGGGGAATGACTGCAACCTGCTCTCAGGGGTTGGAGAAAGTTAAAAAGTGAAAAGCAATAAAAAAAGAAGGTTGGAATGCACCCGTCTTCTGTGCTAGTGATCCTTGTCTTCATCCTCCTCTCCCTCCTCCCCTTCATCATCATCTGTCTTCTTCACTCTCATCCTCACCCCCTTCATCAATATCCTCCTCATCTTCTGCCTCTCCATCTTTATCATCCAGATCAAGAACCAAATATTACTGCAAGGGATTTGGCCAAATACCATCTTTGATGCCCTCCTAGCTCATCTGCACCTGCGAGAGAGTGGTCAGTAAACCTGCCAACCAGCTCTCGGGTTCTGCCTCTTCCTGCTGGCCTCAGTCTGGATTTGACTGGAGCATTTTGTCAAACCCTTTCCAGATTTCCATTTGATTTCAGTGAACTTTGAAGATTGGTCACCACTCTGAGTCAGATGGAATTCTTTGGAGAGAATGTTCTTTTCAAAGTAAGAATTTTCATCAAAATAAAAATCTGTTCAGTAACCTGAAATTAAAATTAAATCAAATTCTGTCATGTCTGTTATTTGGGAAGATAGGAATCTTACAGTTTTCTGTAGTTTGTAGCCTTTAGCATCAGAACCCACATGATCTGCATCTGTGCTGTTGGATGCCGAGGTCTTCAGTTTGGTTTGCATTTTTCTATATAACTTTACTTCACTTCTGGTCAAACAATGCATGGCCTTCTAGTCTTCTTTCCCAAGCAGAGCAGACACATATGGATACCTAACAAATGTTGCTACCCCAAAATCTAGGATTTTGGCAATCAATTCTGACTCTTTTGAAAAAAAATGGTTGGCAGAGTTTGTTATATTTTTGTTCAAATTTCAAAATCTCCTCACTGGCTTGTTTATTAAGTCTGCTGTTTCATGTTGTATGCCATGAATATGTCAGTTGCTTCTCGCCATTCTTTTCCTCCCCTCTGCGGGCCAGGAGAGCGGGCATGTCCTTCAGCTTTGGGACAGGAGCCTGTCTGTATTTCTCGAACAGAGGCAGGAGCGTGGATTACTGTCTGAGGGCACAGCACAAGAGAATGACCAGAAGCCAGAGGCCAGAACCCGATGTTCTCAGCAGGAAGAAACCCACAGAAGCCAGTCAATTATTCTTAGCACCTTGCTCCTGATGCTCTTTAAAATGGTTGCTCTTTTGTTTAGTAGTTTCTTGGCAGAATATTTTAAACAGATAATTTTTAATTAATCAATTTGATTTAAATTTGATGTAATCAATTTTTTTTGCTTCATTGTACCTGATAAATCTCGATACATGAATTATTCACCAATATTCCTTAGAAACTCTGTGTTGTGTGCATATTTCTACTTTGATCCAACAATGTATAACATGGCAAGATTATGCGTCCAGGCTCTTGGCATTTCTGGTGTGAGCACATGGCCTACTGCCTTGTGTTGTTGGATATATTTGTTTTTCTGCTTTGTTGAGACTTAGAATTTCTTTGTGAGTTATGTACATGTGCACTTGGGAAACAGCGTGATGCTACCTAAATGTTTACCATTGTTGCTTTTCGTATAGCTGCTGAGTTTTGAAGGCTGCTCTGTTATTTGGGAAAGTAGGATGTCTTACAGCTTTTGTAGCCGGTAGCTGTTAGCATTAGAACTCACACATTTTTGTTCTGGCTTTGTGCATGGGACCTGCACCTGTGCTGTTGGAGATCAGGTCTTCAGCTGTGTTTGCATTTTCTCAGTATAAGTGCTTCTCCTTGTGTGTCCAGCTTTTATGAATTACCTTGCGTATGCCTTGTGTCTATCCGTATGTTTTGCTTCCTTCTGTGTCAATCTGAGCCTTTTCAAGCACTTTTTTATTATCCTAATAGCAGTGTGTACTCCAGTAGACAAATGATAACTACACCGCACAAAGAAACCCCCAGCTCTCCTAATCCTGCTCTCCAAGGACAACGGCTGTTAGCATTATGTTGCATCTCATTTAGTTGTCTTCTGTCCCTTAAGAAGTTTGGTATGAAATAGTTCTACTTTATTTGTCACTTATTTTAAAAAGAGTGTTACTTTCAGAGAATAAATTGCACTTTCTACCTGTTTTCAGAATTTCATTCTGTTTACCGTTTCTGTGTTCCCACATCCAGCTATTCATAATGCCCACTCGTGGATTTGCACTATAGTTCAGACTAAAGAGAAAAACTCCAACTAGATGTTTTTCTGAAAACTTCAGTTCTATAAAGTTTGTTGTTATGCAGAATATATTCTCTGATCTGCTTTGACTAATGTCTACTATAGTAGGTCAAAATGAGCTGGGTGACGTGTGATTGAGGCTTTAAACTTGGAATATTAAAATGAAAGGATAGCTACTAATATTTATCTCAGGATGACAGACTTTAACCCAGGGTGTTTTGAACAAATTGGGTCTATAAGTACAGAGTATATGTGGCCTCCATCCTTGGGACGCCTGTAGGGTATTTCTCTCTCTCTCTCTCTCTCTCATTCGCCATCTCACTGAATTGGACAAGACTCTTCTACTTGCTTTCAACACTGATGTGGCCTTGATGTTCTTCAACTTCCATTCTACTCTTCATGATGATGCAGATAGTTCAAATGAACCTTGAGAATTAACCCATGGAACGGAGACATCAGTGTTAGCAGTGTTTGCTGCTGTTGCGTACAACCCTGTCTGGTTCCCAACACCCACACCACACCAGGCAGCTCACTACAACTCCAGTTCCAGAAAATCCATCATCCCTTACTGATGCACATAAACTCATGCCAGCGTGTGCATGTGCACATGCACATGCACACACACACATTCACACACACACGCACACACACAATAAAAATGTGACTCTTCAGCATTGTATTGATCTGCTTCTTGGAACAATGTGCTTATTGCCTTCCTCAAATATTTATATGATCGTTGTCAAAATCTTGTTCTGTTATATTCAAAAGGCACATTGAGGTGCTTGAAACCACATCAAATGTTTCTTTGTTTGAGGAACATTTGGGAACCCAAAATTGCCTGACATATTGATACTCAATTACTGTATACTCAGCTTCATAAACCCAGATGAGCACACCAGTTTTTAAAGATAATCACAGTTTGTGGTTACCTGATATAATGATAGTATTAATAGTTAAAATTCCAAAGATTAATAAGACCAGCCGAGCATGGATGGGCCAGTTTTCTCATATGTTGCCTGGACATTTGTACCACAGGTCACAGCTTTCTCAGTGTTGATGTAGTTCAGGTTCTCATTATTAAAGAAGTCCTGATAAAACTTCTGATTGGTGTTATGGGCAAAGTCCCAAAGAAAAGAGGAAGAAGAAAATTATGAAAGCCCTGGTACCGTGATGATATATCATGCCAAAATTACCTCTGTAATTTTGTGTATCTCTCCTCACTGAGCTGTAGATAATTGTTTTCATTTCTCACTTACGAAACATTTGGTCTTTGGCCTGATTGACTTATTAGAGAAGCAAATAATCAAACCTTTGCCTAATCCTACATCTGACAGCAAAAGTCACATTTTGATATTAATCGTGACTGGCTCTTTGCCGTCTCAGTGTCATCTGTATCTCTTAATGGAGCACAGCATCAATGATGGCAGAGAACTCAGGGCTACTGACGGGAGACAACTTCCTAGGAATTCCTTGTATCCGTACCACCTCCACGTTCTTCCACTTGACTCAGGAGACGAATGGCTCATTAGAGACAGACACAGAAGCCAGAGCTACTGTTGTATTCAACAAGCAGTATTATTATTTTAACACAGAGAATATGGGAACAGACTTCCTGTTCCCCGCTGCTGCTGCCTTTAAGTCGGGTATAATGAGGCTCTTCATGCTTGCAGACTAGCTCTTCCCCTCTCTCTCTCCTGATTTGGAATTCTCTGAAATTGAATCAGTAGTGACTTGAATTCATTCTGATGACTGGCCCAGAGTGAAGCTAAGGAGACGAGCCTTTGATAATAACAACAGAGTTAGAATTGGTGACACACGCCTGGGAAATAACCATCCTGTAGACAGGATGTTGACTTTCAAACATGAGTTCTTATTCTATATTTCCCGTGGGATCAAACTTCTTTGTTCCAAGGAAATGATGTTTTCTCATTGCCTAAGATCAACTTCAGGACAGCGCTGGATAGCTTTTCTAAACTCCAGGTATTTGGCTTTGTGCAGAGGCTGAAACTCTCATCTCTGGTGCCTCCTGAATGAATAGGTATGATGCAAGAACCTTGAGTGACAGCTCTCAAGGAACAGAAGTTCAACATCAGCTTCCTCACGAAGAGAAACCGTAAAGTTGATTCTAACACTGATGCCTGTATTAAGACCTTCCCTCTTTCCCAAGTTTCAGAATACTTTTGTGGACTTCAGTCACTTGGGAAATAAAGCCAACAATTCACAAATGAGACTTCATAAAATTAAAAACCTTGATACAGTACAGGAAGCAGCTGATCAAGGAAGTGACGGCTTCCTGAAGGGATCAAGAAGCAAAGAATGATGAACGAAGGCCCCCAGCTTGTTTATTTTATAGAGTCCAGGGTCTCCTGACCAGGGAATGGTGCCGCGTATGGTGGTCAATCTTCTCACCTGAGTGAACATGACCAAGATAATCCCCTACAGCAGGAATCCCCCACTACCCATCACAACTCCACCCCTAGTCAAGTTCAGACTCTGAACTACCACTGTGAAGCTAAAAACCTCCACCTCTTGCTTCCAAGGACTCATGACCATTTTATTTTAATGCCTTTGGTCCAACTTTAAACATCCTCATGGTCTTTAAAAACCCCAACACTTTCAAAGTCCAAAGTCTGTTCACCACGAACTCCTACATAAGGAAAAAAAATAAATTACATATTTTCAAAAAAAATGGCACAGAGTAAAGATCATATTCCTAAATGAAAGATCCCAGGAACAGCAAGGAACAGTCGTACTAAATCCTGCAGCTCCACGTTCCAGTCCTCCAGCTCTGCAGCCCTCAGCACACAGTCCTTCCTGGGCAGACTCATTCCATGACGTCAGCTTTCCTCAGCGCATCTCTGGTGGTCCTGGGATCACCATAATAGCCTCCCATTGTCTTCGCAGCTTCGCACAGTTGGCTCCCTGGGCCTCCATGCAAGGATGTTAAGTCATTTCCTGCCTTATCTAGCCACGAACTAAAAGACTCCTCCACCCTTTCAACCCTTCATCTCCCATGCTTGCAAAACTACAGGGACCATGCCGCCATGCTCTGCCAGCTCCAGAAGCGTCAGCCGATCCCCGCTGGCCCACAGGTGTCTGAGCTGACCCTGATGAAGCTCGTGCCCAGGCAGTTGCTTTGGAGGAGCTTGGAATCCCTTCAGCTTAGGCAGTCTTCCCAAATGAATTTGGGTCATCGTTAGGGAGAGCCTCTGGATGGGTGGGGCTTTGCCCTGGGAACAGCTTTCCGGTTGTCTCAGTGCAGAATAAAAGGTTTCTCTTTAGTGATGATGATCTTTTAAAATAATTGCAGCTGCTTTCTCAGCGTCAATCTGATATTCCCCTGTTTTGAAATTTTATCTGGCAAACATATCAGTCTATTATTTTTAAGTTCAACTTTACTTGGATTCTCAGGACACAGAAAGAGTGGAGCCATATTTGTAGCTGTAATATGATGAGACTGGCCCCAAGCCCAGTTCCGTCTAGAGTTCTTGTTTTCCTTTGAGAATTATGTATAGGGCTACTGCAGTTGTGTTTCTCTCTCACCATTGATGGCCTTCTATCACAGTGGGGAGGGGATAGTCTCAATGCACTGTGTGTGTGTGTGTGTGTAAAATGCCTATTGTACATATGTAACATAGTATTGTATAAATTGAGAATACACAATGAAATAAAAAATAAAGAACTATATGGCAAAGCTGACTTTGAAATTTAGTCTCTTTTCACCATTCCTTTAAATATCTGATGAAAATGCATTTAAGATTTTCTGAGGTGTATATGTATCTGCATATTTGTTTATATTGCTTGGTATCGTCTACTTGTGTTTCTCACGCAGACTTGTGTTGATCTGATTTACCTGCAGTGATATGTGTGGTCTACTACATTCACTGTGGCAGAGCCTTCTGTTGTTTGAACAGATCCAAACTGATTCATTTTCCCCTTTGTCTAATGGTATGCTATTTGGATGTTTCCGTTTTTATTATTATGAACAATGCTGTTGTGACCATGAAAGAAAAGATAAATACATTTAATTATATTGCATTGAAAAAGATCTTAAGGAAGCAGAAAAGGCAATTGGTGAAATGTATTTTCAGTGCATATAGCAACCAGAGGGCTGGTATTTGGGAATCATAAGAAACCTATATGAAGCAATAGGAAGAACATAAGGGCAATAACAATCAGAAATAGTTACGGGATGATTTACTGAGAAATAGAAGAGTCAACTTGAGTGGCCAGCCTAACAGTGGCAGATGTCTCACAGAGCAAAACCAGATTAAACTTACATAGTTATACCTATTACACTATAGGGAGAAGAGAAAAAAAGCCATGCTGAGTTCATGTGGGTTGATGAAAGCACATTTTTCATGGCTTGGAGAGGTTTAAATTGGTACAATTATTTTAGAGAATAAATTGAAACAGTCTGGTAGAGTCAATGGTAAAGACATACATGCAGAGAAAACTCCTACCAGGGTGTCTGGAGAGGTGTGTGATAGACTCCGGTCCTCTGACTTGGGTCGTGCAAGGCACACTTCATTCGAGTGATTTAGCTACCTCCGTCTCTAATCACGAGCATGCTTTGACTTTTGTGTGATTTTCGTTTGCTTGTTTAATTTTGCGCTGGGATTGAACCTTGGGACCTTGTACATTCCTGCAAGTGCTCTCACGAGGCTATGTGCAGGGCAAAGGGGTGAGGGAGGAATTCTGGGTAATGCCTGAAATCTGAGTTCAATAGTAATTTTTCTGCCTGGTATCATCTGTACATTTTAAAATAAAGTTGGAGTGTAAAAATACCCTATGAATTTAAATTATTTCTCTCTCCCCTTTACTCCTCCTCCTCTGACATCTATTGTGGGCAGTTGGGCAGCGTAGTGTGCTAAAGTAAAGGAGTCAGAGCTGCTACTGTTTATTGCTTTTAAGTTTTATTTTTAAAGCTTTAGAGCACAGACGTCTGCGTTCTTATAAACATCTCTACCCAGAAGGAAAGTCACAGTTTTTCAGGGAGCTTCCCATCATCCGAATGAACCCACCCTGTTTCCTGTCATCTCCGCCTGGTCCTTCGGAAGATGCTTTGTAATAGGTGGTGAATAGCAACCCATAATGCACTTCTACCCTGCGCATCTCCTGGGCTTTTATCTGGGAAGAGACAGTAAAGGCATCCACTTAGTCACTGGAAGGAAATGAATACACAAATACAGAATGGTTTATGAAATTACTGAGCACAGCCAAGAATAATTCCCCAAGGTTCCCTCTCTCAGCTTCTAAGAGTCAGAGGAAGTAAAAATAAGAAAATATGACGGCACCATAGCAGAGGCATTTATGTGGTCCTCAGTGTACTCTGATGTATTGTTCCTAAAACATTGCAGGGGAAAAATAAACCGCATTCAACAGTTCTTCCCCACAACCCCTAACACAGTATGGTAACACACAGAGGAAGACCAAGAGTTCAGAGTCTCTCTAGATGACACAGTGAGCTGGAGATCAGCCTGGCTATAACGAGTTCCTGTTTTAAAAAAAAATAAAATTTCAAACCCAAAACAAAAATAAAAAACTTTTTCCTACTTATGTTGGACAGAAATATTTTTTAAATTTTTGAATTTATTCTCTGATAGTTTTTATACACGAGGGTCATATCCAGGCTTACACACAACCTCCAACCCTTCCAGATTCCTTTTTGCAAACTGCTTCTCTGTGTCAAAAAAAGAAACACAAAACACAAACACAGAAACAAATATTGATTTCATTTGTTTTTACATATCACATACAATAGCACAGATGCTGAAAAGAATCTGACTTTGACATTCCAAATATTCTCCAAATTTGTGATCACTTCCTTCTCAGTTAGAAAGCTGAATTTCTGTCTGATAAATGAGATTTCAGAAGGTGCAGTGTACAGATGATCAGACTTGCCAATAGTAGAAACCCTGCAGGCAAGTAATGTCTCCTATAATTTGTATCACTCCATTACTGATGAATAATCTTTTCAACAATTTTGGAATTAATAACTCAGATGGAAGGCACCCTGAATTTTCTGCCATGATAGAATGATGCCGTGTGGAGCATACCTGCTTCTACATGCTTTGCTGTATGAATTTTTTCTGCTTTGTGGGGGAACAAAGAGACACACATGTTCTCCCCTCTTCAGACTTTAGGGATGGTCATCAGAATCCGGAACAACAAAGAAGTTAAGGATGCATGGCAGAGAAGAGGGGAAACAGAGCAGGCAACACTTTCCTAAGCCTTGCTAAAATATTTTGGGTGTCTGCCACCCACTGAGACCTCTATTGCCCTTCCCTGCCAGAGGAATGCATCCCACAGGGCCTAGGGAGGACGCACCTCCTCTGCTCCCATACATTGCATGCTGCTGCCGCTCGGGAGCTGGGTCTCCACCCAGCATTTAATTTGGGTGCCAAGATTAGTGATGTAGCTCACATGCAAGAAACACAGAATACTTAGTACTCATATCATGTGGACCTTTGGGGCAGGCGGATTAGCTGCAGAGATGGGCAGGGAATGAGGTTTAGTGTGGTCTAAGGTAAGGATTCCAGCTCCAGGACACTGGAGTGCTTGGGAAAGCTGCCTTTCTTGGAAGCTCAGGGAACTCCATTCTGACTGAGGGAAAGAGAGAGGATGGGCTAGCTCCGTCTGCTTGGTCTAGTTTGTTCCATGGGAACATGGCACATTCCAGGTCTTCGTGGGTGACAGCTGCAAAACATGGACAGGAAGACAGAGATCTACCCTCACCTGCAAGACTTAAACCACTGGGCACCTGAAGGGGAAGGTAGGCTCTTCATTCAGGGGTGTGAACGGAGGAAAACCAAAACCTCAAACACTGGCATGACCCCTCCCCCACAACCCTTTTCTTAGCTCCCTTTATAGCATTTAAAATTTCAAAATCAAAGGTTCATTTATAGTCTAGAGAGATGGCTCAGTAGTTAAGAAGACCAACTGCCCTGCCAGAGGACCCTGGTTCTATTCCCATCACCCACAAGGTAGCTCACAACCATCTGTAACTCCAGTCCCAGGGGGACAGTTCTCTTTCCTGGCCTCTGTGGGCACTAGGCACTCAACAGGTTCACAGATATATATGCAGGCAAAACATACATAATACAATAAACATACATACAATAAAAAAATTAAAGCTTATTTTCTTTTGATTCAAGCTGATTCAAATGTCCATGGCAGTGTGAAAGTTCACCTTCCATCAGCCACTTAAAGAGAGGCTGTGCTTCCACTGTGAAAATGGGATAAGTGCTTACAGAAGGCACCCTGAATGAGCTCTTTTGAGGGCAGCCTAAATGGAAAAAAACCTGCTCTTGGTATAAAGACATGTTCAGCGTGCCCATGGCCAGGTAGCACCACTGTGGCAATTCATTTCAGCAGGAGTCGAGATGGATGAGAGACACAGGAGATGGAGTTATTGGAAGTGAAAAGGGGACAGAAAAGGGAAGTGAGTTTGTGGTCAGAGCGAAAGGGCCGGGCACATCACAATTTGACTAGTTAATTACCCTAGCAACCAAGTCCTTGACTAGGGCGTTTCTGTTTTCAAATTACATTTTAAAATATTTGTTTATTATTATTTTATGTATATGAGTATTTTACCTGCATATTATCTAAGTGAACCATATGTCTGGCAGAGGCCAGAAGAGGGAGCCAGGTAAATTAAAACTGTAGGTACAGACATTGTGACCCACCATGTCAGTACGGGGAACCAAACTTAGTCCTCTGCAAGAGCAGTAAGTGCTCTTTGCTGTCTCTCCAGACCCTAGACGTACATTTTTTGAATTAACTGTCTTCAATGAACGTACATTTTTTAAGACTGTTATTTTAGGTTATCTTTGTTCTTTTAGGCTAATTTCTGTTTCAGTCTGCCCACTGAGTATGGGCAACATCACTCTGAGCAACTAGAACTAAAAACTTCCCTACAAAACATCCTTGCAACATTTCAGATAAGCCAACTTTCCCCAGATGACAGCATCCTTTAGCAGTAATGGAGGAGTGTTAGGCAGCAGAAAACTGAAGGTGATGCACTGTAACCTCGTTTCACCAAGTGCTGGTCCAGCTCTGGGGATTGGGCACAGAAAACACAAGGAAACGACTCCAAGGGTGGCAATAAAAACTTGGAACGTTTTGTGCTTCACTGTTAAATAGAGTTGTAGATATTTAGGCAGAATATCAAATAAGAAAGCCAGAGTTACACATGAATACGTGCTTTTCAAGGAAAGTCACTCAGCAGACATCAGCTGAGGCTCCGTTAATGAGAACAGTCAGTGAGTGCTCGTGCTGGGAGAGATGTTTTATTAACACCGTGTCATTGGTTTCAGAAATGCCTGAAAAATGGCTCTCAGAACATCCCATGAAGCCGAGGTGGACACGTGGAAAGTGTAAAGAGCTGGTGCAGGCTGTCTGCAATCTCCTTTGGCTGGTACCTGGGTGAACAAGAGTCCACTGTGGGCCGGGTGGCTGGGGACGGTCAGAGGGACTGGTATTGCTTGGAGACAAAGTCGACAAAGAAGAAGCAGGGCTCCAGGTCAAGGACAGAAGACTGCAGCAGGAAGCAGGGGCGTGGCACATCTGAGGGGTCTGCCCTGAGTGTAGAGAAGGGTGATTGAGCCTTGCCAAGGGCTTTAATAACATCTTGTTTTGTTCACAGTGCTCTAGTATAGACACATATATTTTATCTATAAATAAGAATTATTAGAGACAATCAAATGCAAATAAAATGTAAGAGTTTGGTAAAGATCCATATTTACACAGATAAGCGTAAGAAATAATGTACACGTACCTCCAGAGGGAGGCACAACACTGAAAATATTTGCTATTGCTGTCACGTTTCTGTGACATATGTGAGTGTTTATGCACAGCATCTAATATTGTTTTACATTTTTCAAAAATTTCATTAAGAGTATGTGATTTCTGTAGGGAACTTTTTCCCTTCAACTGCATGTTGCTGTGGTTTAGTAATTTTAAGTATTATGAAGTATTTCACTGACAAGATATTCCACAATTCTTTCCTCATCTTCCTATGGGTGGCAGTACCTCGACTTTCCTAGTTAGAATTCGAAGAGAAGCCATCTTGAATCATTGAATTTGTGTGTCTAGAATTTTCAAGATAATTGCATGAAAGGAATTACTAAATTATAGGAGTTATTTATTTCGGCAGTAACCCTCATGAGTTATGTGCATGACAATCAGTCCTTTCTCTTTTAACCATTTTATTAACCAATAGATAATGCTCAATGGTGCTGAGTTTACTGCTGAATTCTGCTAGGTTTTTAAACTTCAAAGATATTCTTCCAACTTCTTAAGTTTGGAGTCTTGATTTTCCAGTCACACAGCAAACACTCAATATATTTAGAATTTGTTGTTGAGTAGAATGTCAAATCATTGCAAGCATTTCTTTTGTTTGGTTGACCAACTGTCCCAATGAGATGGTTAAACCATCTCCCTCCACAGATCTGTGGGACAGCCAGTTTCTATGCAATAGTGAGTTTGCTGCCACTGTCTGGACTATGTATTGTTTACTTGTCTATCTCAATGCCAATGCTATAAGCTATGTTTATTATAGCTTGTAATAAATCTTGATATTGGTATATGTTGTATCTGAGATTAAATAAGATAAACTGGCAAGAACCTTTTTATAAATATTTACCACTAAGAGTTAATTCTCTTTTTGCAAAATTATCTTGATTTTTATTTGCTCATTGCTTTCCCATATAAGTTTATGAGGTTAGAAAATTCCTTAAAAAATAAAGAGTTTTGTGTATAGTTAGAGGCTGTAATTAACCATATGAAATGGTATGAGCTAGCAATGTAGTGATTTAGAATGGTTAAAAGTCAAACTGAGCGCTAGCCAAATACTAAGGATGCCAGGCTACATGTGCTCTCATTCAATGCCGGGGAACAAAAGATGGCACAACCACTTTAGAAGCCATTTTTGCTATTTCTTAGAAAAATAAACACCTTTACCACACAGCCAGCTGCTTCACATCTTGGAATTTACTCAAAGGCATTGTAAACATTCTCATATCAAAAAACAAAGAAAACAACATGAGATGAGTTTGTTAAATGTTAAAACTTGGGAACAATGAATAGTTGATACAAAATAGAATATTGTTGACCACAAAAAGACATAGAAGAAACTTAGACATTTTTTTTTGTTAAAATAGCCAGTCTTAAAAAGGCTACATGTTATATCATCTCAACCACAACAGATAACATGCGGGGGGAAGGCAAAACACATGAAAATGTCAAAGGTCAGTGGTTGCCACAGGGTGCGGGGAAGTTAGTGGGATGGATATAAAAGTATTGATGTAAAACTAAGTTTCAAAATAAAGTAATGAGATGTAAATAGAGTATATTTATTTGTAATAAATATCACTTCACATATATGCATATAAAATCTACACTAAAAATTATATCGTTTTCTATAAAAATAATTTTCAGAATAAAGTAAAGTATGTCTCTGTGTATTGGCTAGATCTTTTATTACTATAAAAATATTCAATTCAGGCTACTTATGAAGGAAAGGAGCTTTTTGGTTTATGCTTTGAGGTTCAAGAGGAAAATGTTAATTTATTTTCTAAAACTATGTTGCGCACCTAACACAGTGATTTTGAAAACAATGTTAGCCACCCTTACGTTGAAGGAGAATAATATGGATCTAGCCTTTGGGGAAAACATCTGGCTATCATTTGGGGCCTCCTTCACTCATGTTTCAAACTGGACCAGATCCGCTTTCCTAATTTTGTTTTACTGGTGGATTCTTTTCTCCACTATGACTTGCTGTTGCAGTTACCTCCACTGCAAGAGCTTTTTGGTACCCTCCAGTAACCTCTCTGTCTCCACTGCCCAATGAACCATATCATTTCACTTAGAGACATCAACAGGCACCATCATGAAAGGATCAGGACAAGTTGCTAACAGGGAGAACTGTTTTCAGAACTCAGTTTGGCTAGTGTTATGTCTGGTCTTTGCTGTTGGACTACATCCAGAACGAACTAAAGTCCAAAAGTGCAGGGCACATTTTTGAGGGATTTTCCCTTAAAGTAGGATGATCTACTTCTAATCTGGATCTTGAGGCGGAAAGACACACCTTTAATTGGGCCACACCTTCTACTGGACTGAGCAACTACTGGATCCTTGGACTTTATATTCACAGCCAACCATTGTTGGACAAGCTGGACCGCAACCCATAAAACATCCTAATAACTCCCCCAATATAAATCTCTCTTATCATCTATCTATCTATCTATCTATCTATCTATCTATCTATCTATCTATCCATCTATCTATCTATCTATATATCTATCTATCTACCAATCATCTATCTATCCTGTTATTCTAGAGAACTCTGACTGATGCAGCTAGTAAGAAGTTAGTATCCAGGTGGGCGTGATGGTACGTGCATTCAATTCCAGAACGTGGGAGGCAGAGGCAGGCGGCAGAACTCTGAGTTCAAGGCCAACCTGGTCTACAAAGCAAGTTCCAGGACAGCCAGGACTACACAGAGAAACCCTGTCTTGAAAACAAAACAAATAAAAACAAAAAGCCAGTATCCACAACAGAGGAAGTAGTCCAATGAATAAATCAGAAAAGTGAATAAGTCAAAGAAGTGCTACCTAATACTGTGGAGAAATTCCATGAAGCTGATAGGCCTGAAAGACTTCCAACAAGGCTTCCAACACTGTAGAGATGGTCAGACAGAATTGTGCAAACACTGCTGGAGAGTAGATTGTATCACCTAGCAGATTCATGTGTGACCAGACTCGATGACAAGGCGTTCTACGAGCAAGAAGATTCTTGGGAAACTCCTCACACACTAGGAGGCAGATTTTGCCAAATGCTAACAGCAGCATTGTTCACAAGAGAAAAAAATGCCAACAACTCTAAATGTTAGACATTAAGATACATACGACAAGTGTGGAAGATTTACGTAGTAAAATATTGCACCACAGGGCAAAGGAATCAACCTCAGAACACCCATCAGCATAGATGGTCTCCAAGGCATATACTTGAGCAAAAGAAGCTGGTTACAAAGATGGAGTAAACCATTGTAAATGTTCAAGCATAGGGACTCCTGAGTCATAAAGACAAAGCAAAATCAAAGCCAGATGAGATTGCGAATGAGTGGAGGGTGACAATCACTTCTCAAGGGAGCAAGAAGGGGAGTTCTGCCACGGACCAGAGTGGCATCGGGGAAGGATGATCTAGTTCTTGGCCTGAGTGGAAAGTATGCGGATCTTCTTTTATCGTGTTCTTTACAGACTCTCAAATTGTATTTTGCAATTCTAACAGAGCCTCTGTAGGCAGAGAAGTCAGCTCCCTCGGAGCCAAGGCGACTTGCTCTTCATACTATTAATTTTGCTCTTTCATTTCAGGCCTCTCCTTCACTTCATTCCCCTCTTCTTTGCCCGTCTTCAGTAATCACTGTCTCCTGGCTCCTCTGAAATCTATTCATGTGTCATATGTAAACTCTAGAATCCACACCAGCAGTAGCCCTACTTTGTCCTAGATAGCAAGAAGATATGATATACCCTAAAGAGACAGTTCTTACCTAGACAAGGGCAGAATCCAGTGGCTTTGTAAGTAGCTGAGTGCAAAGGCTCATTTCTGGCAGAGATTTGTGAATCACGGGGCCTGCTAAGCATCGCAGTCCAGGCCTTACCCTCTATCAGGGGCCCACACACCTCATTACTTCCTGTCTGCAGTGCTGATCAACCTTACTGGATACCAGTGGCAGAAGCAGTTTCAGGAAGATTTTTCTGTGAGCCATAGAGAAAGAGGAGGTCAAAATCTGAGCATGCAATCTAAACAGTAAGGGTGGGAAAGATAGTGGCCAATTCTAGAGGTGGTGTCTAAATTCATGGACACAAACATATGTGTCAAAATAAAACAGCCATTTTAACAACACTAGAGGAAGACAGAGTTTGTTCAATCAACTCCTCCGAAACCCTTCTCCACTGAACTTCTGTGTTGAAGCCTGAGTTTCGCATTTATTTATTCAGCATTAAACACGATCCCGTTCATCTTTATTTATCCGTTTGTCTCCATTCTCCTCGAGTATTAGCTTGAATTTGCATTTACGTGTCCTTTGGAAATTAAAACATAAAGATGTATGCTGTATGTCAGGAAGAATATTTATCTGACTTGTCTGACTTGCTTTCGGCAGTACGATCGGATCAGATGCCGGGTAACACTTCAGAACAACGGCTTGAGTGAGCCAGTTCACTGCTGGCTTAGCTGAAAGGAATAGCATGCATTTCCTTGAAGCAAAAGTCTGAGCTACTGAGGCTCTGAGTTGCAAACTTTATAATGGTAAACTTAACAACATGCGTGGGGAAACGGCAGATACTCAATATTTAGGTTATTTCTTCATTAAGCCTTTCTATGGATCCTGAATAACATGGCAGTTCACTTCTTTTTATAGCATTCCACCTACATGGTATAATTTAAGGTAAATGCTGTATTGCATATTTCAAATATAGGTTGTCATCTTAAATACCTTTATGTTAGTGCTAGAAGTAGATAGACACTTGTGTGCCTGTGCCAAGCAGCACCATGACATCATCCTCCTCTGGTTCAAGAATGTGCTTCTATAAGACAAACATGTCAACAAAGGCTAAGGAACGCCATCACAGAGAAAGCACGTGGGTATAGTGGTGTTTTAACATGCTATACAATGCTTTCAATGGAAGATTGAGATTTGGGAGAGAAATGTATTCCATAGGGAAAGAAAGATTAAAATTAAAACAATACATTTGAAAATTTGATATATTAATAATGTTACTAAAGAAAAACTTCTCTTATTTCTCTATGCTTTAGAGGCATTTTTTTTAGTCCAAAAGCTAAGCTTATGAAGGGCCAGTCACTCTTGTGTGGCTCCATGTATATCTAAGCTCATCTCAAGTTTTCCAGGACTATTCTCCATCTTCTGATGGTCTACAACAGCCAACAAGCCATTTATTCTACTTTTGAATTGTGTTTTAAAGAGAAGTTTCCCTAAAAATAGGATAGTGATTTAAATTCAGACAAGGGCCTCTGTTACTGCAGCTAGACCCTTTTTGAGATCAGCTGTCAATAGATACACACAGCAGAGGGGTATGGGAAGGAACAGATGAAGGACAGAATGTCCAAAAGGAAAAAACATTTATCTGCTGTGCTGTCTTACTCACATTCAGTGGACGATTACATGTCTTCCGATATCTTGATGTCAGGAGTGACAGTGAGGGGACAATCCCATCATGTTCCGTGCTGTGCTCTTGATAGCACTGTGGCATGTGGAAGGGGGAACACCTGTTCCTCCTGCAGGCTGTGACAGTGGCAGGTGGAAGTGAGGATAAATCCTGGTTCTTTTCGGGAGCTCTGTTGGAGAATATCTGAGTGGTGTCTATGCCAACATGATTGTCCCTGTGTAAACCCAGGAATTACACAACAGCATAGTACACACCCTATGTACGCAACATATGATTACATTAGTAGAACATGCACTCAGTAAAAAACAGTTTGGTGTCACTTTTATAATAGACACTGTGGCTTTAATCACTTATCCTTGCTAAAATATTGAAAAAGTTGGAAACAAAATGATTCTTTCTATAGCATACAGAAAAATGATGTAAGCCATGTTCACCTTCCAGAGAGGAGAGTCTTAGGATACATGTTTCCGCTATAAAAATATGTTAAGTCCACTGAGTAGATCAAGTGCTATGTGACTGCACATCACGGGCACATATTTTTCTTGGCTACTTAAATTCTGAGACATACTTCTCAATATTTGCCATAGGAGGGAAAGGGAATGGTATTGGACTTTTCTTCAGAGGAAAATTAAGATCCGATGCCAATTAAGGTTGGTAATGATACCACTGGGTATATGGAGTTGGAGATAAGCATGAACCACAACCATCCTGACTACTCACTTGTAGACATGGCTAAAAAAGAAAACCAAACCAGTCTTGGATAGTGTCCATAGAGCGCCTCTTGTGCTTCGGTGACCCCTGGAACAGGAAGAGCAGGAACCCAGAATTTCTCAGGGAACTGACTTTTCCTTGCAGAGGTGACAAAGATAATATTCTTATTAAAATGGGCAATGCATGGGGGCTGGAGAGATGGCTCAGTGGTTAAGAGCATTGCCTGCTCTTCCAAAGGTCCTGAGTTCAATTCCCAGCAACCACATGGTGGCTCACAACCATCTGTAATGAGGTCTGGTGCTTTCTTCTAGCCTGCAGACATACACACAAACAGAATATTGTATACATAACAAATAAATATTTTTTTAAAAAAAAAAAACTGAGCAATGAAGCACCAGCTTAGAAAGTGACTAAATAGAGAGGTTAGTGCACATCAGTATTTCAGGGGAAATGTGTGGACACGATGATGGAATGAGAAAGAGTTACATGCTTCAAAAACTAAGAAAAATTTATCAAACATTAAGAGAATTATCATACTAAACAAACAATGCTACTATGAACATAGTTAAGCACATATCCTTGTGGTATGATTGAGCGTCCTTTGGGTATATGCCCCAAAGTGGTATTGTAACCCAGACCCAGAAAGACAAATATTATATGTACTCACTCATAAGTGGCTTTTAGGTGTAAAGCAAAGAAAACCAGCCTACAATTCACAATCCCAGGGAACCCAGACAACAATGAGGACCCTAAGAGAGACATACCTGGATCTAATCTACATGGGAAGTAGAAAAAGACAAGATATCCTGAGTAAATTGGGAGCATGGGGACCACGAGAAAGGGTTGAGGGGGAGAGGAGAGGCAGGGGGGAACAAAGAAAAATGTATAGCTCAATAAATCAATAAAAAAGGAAAACAAACAAACAAACAAAAGGAGCAGAATTTAATACAAACAACTAACCACAGCCATCACTAGCTACAAAGCTGGCACCTTGGGGCTGGGAGAAGGCTCAGTCTACCTGCCATGTAAACATGAAACGTGTTTAGCTCCAAGCACACATGTGAAAAAGACAAGGTATGGTTATGGGCATCATGAAGGGGGCAAGGGTAGGCAAAGACAAGTGGATCCCAGGAGCTTGCTGGTCAGGAAGTCTAGTCAGTCAGTGAGGACTGGTTCAATGAGAGATCTTGTCTCAAAAGAGATCATTTAAGGAAGACAGCCAACACTGCCCTCTGGCCTCCATTTGTGCTCTCTCTCTCTCTCTCTCTCTCTCTCTCTCTCTCTCTCTCTCTCACACACACACACACACACACACACACACACGTACGCACGCGCGTGTATGTGAGTGCACACACATATCAGGGTGGACAGAGAAGCACAGCTTTCATATTTAGGAGCAGGTCTGTCTAAGTTCACCAGCGTGGGTCTTAGCAACAGTGATGGTAAAGACAAAGATCTTAGTTGGAGAACATTTCCTAGAGAAACTACTTACTGAGGTGTGAGTGGTTAACTTATGAAAATGGTAAAACACCATGATTAACATAGAGCTAATCCATGAAAGGAAGGGTGGTGGGGAGAGAAATGGATTAATGGAGTCAGGTAAGACCTGCAGTTCTCAAAGAGTTTAGATTTGGCTGAGGCTGTGACAAAAGAGATGCAGCCATTGCAAGGCCACAACAAAGTGGGTAAGGTAAGAGTGAGATGATTAGTCCGAATCTTCCATGAATGTTTACTTACATGATGGAAATACTTAATAAAAAGTTGAATCTGATAAATAGAGTTTGAAAATAACATTCCACGAGAACAGAATGAGATTCAAAAAAAATTGCAAACCCAGAGGAACATTTTGAGGACCAGAATCTCATAAACACAGACTAAATGTCAAGTGTCAGAACCAGAGTCATTGACACTGGAAATAATATCAAGGAGAAATAGATGGCCATTGGCATTAATAAAAAGATACAATAATTAAAACTGGGTGCACACAACAAAGATTATCCAGCACATGATGCCATGGATCTTTAGTAGAACAGGAGAAAATAAAGTAAAGACAAATATTATAACATGAACAAATCCTTCTTATGAATGCAGAAAAAACTCAGACTGAAATCTTGGGACATCAGGCATGGTGGCATACACCTTCAATTTACAGTCATTTACTACTTAAGTCACTGAAGTCTGGTGCTGGAGAGGTGGCTCTGCAATCTCATGTGCATATTGCTCTTCCAAGGGACCTTCGTTGGATTCCCAGCACCCATGCCTGGCTCATCACTACACCCTGTAACTACAGCCCTGTGTGGTTCAACTTCCTCTTCTGGCCTCTCTTGTGTACACAAGCACATAGATGCTTAATTTAAAGTAAACTTTTAAAAATGCCAAGTTCCCAGTATGCTGTATTCTACAGTGCATTTTCACTAGCTTATACATATTTTACTTATTGTTGAGTCTCATCTCCTTGAGTGTTAATTTACTACAAAGAGATGAGTAAGCAGGCAGCTATATAAATAGATGTCTTTTCAGTGGGCCAGTTTATCATAAAGTCTTTGTCTGCTGTGAGCAAGTTTCAGAACTGATATTCTTTTAGTCCAAATAGAGGATGAGGCAATATTCCATTGGTTTATATATCAAAAGATAAAACCAAAAAGCCCATCTTGCACTTAACAAATAGAAGAAAACCTGCTGTTAAGAAAGCATTGCGAATGAAATACAGACTCTCAAGGAAGACAGCATCCTTGCCTTTAATAGACATGCTAGCTAGTGTGTACACAGAATGAAGCAAAGTAAATAAAACCGTATAGTGTACTAAAAGCAGGGACTCGAAGGAGCTGTTGGTGAGCATAGACAGAGCAGAAGTTAAACACGTCTCAGAGGCAGCTGAAGGAAGAACGGGGTGGTGTGTATTTAGAAGCTTGTGCTGTCCCTAGTCAGAGAGGAACCGGCAATTGAACTTTCTGTACATGCTGGATGAGTTGAACAGGGAAAATAGAAGCTCAGACATGGTGAATAGCTAAGGTGGGGACCAGCAGGAAGCTGCAGAGTATATAAAATTGAGCTGAACCATTGAGATGGGCAACTGCCAGCATCTCCTGGCGTACTTTGGTCTATGTAATGAATGCAGAGTGCATTAGTTCAAAAAAGGAAGCTTAAGATCAATGTAGATGGAGCTTTGTCTTTACTCTTGGCAAAGCCATCATTTGAGCTCCTTTCATCTTCATGATGACAGGAGAATCAGAATATAACTCTTTCATAGAAGAAATAACTCTGAGTACTTGATAAATATAATCTCAAACCAGAAATCATGACGTATCTGTTTCCCTCAATAACCCCACGTCACTCAGTCTTGATAGCTACCCTTACATGAAGCTCTATAAGCTTCTACAATTTTTTTTTGTTTGTTCAAATCTGGTGAGTGAGCAAGTGCTTTTGTGGGCATTATTCTGCATACCCATAGTCTTCATAAGCAGTGTCTTCAGAAATATGCTGAGCAGCAATGTCCCTTCTATTTCAGCTCAGCTGAGTGCACAGCTGGGTCAGTAGCATGGCAGCTGCTGGGCTGCTTGGGTTCTACTGAAGTCAAAATTCTAAGGTGATCTAGTCCTTGAATGTGGAGAGGATCTTGATATAATGCTTGTTATGTTATGTTAGATAGCACAGCTGGCTTACAAAAAGGTGCTCATTCTAGGCTGGCCTGAGTTACTTGCGAGAGTTTTACTAATGAGTGCCATTTTTCTTGGAAGGGAACAGTTGGGGAGATTTGAAGGACAAGAAGATTGGGTCTGCAGAACATCCTTTGTCTTCCTCCCCACTCTGTCCTTGGAACTGAGCCTAGGCTAGACAGTTACTCTGAGCCCAGATTCTTCCCTCTCAGCTTTGTAAATTAGAGGACTACATGCCAAAAAGGAAGAGTAGCCTAGATGTTGAGTATATCCAGCAAGAAATGGAGATTACAGGCCTATACCTACAAGAAATAAAATCTTGCCACAGGTGATTCAAGCTTGGGAAATGCCCCAAAATTCAGAAGAGAATTTTCTGGCTTGGCTAAGACCTTGATTTTGGTCTAGGAAGAACTTGAATCCCTACTTGTTATGCCTAGACAACTACGACTTAATAAGCGAGAGTTGTTTTGTACTCAAATTGGTACTAGTTGGTTATGTGGCAATAAACACTGATCCAGATTATACACTTGAAATTTTTCTGGTTTAAGAAAAGTTAATACCTGATGTTTCCCTGGCTAGAGACAACTAATCCTATCAAGGACTAAGAAGAATGAGACTCTTTCTTGTCTGTTTCTGTGTCACTGAGAGACAGTGTGACTTCTGTAAACTTCAGTTGCTTCAGCTGAAGATGAAGTGGTCAGGTAAGACACTATCTGGTTTCTCCTGTCCCTACATTCTGTGACTCTCTGTGGTGACTTGTGTCTATACCTGGTGAAATCAAAGCTGCTGTGATGGGGGTGATCTCACTTTGCTTGCAAGGAGTGATTCCACCCTCTTTTCCACAGGAGAAGGTGGAAGATGGGCCATCAGTGGAGAAGGTGCCCCAGTACTGACTGGAGCCACTCTAAACCTCCTGACTCTCTCACCTCTGTGACATTTGTCAGACACACAGGGAAACCTAGGGGCTCAGCATTCTGATCGAACATTAACATCCTTATAGATGGGCTGATACTCCTTGGGATATTTATGAATATAAATCTCTCACAAATGTCATGTCATAGGTCAGGTCTGTCATCTCAGGCAGAGGAATTAACAGTGTCTTATTTAGAACAAAACAAGGGAAGCTGAACCACACAAAACAAAGAATAGAAACTTGTCAGTTGACCAGAACTTGATGCCTTGTCTCTGCTTCATGAAGACACACAGTTCATATTCAGTGTGAAGCTCTTTCTATCACTGAGAATATTAAAATGCGTGGGATGCTCTTAACAGCAGCTTTGTGTCAAGGGAGAGTAATGATGCCATGTTTCTTGCTCTGCTTTGCTCATCTAGCTTTCTGACTGTCAGCAAACTAGTTTTGCTGCAACTCAGTGGATATTAATGATTAATGGCCTTTAATGATAGCAGTTTTCCAACAAAACTTGAATGCATCTCCAAGCTGGAATGTATATAACCCAATTTCACTGCAATTTAGCATGCTGCTAATACAACAGTTTCAAGGTTAATCCCCAAATTTGTTTCTCTCACCATTCTTGTTACTCTAAAGGGGAAGAGGAACGGTTCCTCCTCTATTAATTAGAGAATTAATTCTAGTTCATTATGAAAACAAAATGCAGATAAGTATTATTTTCAATTAGGTAAAAATTATTGCTAAATTGTTCATGTGTCTCCTTTCATACTTTTCATCAACCTTCTCAGCCCTTCTCATCCACCAGTGAACACAGGCAGAATTTTCCCTATGTGTTTTTATTTGGTAAGTGTCCACTTTCCCTTAAAATATATCAATGAGTGACTTTCTATTGTAACTGTTAGGAATGGAATCCAGGGCAATGTGTAGTTGGCCAAGCACTCTACCACTGAGCCATACCTCCCAGGGCTACAGCCTGCCTTTCAATTCACACTGTGCTAAGGTACCTATCTAAGCCTGTAGTCTGTATCATTTTTTTTAAGTAGCTGTACATTACTTCTTGGATTGCTATAATATCATTTGTTTACTTAACCCTATGATATTATGTTGAATTTAAGAGCGGCGGGCCTGCGTCCCCGGCACCCAGCTGCCTGCATGGCTAGCTTATGCCCAGAAATAATTACACGGAAACTGTATTCTTTCAAACACTGCCTGGCCCGGCTAGTTCCAGTTTCTTATTGGTTAGCTCTTACATATTGTTCTAACCCATTTCTAATATTCTATGTAGCCCACGAGCTGGCTTACCAGGGAGGATCTTAACCTGCGTCTGTCTGGAGTGGGAGAATCATGGCGACACCTTGACTAAGCTTCTTTTTCCCAGCATTCTCTTCTGTTTACTCCACCTACCTAATTTTCTGTCCTATGAGGGCCGAGGCAGTTTCTTTATTATTAACCAATGAAAGCAACAGATAATATACAAGACCCACCTCCATCAATATTAAATAGTTTTTAGTTTTTTACTGTATTCAAAGTCCGATAAACATCTTAATTGCAAATATTTGAATCATTGTCCAAGCACTTTTGGAGTAAGATATTCAATGTGACTTGCTGTTGTGCACATGTGTTAGTTCATTTTGGTTGTTCAGCATTGATTCACCCTAGTTTAGAAACAAAACTGTGTTCCTTCTTTCTGGGTTCTGCCATCTGCCCTTGGGTACCATATTGTTGGTGTCATTGGTGTCACATAAGGTGTCATTCTTCCCAGCCAAGGAGTCATACCAATTGGCTTAACATTCCTTGTGATTGTAGTTCTTGTGGAGTGATACAAAGGCCTAAAATATGGGGGATTGTCATTATTTGTTTATTCTAATGAGGGTGATCTAATGGTATGGCTGGTTCAAGACTAGTTTCGTTGTCTGACTTGGTTATCCCTTTTCCTTTTAACTATGTTTCTCCAGCCAAAATCATTCCAACACAGTCACTTTCTGCTTAAGTTTGTAAGAGATAATGTCTATCATGTTACAACCCTAGGTGGGACAGAACTTCTGTCTACAAATGGCACCCAATGTGGGGCCAGGGAGTGGTGGAGCATGTCTTTAATCCCAGCATTTGGGATGCAGAGGCAGGCTAATCTCTGAGAGTTCGAGGCCAGCCTGTTCTACAGAGTGAGTTCCAGGACAGTCAAAGATACACAGAAAAGCTCTGTCTCTTAAAAATCAAAATTAGAAAATGAAAATAAAAGACATAGAATAAGAAAAAAAGGCTTGTAAAGATGGAGAATACTCAGAAAGTCTGGATACTGTATGTTATTATGTTTTCTTTGAATTGACTGCTGAGGAAGGTGCAACAGCTGCTGAAATACTTTTGATTATAAATGCTGCTGGATTAATTTAACCTATATATTTTAAAAATGCCATGAGTGGGATCGACCCAGTGACCTAGCCAGTTCACAGGCCTGAGGCAGTGAACTCCACAGGACCAGGACTTAGCCAGAGACCAGGGCCAAAGCAGTCCTGCCTGGTATAGTAAACTCCATGGGAGCAGGAGCAGATCCAGACCAGGGATATTTACAGAAGCAGGACTGAGCCAGCTACCTAGGCCAGAGTGGGCCTGAGACAGTAAGCTCCATGAAAGAGGAAGTAAAACCAGACCAGGGACATTTGCAGAGGCAGGACTGAGTCATCAACCTGGGCCAGAGCAGGCCTGGGACAGTGAATGCCACAGGAACAGGTACAGGGGAGTAACCTTTTAAGGAGTAGGCTGGGGCCAGAGACTTCTGTGGGGTCCAGGAATAAGTCTGGGACTTACAAGGGTGTAGACAGGAACCAGAAACATCTGTGGACCTGGGCATGAGTCTGGGACCTTTGAGGGAGTAGACATGGGGCAGAACCCCTGCAGTCCAGGCATGAGTCTGGGACCTGGGAGGAACTAGGCCTGAGCCAGGACCTCTGTGGGTCTGGGCAGCAGTCTGGGACCTCTGAGGGAATAGGCAAGAACCAGAGAACTCTGCTGATCCAGGCATGAGTATGGGATCTCTGAGGGAGTAGGCCTGAGCTAGGACCTCTGCAGGTCTGGGTGTAAGTCTGAAACCTCCCAGGAAGTAGACAGGAACCAGAAAACTCTGTGGGTCCAGGCATGAGTCTAGGACCTCTGAGGGAATAGGGCCAGGACCTCTGTGGGTCCAGACACACCTGAGTCTGGGACCTCCAAAGGAGTAGATTAGAGCCAGAGATCCTTGAGGGACCAACCACAAGCCAGGGACGTCTGCAGGAGTGGATCGAGACCAGGGATATTTACAGAAACAGTTCTGAGCCAGCAACCTAGGCCAGAGCAGGCCTAAGACAGTGTACTCCACAGGAGCAGAGCAAACCCTGAGAGCACTGAGAGACCTCCAGGAACACAGAGTGACCAATGGGGTGACTGAAACTATGGCACTGACTGCATCACAAGGAGCAACCATCTGAGCATTGGATCCACTGGCTTTGGAAGACTGATCACTAGAGTCACAGACATCCGTAGCTACACCAATTTGAGGAAGAGATAATCATATTTTTATTATCAAGAAGATGGGTATCTTATATCAACAGAAAATATATTTAACAAAATCATAGAAAAAATGTTCCCAAGCTAAAGAAAGATATATCTGTGAAGATACTAGAAGAAAGGCTAAATAGACTGGATCAAAAAAGACAAGGTAAGAACACATGTAACACCACAAAGAGCAACATGACACCAGTAAAAACTAGTGATCCTAGAACAGTAAGTTTGAACAACCAAATATAGATGAAACAGAAGAAAATGACACAAAATATAACCTTAGGAGAATGTTGGAGCCCTTAAAGAGGAAATGCAAAATTCTGTCAAAGAAGTGAAGGAAAAGACAAATAAAAAATTGGAAGACATCAACAAATCCCTTAGAGAAAACCAAGGAAAAGAAATAAAACATGTGAAAGAAACTATTCAAGACTTGAAAATTGAAACAGAGACAATAAATAAAACACAAGCTGAGGGAATTATAGAAACAGAAATCATGAGAAAATGATCAGGAATCATAAAGAGCAGAATACAAGAGATGGAAGAGGGAATATCAAGCGCTAAAGATATAATAGAGGAAATAGACTCATCAATCAAAGAAAACATTAAATCTAACAAAAGATTAACCAAAATATCCAGGAAATGTGGGACACCATGAAAAGACCAAACCTAAGAATAATAGATATAGAAGGAGAAGAAGTTCAACTCAAAAGCACAGAAAATATATTTAACAAAATCATAGAAAAAAAACTTTCACAAGCTAAAGAAAGATATGTCTATGAAGATACAAGAAGCATACAAAACACCAAATAGACTGGATCAAAAAAAGTATCTTCACCATACTTTTTAATCAAAACAGTAAACATACAAATAAAGAAAGAATATTAAGAGCTGCAAAGGAAAAAGGGTAAGTAACATATAAAGGTAGACCTATCAGAATTACACAAGACTTCTTAATGGAGACAGTGAAAGCCAGAAGGTCATGGTCAAGTGTTATGCAGACATTAAGAGACCACAAATGCCAGCCCAGACTACACCCAGAAAAACTTTCAATCACCATAGAAGGACAAAGCAAGATATTTCATGACAAACCCAGATTTTACCAATACCTAGCCATAAAGCCAGCCCTAAACAAAGTGCTAGAAGAAAAACTCCAACCCAAGGAAGTTGGTAATATCAACAAAAACACAGACAATTGATGATCTGAAAGCAGCAAATCCCAAAGAAGAGAAAAACACACAAATTAACATCACCAACAATGGAAACTAAATTAACAGGAGATAGCAATCACTGGTCATTAATATCTCTTAATATAAATGGACTCAACTAACCTGTAAAAAGACACAGACTAACAGATTAGATACAAAAACAGAATCCATCCTTCTGCCAAGGATTGCAACTTAACTTTAAAGACAGGCATCATCTCAGAGTAAATGGTTGGGGAAAAATTTTCAATCCAATGTACCAAAGAAACAAGCTTTTATAGTTTTCCTAATATCTAACAAAATGGACTTGAAACTAAAATCAACCAAAAGAGACAAATAAGGACATTTCATATTAGTCACAGGAAAAATCCATCAAGAGGAAATCTCAATACTGAATATCTATGCCCCAAATACAAGGGTACCCTCATATGTAAAGGAATCACTTCTAAAGCTTAAATCACACATTAAACCCTACACACTAATAGTGTGAGCCTTCAACACTCCACACTCGCCACTGGACAGGTAGGTCAGACAAAAAATTAACAGAGAAATAAGAGAATGAACAGATGTTATGGCTCAAATGAACTTACAGACATCTAAAGAATATCCCATCAAAACATAAAAGAATATACTTCTTCTCAGCACCTCATGGAACCATCTCAAAAATTGATCACTTACTTGGTACAAAACAAATCTCAACAGATACAAAAAATTGGATTACCCCATGTATCTTATATCCCCATGGCTTAAAACTAGAATTCAACAGCAACACTAATTCCAGAAAGCCCACAAACACATGGAAATTAAACAATGCTCCCCTGAATCATCAATGGGTCAAGGAAGAAATAAAGGGAGAAATTAAAGATGTCCTAAAATTCAAGTAAAATGACCACACAACATACCCAAATTTATTGAATGAAAGCAGTGTTAAGCAGAAAGTTCATAGCACTAAATGCCTACATAAAGAAGTTGGGAAAATATCTCCCACTAGTCAGTTAACAGAACATTTGAAAACTTTAGAACAAAAAGAAGCAAACTCACCCAAGAGAACAAGAAGGCAGGAAATAATCGAACTGAGAGCTGAAACCAACAAAATAGAAATAAAGAAAACAATGCAAAGAGTCAATGAGACAAAGAGTTGGTTCTTCCAGAAAATCAACAAAATAGATAAACCTTTATCCAAACTAACCAAAAGCCAGAGAAAGAATATCAAAATTAACAAAATCAGAAATTAAAAAGGGGACATAACAACAGACATGGAGGAAATACAGAGACTCATCAGTTTGTATTTCAAAAACCTGTATTCCACAAAATTGGAAAACTTAAAGGAAATGGACAACTTTCTGGATAAATATCACTTACTGAAATTAAATCAAGACTAGATTATCAAATTAAACAGACCTATAACTGCAAAAGAAATATAAACAGTCATCCAAGTCACCCAGCCAAAAAAAGCCCAGGACCAGGTGGTTTCAGCTCAGAACTCTACAAAATTTTCAAAGGAGAACTAATACCAATACTCCTCAAATTATCCCACACAATAGAAACAGAAGGAACAATGCCAAACTCTTTTTATGAGGCTACAATTACCCTGATACCCAAACCACAGAGAGACATTACTAAGAAAGAGAATTACAGATTAATTTCACTCATGAATATTGATGTGAAAATACTAAATAAATACTGGCAAATTGAATCCAAGAACACATCAGAAGCATCATCTACCATGATCAAGTTGGCTTCATCTCAGAGACGCAGGGATGTTTCAACATATGAAAATCTGTCAATGTAATCTACCATATAAACAAACTGAAAAATAAAACCACATGATCATCTCATTAGATGCTGAAAAAGCTTTTGACAAAATATAATATCTCTTCATGATAAAGGTCTTAAAGAAAGCAGGGATATAAGAAAACTAACTAAACATAATAAAGGCAATATACAGCAAGCCAACAGCCAACATCAGACTAAATGGAGAGAAACTCCCAGCAATTACACTGAAATCAGGAATAAGACAAGGTTGTTCATTCTCTCCATATCTATTAAATATACTTCTTGATGTCCTAGCTAGCACAATAAGACCACAAAAGGAGATCAGGGTATACAAATCAGAAAAGAAGAAGTGAAACTCTCACTATTTGCTAATGATATAATACTTTACATTAGTGACTCCAAAAATTTTACCAAGGAATTTCTACAAGTAGTCATCACACTTTCAGTAATGTAAAAGTATACAAAATTAACTAAAAAAAACCAGTAGCCTTCTGTACACAGAGATAAATTGGCCAAGAAAGAAATCAGAGAAACATCACCTTTCACAACAGTTACAAATAGCATAAAATATCTCTGAGTAATTCTAACCAAACAAGTGGAAGACTTGTATGACAAGAACTTTAAACCTTTGAAGAAAGAAATTAATTGAAAAAGACACCAGAAAGTGGAAAGATCTGCCATGTTTTTGGGTAGGTAGAATTAACATAGTAAAAGTAACAATCTTACCAAAAACCATCTACAGATACAATGAAATGCCCAGAAAAATCCCAGCAAATTTTTTCACAGACTTCAAAAGAATGGTACTCAACTTCATATGGAAAAACAAAAATTCTAGGATAGTGAAAACAATCCAGTACAATAAAAGAACTTCTGGAGGTTTTACAATCCCTGACTTCAAACTCCACTACAGAACTACGGTACTGAAAACAGCCTGGTATTGGCATCAAAACATACAGGAGGACCAATGGAACTGAATTGAAGACCTGGATATTATTCCCTACACCCATGAGCTCCTGATTTTTTACAAAGAGGCAAAAAATATCAAATCGAAAAAAGAAAGCATATTTAACAAATGGTTCTGACATAATTGGATATCAACATGTAGAAGAATGATAATTCAATAAAAAAAATGGAGTACAGACCTAAACAGAGAACTCTCAACAGAAGAATTTAAAATGGGTGAAAGATACTTAAGGAAATTCTCAACATTATTAGTCATTAGAGAAATGCAAATCAAAACAACTCTGAGATTCCATCTTACACCTGTAAGAATGGCCAAGATCAAAAACACTGATGACAACTTATGCTGGAGAGGTTGTGGAGTAAATGAAATACTTCTGTTTTGCTGGTGAGTGTGCAAGTTGGTATTCTCACCTTTGGATATCAGTATGATGATTTCTCAGAAAATTAGGAAACAACCTTCCTCAAGACCCAGCAATACTCCTTTTGGGTATATATCCAAAAGATGCTCAATTGTGCCACAAAGACATGTGCTCAACTATGTTCATAGTAGCATTGTTTGTCATAGCCAGAACTTGGAAACAACCTAAATGCCTTTCGATCAAAGAATGGATAAGGAAAATGTGGTACATTTACACAATAAATAAAATACTACACAATAGAAAAAAATAATGAATCTTGGAATTGGCAGGCAAATGGATGGAGCTAGAAAACTTGATATTGAGGGAGGTAACCCAGACCCAGAAGGACAATTATCGCAAATACTCACTCATAAGTGGTTTTTAGACATAAAGCAAAACAAACAAACAAACAACAACAAAAAAACTGGCTACAAATCACAATTCCAGAGAACTGGCGCTGGACAATTGTCTATATTCTGTCAATTATGTTTTAAATAAATGCTGATTGCTTAGTAGCCAGGCAGGGAGTATAGGTGGGACATCCAGACAGGAAGTTGAGGCAGGCCAATGAGAACAGGAGAATGCTGGGAAGAAGGAAGCTCCTCTGCAGTCCTGTCCAGACACAGAAGAAGCAAGATGTGACTATGCTGCTGGAAAAGGTACTGAGTCATGTGGCTAACACAGATAAGAATAATGGGCTAATGTAAGTTATAAGAGTTATTAAGAAGCCTGAGCTAATGGGCCAATCAGCTTATGATTAATGTAGACCTCTGTGTGATTTCTTTGGGACTTAATGACTGCAGGAACCAGGCAGGACAGAAAACCCTGACAACAGAGAACCTAGACAACAATGAGGACCCTCAGAGAGACATATATGGATCTAATCTACATGGGAAGTAGAAAAAGACAAGATCCCCTGAGGAAATTGGGAGCATGGGGATTATGGGACAGAACTGAAGTGGAGGGGAGAGGCAGGGAGGGAAGCAGAGAAAAATGTAGAGCTCAATAAAATCAATTAAAAAAGAAAAATGCTGACTTCAAGAATTTAAGTCAAAAGATATGTTACTTTGGAGAAGAGGTTTGCTTTTGTTTCTACAGGAAATGATAGACTGTGGATTCTTTCTTGGTTAAGAAAAATTAGGTCTGATTTAGGGAGACTCCCTGAAAAATCTCCAATGAGAACAAATGGCCCAGGTGATCTAATGTTTCAGAGCACCTCTGTTGCAGTTTCTTCTGAGTTCTGCATCTAGAACAGCCTTAAAACTGCTCTTTGAGATAACCAAAACTCACAGAATACTCCAGACAGGACTTGACTACAATCCTAAATTTTTTTTTGTGTCCTCATAAGGTTACTAGTATCCCCCATCATCAGCAAAAAACCTAGAAATCTATGTCCACATTTCCCCAAAATGAATTATGAATGTTTGTCTTTGTTTAGTGTGTTGGTTACAATTTTTTATGGATAACGGTCAGGAAAAATGCTAAACAAAGGAGAATAGATTCTTGTTTTGAAAGAAAAATAGGGAACTACTGTGGGATAATGCTTTTGTAAATTATAAGATTTGTCACTCATATTGGTTTAATAAAATGCTGATTGGCCAGTAGCTAGGCAGGAAGTATAGGTGGGGCTATCAGACTAAGAGAATTCTGGGAAGAAGAAAGGCAGAGAGCCATCACTGGTTAGATGCAGAGAAAGCAAAATGAGACTACCTCACCGAGAAAAGGTATCAAGCCACATGGCTTGATGTGGGAGTGATTTCTTACTAATAAAGAAACTGCCTAGGCCCATTTGATAGGCCAACCCTTAGGTAGGCGGAGTAAACAGAAGAGATTTCTGGGAGAAAGAAGCTGAGTCGAGGAGTCGCCATGATTCTCCCGCTCCAGACAGACGCAGGTTAAGATCCTCCCTGGTAAGCCAGCTCGTGGGCTACATAGTATATTAGAAATGGGTTAGAACATTATGTAAGAGCTAGCCAATAAGAAACTGGAACTAGCCGGGCCAGGCAGTGTTTGAAAGAATACAGTTTCCGTGTAATTATTTCTGGGCATAAGCTAGCCATGCGGGTGGCTGGGTGCCGGGGACGCAGCCCTGCCGCTCCTAATTCCAACAATGGCTAAACATGGATAAGAATTATAAGTTAATTTAAATTGTAAGAGCTAGTTTATAATAAGCTTAAGCTAATAGGCCAAACAATTTATAATTAATATAAGCCTACATGTGCTTCTTTGGAACTGAATGGCTGTGGGACCAGGTAGAGCAGAAACTTCTGTCTGCAGGGAAACAATATTTTAAAATTCCTTTCAAATTATAAACAATAAAAATGACTTTACAAAACATATCAGGCTGGGTGGTGGTAGTACATGCCTTTAATTCCAGCACTCAGGAGGCAAAGGCAGGTGGATCTCTGTGAATTCAAGGCCAACCTGGTCTATAGAGCAAGTTTCAGGTTAGGCTCTAAAGCTACAGAGAAACCTTGTCTTGAAAAACCAAAAAAAAAAAAAAAAAAAAAAAAAAACAAACCAATCAAACAAACAAAAAAAAAAAGCAAAAAAAAAAAAAAAAAAAAAAACTCCAAAAATCAGGACAACCACAAAAAAATGCCAGTTTATATTTCTGTCACTGGTCTCTTAAACTATCCCGTCTTTAATTATTCCCCTCCTTCGTCTTCTTTCTTGCATTTTGATGCCTGGGTCTTGCTGCATCATTCTGTAGCCCAGGTTGTCTCTTGATTTCTTGCACCTTTTATCTCGGCCTCCCAAGTGTTGGAATTTCTAGTGTGTACCACTGCACTTGGCTTTCTACCTGTCTCTAAACAGTTTATCAGGAAACTTGTTAGCCCTTAACCACACAGGTCTTTCACGTCTTTGTCAGTGTTGCTTTCTGTGCTTATCTCTAGTAAGCCTTTAATGTGCTTCTGTAGCTTCAGGATTATGGAAAACGATTCCTCTCACTTCTTTTTTTAACAGTAATATTTAAATCTTGAATTTGTTTTGAAATTACATACTATAGTATTAGATACATGACACGGATTTGTTTTTTTAAATAAGGCACGTCTTAAGTAGACCAGGCTAACCTCAAACTCCCTATGTAGTCAAAACTGATTTTAATCTCTTGATCCTGCTTCTTCCACCTCTGGAGTTCTGGGATACAGATGTGTGCCAACAAGCATGGCTCAAGGGCTCTAGTATCCTTGCCTATGGTTAACCAATGTGTAATTAAAATGCCTTTGCCACCAACATTCCAATAACGAGTCTTCCTTCCTTCCCACAAAGTCGAGTGTTGAAACACATTACTTTCCTATTACCAAGACTGTCACATTTCCCTTTTTCTACAAATTTACCAAAGAGAAAGGTATGCTAAACTTTTAAACTATTATTTCCCTATTGCTCTTATTATTATTTATAATAATATATTATTATCTTATATTATTTTTCTTTTCTATATACGTTTCAATTACATGTGGTGAAGCTTTAAAATAAACATTCATGAAGGTTATTTCTGTTGCGTATTGTCCACTCTTCACCCTATTCAAAAGTTGTTATTATGTAGAATGTCGGCATTCATTTTATAGTTCTAGGTCTCTCCATTTTTACCTTCACTTTTTTGACTCAGATTTTATACATTGTTTTAATTTTGTAAGCTAAATATTTGTATATAAAATGTAAATTTGATTTGACTTTTTTATGGATGATTCGCCCTATTTATATTTATTGTTGTGTTTATTTGGCTTTCTTTCTGAGATTTTTGCTCTGTTTCCTACTTTTCCTCTTCACTGCTATTGAAATGCTTTAGTTTGTTTTGGCACATGATATCTGATTCCTTCCCTTTGTGCTTACTTCTCCTTTCTGGCTCAAAAGGTAATTAGTGCTTTTTAACCCTGTTAATGATCTCCCCTGCATCTTTCAAATACTTGACAAGCTGTCTTCTCCAGTCCATCAGCACTGGGAATCAAGCCAAGTTTCTTGCCCTGGTTCTCAAATCAGGGATTTCTGCGTTATCACTCCTGCCTTCTGTACACACGGTTTGGCAATTTCTGCCAAGTTTGACACAGTCTTATATGCTTAAATTATTCTGATTTTACATTTGTCCTGTTTCTTTTTTGAGACTGGGTTTCTCTGTAGCTTTGGAGCCTGTCCTGGAACTAGTTCTTGTAGAACAGGCTGGCCCCGGACACATAGAGATCTACCTGCCTCTGCCTCCTGAGTGCTAGGATCATAGGCCTGCATCACCAATGCCTGGCTTCGTGATGTTTCTTAAAGACTTCAGAATTACACTGTGTGAATACACTATTTGGACTTGAGTGATCATGAAGAATCTCTTCAGAGCATACCTTCTCCAACTTTATTTTGTCTTCTCTTTCAATTGGTTGGGTAGTGTCTGATAATAGATTTTTTTTTTTCAAAGTTTATGAGCATTAAAATTCTTGATTCCCTTCTTAGTGAGACTCTCTTTACTTTTCCAACAATGGCGTTATGGGAACAGCACCTTCTGGGCGGCAGTCTTTTCTAGTTAACGCATAGCGCTCCTCACAGCAGTTGTAAGGAGTCACTTTGCAATTGATTCTTCTTCCCAGCCATAGTTGCTTCTGCTTAGATAGTGTCTTTTTTTTTTAATCAGAAAGCTTTGAATTTTTAAAAACTATTTCTTTAACTTTTTTTCTTTGTGGTTTTATATGAATTTTTCATGAAGGGTTCTGTCTTTGTGGTTTTATTAGTCTCATTATGAACACTATTTTACATACATTATTGTGTATGTTTTCTAACACATTTATATAGAATTTCCTGTAGGCCATACATCTTTGGAGTGGGTTTTCTAGTCAGTACAGTGTGTGCAAGTTTCATTTTACAACATAATGTCAATGCTTTTACAACAATGTTTTTATATTTATATAATACCAGATATACGATGTCGATTAGTTTCCAAAGTACTTACTGCTTTCCATGTGGGACTAATTATATATTTCTTGATGATGGACAGATCTCATATAGGCAGAGATTCAGTATAACCACTCGTTCTTACAAAATTACTGTAATCCTGACAGAAACAAATGTCAGGGCTGCTGCTGGACTGTCGAGCTCGAGCGCACAGCACCACAGCCTGTGACACATGCCGCAGTTCTTCGAAAGGCGCGTCCATCTCTAATTGCTCATGTCTTTACAGAATCATTTGTCGGCAGTCACAGAAGGACAGCGGCCTTTGCCTCCCTTTACCATCTGCAATGCACTTCCATGCTCAAAGTTTTCCTCTGTGAGAAAGTGCTTGCTTTCAGTATATTTTATATGGCATTACTAATCTCATCATTTAAATATGTACACGCACACTGATTTTCTTTTCCATCATGGTACAGCACTATAAACATTGTGGCTAAAACAACGTCCGTTTGTTATTGCGCAGTGGTAGGGATCAGAATTTACAGTTTCCACAAACACCGCTGCTGAACTGATTGCCTGCAGGGGGCGCAGGTGAGGTTCTCAGGGTTCAGAGGCTTAGACAAAGCTTTCTCTCTCCCTTCAAATCCAGCAATGGCCAGTCCAGTTCTCATGCTCCTGGTTTCCTGCCCTCCCCCTCTGCCCAAGATTTGACATTCTTGTTTTTCCTGACGAATCCAACAACGCAATGAGGAAAACCAGTTTTAGTGTGCTTTTAAATCATGAAAGGATGTTCTGAGAAATTGATATAAGCCAAGCAAAGTCGGCCCCAGAACAGGACTCCAGCATGTGAACTGATTAACAAGCCTCCTAAAGTAGCCGGATGCATGCTTTAATAGCAGAACAGCTACTCTTCTCTCAGAACTCTGGTTGCTGATCCCAATCCTGGAGTCACTGATGTCGGAGGAACATAGGAATTTGCCTCTTTAGAACGAAAGGTGATGCTGTTGCTCATGGTCCAGGAACCAGGCTTTGAGAACCGTGAAGTAGGAAGCTAATGTCATATGTTGCTGTCCTATTCTGCTGCCAGCTTCACTTGGCCTTTCTCAGTGCTTAGAGATGTCAAAGCCCCCAGAAAGCGTCTTCCTTTACACAACTCAGACGGTTTAAGTTGGAGGGCTTTGGACTCTTTGGCTGTTGTTGTTGCGGTCTTGTATTTGTTTTGTTGTTTATCTGACCGCTCAGATAAATGTTCCAGTTTCACTGATGGAGCTATGAGGTTCATGTGTAGCTTTTTCTTTTTAATTTAGAAACTATGTTAAGATATTTAGCTGTAGATCAAATACACACTTAAAATTTTTTTTCTCAGCTTTTAGAGGAGGAAGGTAGCGGACATGCTTGCAACAGTCATTCTCACATGTTTCAACTGTTTAAAACCTAAAATTTTCTTTTCGATGTCTCCATGAACTAGATAGTGCGAAGTAAGTGCATAGCAAGTAAAACAGTGAAGGTATTTGGTGATTCTAAAAGTTTATGATGATGTTTTAGTTAAAGAACATTTTACAGTTTACAAATCATAGAACAGAAAACAGAGTAAACTCCTTCTATGTCTTCATAATGTCTGTTGCTGTCACTCTCTGACACCTGTAGACAATAGGTGTGTAGCAGATCATCACTGCACTATTGAAGGAACCAGTTAATGACATGGCAGAGCAGTGTGGATAACTGGGAGACTGGTTTGTCCAAAATAGACCCAACACAGAACCAAACAACTTAATAAAAGCATAGTTACAACTCTAGACTTTGAAATTTGAAAAGACAAAGATATTACTTTCGCAACTTTTATCATCTTTTGCTTTCTTTTTATTAATCTTTGTTTCTCTCTCTTTCTCTTTGTGTGTGCATGTATATATGTATGTATATAGGCCACAGTGTAAGTTTGGAGGTCAGAAAACAACCCTCCGGAGTTGATTCTCTATTTCTCCTGCCTGTCCTACAGCCTTCCATCTAGGAATAACCGTGGGCTTCTGTCACACACACCATGTGTCCTGGTGTCTATATGGTCCCTTTATGTACATTCATATACTACAAAGGCATTTTACTGTTCATTATACTATAACTTCTAAAAGTTTACTTTTTTTTTCTCAAACCTTTAAGTACTTGAGATTCAAAAGTGACTCATTTTCTGGCTCAAGTGGAAGTAAAAGAGGATGTTTTTTGCTGTTTTGAATAGGAGAAGAAACATGCAGTTAATGTAAAAGATGCTATGTATAAATGCAGCCTCTTAGACACGGAAAGAGCCTGAACTGTTCTCATCTCTGACATCAGCACCATCAATAACAACACATCATGTTGAAGATGGAGGAGTAATTTTAATCATCTAGGAGCGAAGGGAAAACCACTTTCTGAGTCACCTCATGCTTTTGTAGCTGGATGCTCCTGTACTGTAGGCATGACCTATTATACGTATGTTAGAGATGTGCAGCTGTTTTCCATAGTTTGGGGTATTTGCATGCTTTTCACTAATTTAATAAATTCTAGTGACCTATCTGTCTCTATCTTCTATAAAATAACTATTTACAATAGTGCATGGTAAAGGAAGGCATGGTCAAGAATGCCTACAGTCCCTGCTGTTCTGAAAGCTGAGTCATGAGGATTGCTGGAGCCCAGGAGTGAGTCCTAGGTAAGGCAGTGAGAAACCCAATCTCTCAACAGATAGAAAATAAGTCTGTGTCTTCCAGTTGCTAGTCTCACCTTTAGCTCAGCTTTTATGGAATTGCTGGCAATTCAGAGTTCTGGTAGTTAATCAGGACTTCTGTCTTACTGAGCTTGTTTTTTTTAAAAAAATATTTATTTATTTATTATGTATACAACATTCCATCTGTGTGTATGCCTGATGGTCAGAAGAGGGCACCAGACCCCATTACAGATGGTTGTGAGCCACCATGTTGTTGCTGGGAATTGAACTCAGGACCTTTGGAAGAGTAGGCAATGCTCTTAACCTCTGAGCCATCTCTCCAGCTTCCCCCTACTGAACTTTTGAAAATAGTCCATTGCATTATAGAGGGTAGTTGAATAGTTATTATGATAAAATGGTAGTTCAGACTCTCTAACCTTCTTTCATGACCCTTCTTTCCACTTCAAATTTTTTGTCATTTTTAAGATAGAAATGTTTGCATGATCTATTTGTATATTTAAGGAAAGGAAACAGCTCAAATATCAAAGCCACTTAAAAAAGAGAAGCATGTAACCACCACACTTCAAAGCAGTTGTTGTAATCAGAGACCGTGCTTTAGTTTCCAGGCTTCTAAAACCCGAATAATCACATAAAAACTATAGTAATTGCCACACTGTTTGGCCAGTGACTTAGGCGTATTCCTAGCTAGCTCTTACATCTTAAATTAATCCATTTCTATTATTTTATATTTTACCACGAGGCTCATAAGTTGTTACCTCTTGTTTCTTGGGCAGCTACATGGAGTCTCTCTGACTCTGTTTTCATTCCCCTTCAATCTCTGCTTAAATTTCCTGCCTTGCTGTATTCTGCCCTGCCTTAGGCCAAAACAGTTTCTCTATTAACCAATGGTAATAAAACATATTCACAGCATACAGGGGGGAATCCCACATAAAATTGTTAAAAGATTTTGAGGGCAACTCATAGAGATCTAAGTATGTCCTAAATTGCATGTGTCAGAGAACTATGCCCTCAACACTCCAGGGCGACTCATCTGAAAAGGGCAGTACCCATTTGATGTATCACCAGTCAGCCGGTCCTCCTAGTTCCGGATGGTGTTCGCCCTTATCCTTATCCAGGAGGACATGGATGATTTCTCAAGGAGTTATTTCGTGAGACTGTGGAAAGGGAAGCCAAGGCCATGCTTGAGCACCAAGGATGCCATTAGAGTGGAATTGTAGAATCATCTAAAGTATTTCTGTGGAAGTATAAGACACATTGTTATAGCCTAACAGAATTGAATTAAGATAGAAAAATGGTTTTAAATGGAGAATGATATATTTACCTAATAGGCTTAGTCTATTTAGAAGAGGCCATTAATATATATTAGAAAAGAGTAGCATTTTCTGAAATTACAGTGGGGAAGTTTTTCTTCATTTTTCTAAATATTTCTTATTGTCTAATAATAGGTTACTGAGCAAAGATTAAAAATTATCTCTTGCTTTATTTTAAAAAATAAGCTTCTTTTGTCTGTGTAAAATATTGTGGAAGAAAAACCAGGTTGTTCCGAAAACAAAACAACAAAACATTGTTTTAAACAGACTCATCGACACCATGTTTAAGGAAGGGAAGGAAATGTCTGCTCTTTCTAAGGGGGGCAGTTTGGATTGGGTTTACTCATTTTTCCTTTGGCTTTTAATTTGTCTCGTATTTCTCACCCAATTTGCCATTTGGTCTTTATTTATCATTTATTTATTTTGTCATAAATATTTTTTTTACATGAGAAAATCTTGTAAGATTTGTCATTCTTGGTTTTTACTATTTTTTCTCTTTTGGTTCTTTTGTGGGGTGGGGGCCCACCACCCAGCTCCCAAATCAATCACACACAGACAGAGGCTTATTTTTACTCATGAGTGCCCGGCCTTAGCTCCCACATGCTCCCTGACTTCCCTGCCATGATGGACTGGACTCCCCACACTGTGAGCCAAAACAAGCTCTTCCTTCCTTGACTTACAGTTTGTCTTAATTAGGGTTTCTGCTGCTGTGGAGAGACACTATGACCACAACTGTTATAAAGGAAAACATTTTATTGGGGTGGCTCCCTTACTGTTCAGAGCCTGTGGTAGCATGCAGGCAGACATGGTGTTGGAGAGGCAGCTGGGATTCCTACATCTTGATTTACAGGCACAGGAAGTGGTCTGAGACACTGGTAGGTATCTTGAGCATATATGAGACATCAAAGCCTGTTCCCACAGTGACACAATTCTGCTGTGGTATAATCAGTAACACTTCCTTCAACAAATCCACACTTCCTTTGGGGGTCATTTTCTTTCAAACCACCTCACAGTTCCAGGTCATATTCCATCACTGAACAGAAATCAAGGCAGGATCTTGAAGCAAGCTGCAGCACATCTGTAATCAAGGGCAGAAGGATTCCCTCACAGGGAAGCTGAGGAAGCCAGCCAAACTATGTCATACTGGATCCATAGTGAAGTAGTCACTTCGTTTGCTCTCTCAGATTTGCAGCGCTTAGATATATTACATAAGTGATTAAAACAGTTATCATTGTGAAGATGTGTGGTTGCTTGTTGGTTGCAATACTGATGAGAATGTTTGAAGGAGAGATGTACCAAGCATTTTTAAAAAAATTTATTCTTTGTGTCTTTCACATCATGCCTCCCAATCCCACCCATCTTCCTCCCTACTCCAAAATAAAACAAAATAAAATGTAAGAGAAGAGGGAGGGGGAGGAAAGGAAAATCTTGTCACGGAAACTGCATTCTGACACAGTGAGCCACACAGTAAATCCCTTTTTATCCATATGTGTTTATATGCAGTCGTTTATCAAAAAGAATCATTGTCTGTTTCGCGGCCCCTGGTTTCCGCTACACCATCTACACTAGGCCCTCAGTAGGACTCTTCTGGACATCCCATTCTTGCTTTGTGTCGTGGAGACCCTGTAGCCCTGGGTCCACAGGACTCACCTCTCTACCCCTTCCTGTTCCAGCAGATCACAGATGGGGTGGATGTTGGGGTGGGCCAACACATAACCCTGGTCTGGTTGATTAGCCCAAGCATGCCTGCTCTCCCTTGACTTCACCACTAGGGTGGGCTCCTCAGCATTGCCCTGTCTAGTTTAGTTTACACCTTGCAGAGACCAGCAAGGGGCCGGTTCATTTCTCTTGCTTATTCTCCTCATCCTCGGGGTTGGTTCTCCCACATCTACACCTTCACTTCAGAGCCAGCTTTACTGTGCTGCTCAGGGAAAGTTCAGGGACCACTCTCCTGAGTGCTGCAGCTCATGAGGGGCAGGGACAGCTCTCCTGCTCTTATGACCTCTGGGCCAGATCTTCCACCTGCCTCAGGCATTCCCAAACTATGCTGAATTTGCATCCATCCATCCTCCCCTGCCCCACCACTTTGGGCAGAAAAAGCCTTGTCAGTTTTACTGGGGTAGGTAGCAGCAGGAGGAGGCATGGGGGCCAGGATAGCCTGGGGGTTATGTGGGGATGTACACAGTCTTATACAGGTTAATCTGGGACTAGATGCAATTTGCCCAAGGTATTTGATCTTGGGGGGTGAGAAGGCAAGCAGTGGTTTTCCTGACAAATAAAATTTTGTATTTTAAGATTTCTGAGGAATGCTGAGTTTACGTTTCTGTTTACCTGGAAAAAAATTCAGCCTGGTCCATCCTGCTGAACTTTGCATCTTTCAAAAAGAAATCCACTTTAAGTACTCTATAACATTTCTCCTCTCTCAGAACAACTCATGAAGTCCATTGTTCTCTTTGTGGAAGTGACCAAGAGCCTGCATGCTCTCCAGCAAGCCCATTTCTCTAACCCATCTCTTGGCGCCTGCTCACCTTGTAGCTGTGCTCAGAAGTCCACACTCCTCAGAACGCATCCTGTTAGTTCACCTTTTGACTGTGGTCACAGTGCTTGCTGACGTTGGAGCTCCCTCCTTCCTGATTCCTCTGGCACACTCCTCATCCTGCAAACCTCATCTCTCTCTTAACAGGGCTTATTCCCTCCAGCTTCCTTATTGATATTCTTCCTGCATTCCCACAATACTTAGGTCTTAAGACAATTCTCTCTCAAGTTACATCTTAATCTTCCTTCTAAACCCATGCATTTCTCCCACTCACTGAAAACTTTATGACAACAAGGACTATGGCTCATATATTATCTAACTATAACCAAACCAACCCTTTCTGTCATCAACCCAGAATTCAAACTTCTCTGACTGGCTCACAATTTTTAAAATTAGATTTATGTAGATTGATACCGAATTTCCTGAGAAACCGCCACACTGCTTTCCAAAGTGGTTGCACAAGTTTGCATTCCCACCAGCAATGGATGAGGGTACCCCTTTCTCCACAACCTCTCCAGCAAAGGCTATCATTGGTGTTTTTGATTTTAGCCATTCTGACAGGTGTAAGATGATATCTCAAAGTTGTTTTGATTTGCATTTCCCTGATCGCTAAGGAGGTTGAGCATAACCTTAAGTGTCTTTTAGCCATTTGAATTTCTTCTGTTGAGAATTCTCTGTTCAGGTCAGTGCCCCATTTTTTAATAGGGTTAATTAGCATTTTAATGTCCAGTTTCTTGAGTTCTTTATATATTTTGGAGATCAGACCTTCGTCTGTTGCGGGGTTGGTGAAGATCTTCTCCCAGTCAGTGGGTTGCCTTTTTGTCTTAGTGACAGTGTCCTTTGCTTTGCAGAAGCTTCTCAGTTTCAGTAGGTCCCATTTATTCAATGTTGCCCTTAATGTCTGTGCTGCTGGGGTTATACATAGGAAGCGATCGCCTGTGCCCATCTGTTGTAGGGTACTTCCCACTTTCTCTTCTATCAGGTTCAGTGTGTTCAGACTGATATTGAGGTCTTTGATCCATTTGGACTTGAGTTTTGTGCATGGAGGCCTTATCCTTTTTAAAGAATGGATGGCAGATGGGTAGAAAGGAGGTGGGGAGAGGGAACTGGAGGAGAGGAGGCAGGAGAAACTGTGGCTGATATGTAAAATAAATAAAATAATTTAATAAAAAGAAAACTCTGTAGCAAAGTAAAAACAAAAGATTTATGTGAATTCAAGGAATGCCCATAAATTGCCACTGGTTGATGTTTCTTAATATTCTTTTCATCCATCAGTTACAATTTGCTTTTCTTATTTTAGAGTGTGTCTGGGTGTTCTTCTCCAGCATGCCCCATGGCTAGGCATTCGGGATTATGTTATCATTTATCATATCCCTGTGACCTGTATATTTTTTCTAGATTATTACTTGAATTAAAAAAACTTGTTCAACTTTGTTTTTGGCAAGAATTTCCTACATGGTACATGGTACAAGACCATTAAGGAGCAACAGTTTCTGGCTTATTTCTTTTTGTGGTCTGAGTAGCCACTAATGAATGTAGCCTAGATTTATTGCTTCATTGGGGGAGGTGGAACAGTGATGGTTTAATTTTAATATTTTGTTAGTTAGCTAGACAGGTATGGAGAAACTTCTTCATAGCTTTTATAGTATAGTAGGGTGAAAGAATGAATCCTCCACTTTATTCTCACCATTTTTGAAAACAATCAGCTGGTTCCTTAACAAACACAAAACAAAACAAGAAAGCATTTTATCTTTGAAAGCTAATGTTTGGCACAATGTCTAACACACACACACACACACACACACACACACACACACACCCAGCAAGGTTATCACATCACGTTTCATGAATGATTAGAGTCAATACATTAAGAAATGGAATAATAAGCCTGGCAGTGGCAGCGTATGCTCCTCATCCCAGCACTTGGGAGGCAAAGGCAAGCAGATACTACTGAGTTTGAGGCCAGCCTCGTCTATAGAGTTAGTTTCAGAACAGTCAAGGCTTCACAGAGAAACCCTGTCTAGAAAAGCCAAAAGAAAACAATGCAATGGAGTAATATATAAGAGAATGAATTAACATCAATTGTATACAACCCTGTATATATAATACACACAGCTAAAGAGATGGATCCCTTGTAGTTAGGATTAAGAAGTCATCAGCAGGAAGTCATCTGCTACACCACTCTAGACCTCAGTCCCTGACAAGATGTGCTGTGCGCAGTCTCATGCAGGATAGGTAGGCAGCACCAGGTTGTGTGTTAGTTGGTTCTACACATATTTTTTGGTCACACTCTGCACTATCCTATCAAACAGGACATGTCTTAGATACCTCATGGATTGCCTTGAATGTTTTTTCATATGTTAACATAGGTCATCACCCCACCATGTGTAATTTTAGAACATCATTGACATCTTAAAAGGAAATACTCTCCACTGTCCCCACACATTGAGCACTGAAACCTGCAAGACCCCCTCTGCCTCCCAAACCCACTGAACCCATCACCCTCCCACTGGCCAAATATCCGGCTCAAGAGCAGCAGATCTTAGAGACATAAGCACTGCCTGTACCAACTGGAAGAGGTGAGTACGTAGTCTCCCAGCTAAACTGCCCCAATCCCTTGGCCCTAAGCCCCAGAGTACATCCCATGCCTCTCTTCCTCTCATCTCAGCCTCAGCAGACAGCTAGCAGATAAGGGTCTTCCTGGCAGGCTGGTCCACCCTCCCTACCCATTGGCCACTGTAACCTTCAAGAATCACTCTGTTGCCCAAACCCACCAAATCCTGCACCCTGCACCCCTTTCCTGGTCAAACATCCCCTGCAAGATCAGTGTCGCCTGATGGGAAAAAAGATGCATATACATCAGTGTAACAATACATTCAACAACATCAAAAGCAATATAGCACCACCAGAACATAGTGGTTCAACAATAGCAAGACCTGAACATCTCATTGCCAATGAAGTTAAAACATGAATATAAATACCCAGAGACAGATATTGGGGTTCAACCTTAAGATCAGAAAAGCAAGTCAGTCAAGCCACTAGAGATCTCTTACCTCTATGAAATCTTCATACTGAGAGAGAGTGAGTTTCTGTCTCATCCTGCCTTATATTCCTTTCTAGTGCTGGGATTAAAGTCATGCACCACTACCATCTGGTCTCTATGGCTAACTAGTGAGGCTGCTGGGATTAAACGTGTGTGTCACTACTGCCTGGCCTGTTTGACTGGCTAGTGTGGTTGTTTTGTGTTCTGATCTTCAGGCAAGCTTTATTTATTAATATACAAATTAAATGTCACAGCATGAAGCAGAAGAAAACAACCTCAAGAATAATTTTATGAAGATGATAGAGGCACTTAAAGAAAAAATAAGGAATCCCCTTAAAGACATTAAGGGAAAGAAAAACAAAAAATGGAAGAAATAAATAAATCCCATAGAGAAAGCCAAGAAAGTCAAGGAAGAAACAATCGAACAGATGAAGGAAACAGTTCAAGACTTGAAAATTGAAATAGAGGCAATAAAGAAAACACAAACCAAGGAAAGTCTATAAATGGAAAATCTGGGTAAACAAACAGGAACTACAGATACAAGCATAATCAACAGAATTCAAGAAGAAGAGAGAATCTCAGGTGTTGAATATACAATAGAGGAATAGATTCATTGGTCAAAGAAATGTTAAATTCCAAAAATTCTTAACACAAAACATTCAGGAATCTGGGAGACCATGAAAAGACAAAACCTAACAATGAAAGGGATAGAAGTTGAAGAATTCTAATTCAAAGACACAGAAAAGATATTCAACAAAATCATAGAAGAAAACTTTCCCAACCTAAAGAATGACATGACTATCTTTTCATATCAATGGACTCAATTCACCTATAAAAAGACACAGGGTTACAGAATGGATCCAAAAACAGAATTCATACAAGAAATGCACCTCAAACTCAAAGACAGACATTATCTTAGAGTTAAATGGTTAGGAGAAGATTTTCCAGTCAAATGGACCTAAGAAACAAGCCCGTGTAGCTATCCTAATATCAAACAAAATAGACTTCAAATTAGTTAATCAAAAGAGTTGAAGAAGGACATCTCATATTTATCACAGGAAAAATTCATCAATATGAAGTCTTCATTCTGAACATTTATGCCCAAAATACAAGGGTACCTACATTTGTAAAAGAAAGATTATTAAAGCTTAAGTTGCCCATCAAACCCCACACACTAATAGTAGGAGACTTCAACACTCCACTCTCACCAATGGACAGGTCAACCAAACAGAAAATTAACAAAGAAATAAGGGAAACTAGCAGATGTTGTGACTCCACTGGACTTAAGAGACATCTACAGAACATTCTACCCAAATACAAAGGAATATACCTTCTTCTCAGTACCTCATAAAACCTTTTCCAAAACTGACCACATATTTGGTCACAAAGCAAATCTCAACAGATACAAAACATTGGAATAAGCCCCTGTGTCTTATTGGATCACCAAAAGTTAAAGTTAGAATTCAACAACAACTCAAACTACAGAAAGCCTAAAAACTCAAGGAAACTGAATAATTCTCATCTGAATTACCACTGGGTCAAGGAAGAAATAAAGAAAGAATTAAAGACTTCCTAGATTTCAATGAAGACGAGTGTACAACATACCCAAACCTATGGAACCCTGAAAGCAGTGCTAAGAAGAAAGTTTATAGCACTAAGTGCCCACATATAGTATTTGGAGAAATCTCACACAAGTGACTTAACAGCACACCTGAAAGCTCTAGAACAAAAAGAAGCAAGTTCACCAAGGAGAAGTAGACAGTAGGAAATGATTAAACTCAGAGATGAAATCAATAACAACACAAAGAATCAACGAAACAGAGTTTGTTCTTTGAGAAAATCAACAAGATTGACAAACACTTATCCAAACTAATCAAAAGACAGAGAGAGAGCATCCAAACCAACAAAATCAGAAACAACAACAACGACCAAAAACCCAGGATCACTGAAATAATCCTATAAAATAAAGGAGCCTACAGAGGAATCACCATCCCTGACTTTAAGCTCTGCTATAGAGCTATAGTAGTAAGAACAGCTTGGTATTGGCATAAAAACAGACACAAGGATCAGTGCAATTGAATCAAAGACCATGCATTAAATTTACATACTTATAAACACATGATTTTTGACAAAGAAGTCAAAATTATACAATAGAAAAAAAGAGAGCATATTCAACAAATGCCCCTTTCTGAATGGAGATGGAAGAGGAGTGGATGGGGTGGAGGTAGATGGGAAAGGAAAGGAGGTGGGAGGAGAGTAGGGAAGAAAAACTGGCTGGTATGTAATATAAATGAAAAAAAATGTTATTTAAATAAAAAATAATGAAGTAAAAATGACATCATGAAATTTGAAGGCAAATGGATGGAATTAGAAAAGATAATCCTGAGTTAGTTAATCCAGACTCAGAACAACAAATATGGTATGTGCTCATTTATAGGTGGATATTAGTCATAAAACAAAGGATAACCTACTATAATTCACAGACCCAAAGAAGGAGGGTCCAAGGAGGAACACAGGAGTCTCTCTGTGAAAGAAATAGAATAGACATCACAGGTAGTCCTAGATGGGGGATAGGCATGGGAACAGGAGGGGTTATGTCAGAGGAGGATGAAGGGAGAGAGTACTGGAAGACACAACTGGAAGCTAGGTGCATCTCTGGGATGAGCTAGAAACCCAGTGCAATGGACACTCCCAGGAATCTATGAAGGTGACACTAGCTAAGACTACTAGCAGTGAGAAACAAGGAACCTGAACTGGCCATCTCCTGCAACCCAGCAAGACTTCCAGTGCAGAGACTTAACACCAACCCAGTTTCTCTGCTTTTTAAAAGTCTATATATAATGCTTCTATGAACATTCATATATAGGTTTTATGTAAGCACACATCTTAAGTATATGTGTGTGTGTGTGTGTGTGTGTGTGTGTGTATGCATGCCTAGGGATGGAGCCTACAGCAACTCTTTGATATTCAGAACAACCGTAGGCTATTTTTCTATGTGAATAACTTTTTATTCCCCAAAGTAATATATGAGGATACCAATCCCGTACTTTAAGCTATCTTTTAGAATCGTAACTACTTAGAGGACATAAAGTAGTGCCTCACTTAGAGTTTGCCTTTGCTCCATGGCTAATGACTTTGAGTAGCTTTTCATGTGATTCTTGGCCATTCATGTGTTTTCTTTGGAGAAATATATACACATATATTATATAAATATTTTATAGAATACATACTTCTATATAATATATATACTATATTTATCTGTAATATTCAGATATTTACTCATTTTACAACTTTCATTTATTAATAATAAGAACCTTAAATGTATCCCCTGGCTACAAGCCTATTATCAGTGATAAGCTAATCAAACACTTCCTCTCACTCCGTGGGTGTGTTTTCACTTTACTGATCATTTTCGCTGATGTAAATAGAGTGTTCAAATTAAACAAGATTTCAAAATCAATTTTTTCCTTTGTCAACATTTTGCCTTACTGAAGATCTTGAAATTTACTTCTCTGTTTTCTTCCAAGATTTTCTTTTTGTATCGTCTTAGCTTTTAGATTTATACTTGTAGTCTACTAGGTGTCTATCTGTCTGTCTCTCTGTGTGTTCTAGCATTGTTCAGGCGAGAAGACCACTTCCCACTTTGAATTGTTAAGCGCACTAGCTGCAAGTCAGGGGTTTTATTTCTGGATTCTCAGTTCTAGCCCGTGCGTCTGCACATCTGGCCTTACGTCAGTGCGGCAGTTTTGATTACTCTAGCTTTGTAGTTACTGTTGATATTGGAGTGGATGAGGTTTCTAAAGTGTGCATTTTGTCAGAATTATTTTGACTCTTTGGTTCTTGTGAATTTTCATAGGAATGTTAGGAACAGCTTATCAGTCTCCCCAGAAACACAGCTGGGAGAGCAGGTGTGGGTGAAAGTCACGAGAGCTTCTTTTGCTTTTGATGTGTTATCTTGGCCAACTTCATTGCCAGGCTTTCTAATGGTGAATTAGTCATTTCCTGTACCGTATTTGTTTTCTTGCATATACATATTTTACAGTATATGTTACAGATAAATATATAATATACACAAAAAATTATCCTATACATATATCCTATACATATACAGATATTAAATATATACCTGTTACATAACCATATGCTATGTATATTTTATACAACATATAAAACATTATATTTGGGTTTGCTATCTTTATCATTTACTTATACAGTCATAGTTGTTCCAACCTACAATTTTCTTGATTCTTCTTGTTCCCAGCATGAATAGAGAAGGAAGTTCCTAAGTTCTAGTAAGATGCCATCTTACTGTGTTTCTTTGTGAGTCCTCTGGCCTAGGGTAGCAGTGGCTCTCACAGGTGCTAGTGTGGAGAACTGGTGTAGACCGCATGACCGTCATTGCTGCCCGACACAGTTCCAGCATCTTGACACTGCAGACCGCACTTCCCCAGTACCTTTTTATTTCCATTTTAATGATTCTCACTATGTGTTATGAGAGTTCCTTTATGCCTTTTTCTTTGGGAGATTCTGCATTGGCTTTGAAGGATGAAAATGTATAAATTGGCAACCTCTTTAAACAGAATAATTCTTCATAAAAATATCCTCACGACTTGGAAACCAAAAATCCCATGGTGCCCTCCTAATTATGCCAAGAACAGGAAAGTTAGATGTAACATGAGGGGGCTGGCTTGTTGGTGTTTTCTGATTGGCCTGGTACCCACAGCCGGCAAGTCCCAAAGAAAATCACACAGAGATCTCTATATGTTATAAAGCTGATTGGCCCATTAGGTCAGGCTATTTATTAGCTCTTGTAGCTAATATTAACCCATTATTCTGATCTATGTTAGCCATGTGTCTCAGTACCTTTTTCAGCTGGCAGGTCACATCCTGCTGCTTTGGTGGTCTGGGCAGGAGTGGGAGGATCAACTTCCTCCTTCCCAGAATTCTTCTTGTGTCATTTCTACTTCCTGTCTGGTTTTCCCACCTACACTTCCTGCCTGGCCAATCATTGTTTAATTTAAAACATGATTGACAGAATACAAACAATTCTCCTGTACCAGTTAGAGATGTACTAGACACACCTGATTCCAAGGATGAAATGCCTACTGTCCAGATCCAGAGCCTGAGGCCATTAAGGGCAACAGCTCAGTTAAGAAGTATAGAGAAAACAGAATGGTCCAGTATAATGGAGAAAGGGTAAGACATCAGGACCTTCCCTTTTGGAGGTGTACGGAGGGCACAGGTCCATAGAGTAAGACTATGACAGAAAAGGACACGATGAGGAGCAAACTGCTCTTAAACTGTGGTGGAGTAGAGTGTGCTCCCCAGAAGTCCTTTTCCCAGACTCAGACATTTGGATAAGGGGCTCCATTCCCTATGGGGTTTGAGGAAAGTTCCTGTCTGCTAAAGCTGTCATTCGCCTTGGTTCTGACAGGAGGAACCTGTGGCGTTTTCATTGATGCAGGAGGTCTCCTCACAGAGCTACTGCACCTTTGAGAACAATAGGCACTTAGGTACTTACGCTTTCATCGCAGGGAAAATGCTATAATAAAGCTACTGGTCACTTCCGGTCCCTGAATCACTGAGTCTGCTTTCAGTCCTGCCTGGGGCTAAGCTACTGAGTATGGCTAAGCTATGTGTGTGATGTGACTACAGAAAAGGTGTGATTGAAAAATGCCTTTTTTCAATCAATGGCATAGGCAGTCATCCCAATTCACTCTCAGACTGTGTCTGGGCCTCCTTCCCCTGATGACTCCACACGGCCTCCTTGGGACCTGAAAACATGATCCACCTCGCCAACCAAGCTAGTCTTGTGGGAGCCAAAGTTACATTTTAAGTTTTAATTACTATGCCTTAGAGATCCATGAATCAAAAATGCCTCTGACCTGCAAGCCTCTTGCTCAAAGACAGACAGTTCCTGGAAAGCTGGACGCAGATAACACGCCACAGGTTTTTCACTCCTCTTAACAAGACTTTGACCTGGGTGTGCCCAATCACATGTGGGCAAGAGGTAGGAAATACATCAGGGGTATGCTTGCCCCTGATTGGACCTGATGGGAAGTACTCAAACCACTACAAACTGTGACTCTGGGCCATTTTTCTGGGAAACCAGAGTTGAACGCGGCCAGAGAGCCCATCAACTTGGCCAGTAGTTAATTAAAAGTTGCCTTATATTTAACTTTAAATTGTGGTGGTCTTATTCACCACCAGCGGGATTAACAGTCTCCGGCAGAGGACCACGTGCCCTGCTCATTCTCAGTCACCACTCCCGTTACAGACTCTGCTCAGTTCTTGCACTAGGGATAAATACTGGTTCCACTGCTAGTGGCCCCCCTTCCTGTGGGAGCCCTCTCCCTTTCTGAGGAGTGGGTAGGGGTTGGATGGGGAGAAGGTAGGGGGAGTGAGAGGACAGGAGGGAGAGGAAACTGGGATTGGTATGTAAAATAAGATTGTTTTAAAAAAATTAAAAAAAAAATCCACAGAATAAAAAATGTCCTGAAACCAAAATAAAAATTACACACAAAACAAAAAAACGAACAAACCCTACTCAGACTACCCAACTTCAGTAGCTCATTATTTTGTCCCCAACAGTAGCCAAGATGAAAATAAACAAAATAAATGAAGTAATCCAATATACAGGTAACTTACTATGGCTTCATCTCTTTGGTGTTTTAAAACAGAGTAAGATAAGCAAAAATGGTAGTGAAGAAACCTTACTTTAGCTAAAGGAAATGGGCCGTTGAGGGACAATAAGAGTCCGTGTTTACTGAGCACAATGTGGGGCTGAAGTCTCCTTCCAGTGCCCTAGGCTCCTTGCTGCTGGGGCTCTGGGCCTGAAGGAAAGCAGGCTTGAGTGTGGTCCTGCCGAATGCCTGTCTCTCTCCAGCCCTGGGGACCATGCTGCACAGATTTACAGGCTCTCATAGTCAGCTGGGGATGTAGGGACTAGCTTAGTGCAGCCCCGAACAACAGAGAGCACCGCGTGATTTGCAAGGAAATTATATAAAAGCCACCCCCACACTGCTGCTGGTTCAATGCGCCTATGAAAATCTGCCGTGGCTAAAACATAGTCCTAGTTTCCCCCCAGGTGTTTGGGAGCGTAGCTGTGAATGGCAGCAAGTAGCATCCACTAAACACACACAGTGCAGAAGAGGCTATGATGAGCCTCGCATGTTTCCAGGCTTTCCAGCATCGTCTGGCTTACCTGAGCGCTACTGAAGCAGAACGGTTGCTACTGCTGTTATGTCTTTCTCATTCACTGAGGAATATAGGTCAAAGAAAGGTTAAGGTCCTGCTCGACCTTACATGAGCAGGAAGCGATGAGCCCAGATTTCAGCCTAAGCACTGTGACTTTGAAACACACGCTCGCCCCCTTATTGCAACATAAGAGCATTATGCAGAAAGGCTGCCTTGTGCCCAGTAACAAACCACAGTTAGGCTTCCATGCTATGCATTATACAGCAATGTCACTTTAAACTTCTGCATCAGCATGCTTGGTCAATTCCACTGCTACCTTTTTTTTTTTTTTTTTTT
>NW_026068014.1:1355539-1418258 GCF_014885135.2 Alexandromys fortis | reverse complement strand
TTAGCTACTCTTGTGACATTATCTGTTATAATATTATAATAGAATATTAAATGTTGCGGTTAAGTGGTAGGGATTGAAAGAATTTTGAATATTTAAATATTATGAACGACAATAAGAGTATAATGAAACATAACTTGTAAACAAACTTTTTAGTTCAGTTACTGACACTGATGTTAGACTCCACTTTAACTTTCCTCTCCTGCAGCTTGTTTCATTGATCACCTGTCGCCAGCACAGCCTAAGTTCACGTGGGTTTGCAGCACCGGGTGCCGCTGCACCTGTACTGTTTACCACCTTGGTGTTTCACACTTTGCGCCTTATGACACCAGAGCCAAGGACCTCTGTCCATCTTTCCCCTTGAGTAAGTGCACATGCTCACCCTCCAGCACGCTGCATTTACTCTTGACTCATTTACCCCAGGCTCCTGCTAGAGGGATCGTGTGTGTCACAATGCAAAAGCACCCACAGAAAGCTAGACAGCATTCCTTGCCTTGATCATGCCCGGGCCATCCTCAACTTCGCACAGTCTTCTGAGTGTCTCTTTGCTGGCCTAACTCCTGCACCACCATGTGCTACTGCATTTATATGTGGGTTTTAAGCGGGCCTAAAACTGTGGTGTGCTGATGTAATCATTTACTCAGCAAGGAACTAAAGAGCCAGTGAGATTAATCGTCAAAACAGAACAGATTATTATCTCCAATAAGGAGTCATAAGCATAGCTGGCTTGTACTCTTTGTATCGAAAAGGGAATTTCTTTATTTCATATCAAATGACTTAGAAAAAGAAAAAGGAAAAAAGAAATGTGTTTGAGAGGGGAACATTTGTGTGAGTGTGCATGTATGTGTGTGTGTGGGGGGGGGGATGTATTTCAACCAAAACAGCTTTGAACATTCTTCTTCTAGTGGAAGAATGGTTGTTGATTTGACATAAATATTAATGAAAGAATGTGACAAAATTCCTGAAGATAAATTCTTTTATTTAAAATGGTAGCTATCACAACACATCATACAATGAATGAAGACCAGAGAATCACATTGAAACTTTTAAAAACATCTCTATATAGCCAGAAAACATAAAACATGCTGCTAGGATACCACTAGAGTCAGAGGCCAAAGTTTCTACATTGTCAGCATGAAAGCAACCACGGGAGGCGCAAGACTGCACAGGAGTTTCTCCGCTTCCGGCAGCAAAGAGAATGCTTCCTTCTTTGGAGACTGCGTCACAGGCAAGCTTGGACAATTTCATTGACACTGTGCTTTGCTGAAGTTACTACTAATTTCTCCTTCTGAGGAGGTTACCACATTGGAATTACAACACTTATTGGCACAATATGAAAAAATAAACACTTTTTTGGAGTTCCTCCACTCATAACATTTGTTTTTAAATAAATAATCATGCCTCATAGTGCATGTCTTATTTCTCATCGCTCATTGCCACAAATGAAGCTGAACAGATAGTATGGTACAGGGTTTATTTACGTCTTCTGTCGTAGCTCTGCATCGCCTTCCTTTCATAAGCCACTGAAAACAAAGAGGTAAAAAGTAGGTTTTAAGGGGGTTCACAGAGGTAGTGAAGAAAGTCGAATTCATACACGGAATTACTGCAATGTCAGAATGACTTTGTCCTCTAGAAGAAGTATTTCTAAGATTTTTCTTTTTTAGTGCACCTTCCAAGCGTGTCTGACACCATATCCTGCTTAGAAGTGTTCTAACCACAGCATTCGTGGTTTATTTGGACACATGCTATGTATCTGCTATGTATCCAGAAAGTGCAACAGTGTATATTTATGGTTGAGTATGACGTTCCTTTTTCTCAAGTTACTGAAGCACTGGATGACTCACAGTATCAGAGAAAGGACCATGCCTACTGTGGTCATGTATTAGGATAAAAAAGAGACGCTAACTTTCATTCTAGGGTAGAGGTAAATAAATTTCAGGTCCTAGGTCAAAGCTGCCCTGGTGTTTATTCTTATAAATACAGTTTTGTTTGGACACATACAGACTCAATTTATGTATGTATTATCTATGGCTTCTTTGAATTTAAAACGGCAAATCTGAGCAGTCACTACAGACCAACATAACTTAGGAAGCCTAAAATATTTAGGACCTTTTTTCTTTTCAGGCCAAGACTGCCTAACCTCTGTTTCTAGGGGAACCAACTGGTATGGGGGGGTCTCTTTTTCATGGATACCTTCTGAAGATGGACTGGCTGTCCTTGAGACTAAAGTCACTCTTACTCTGTAGGCAAGGCCACTGAACTCACGAATACACAGCACAATTTTATCTAACTCTTAGAATCTGGGCGGCGTGGAACGTCAGTTGCTGCTCCAAAAGCACTTAGCACCTGGCTACTAAGTAATTTAAGCACTGTGACTCATCCGGACTAAAAACTGCTAAGATGCATTATATTATGCCGTATTAGATATAATTTCAAAGGATCTGGAACTACAAAATGTCAAGGGTCAGAATAATTGTCTACATACGGGTATTTCATCATCGCAGCCAGCATTATTACTTAGAGTTGCATTATAATTTGCTTGTGGGAAAGGCCCCACATGAATGCTGGATTGAGAGGAAAGAGCAGATTCGAGGAAGCCCCTATGCCGCTGTGAGCCGTTTCCTAGGTGAGGGAGAAAGTGGAAGGCTCCAGGGATATCGGGTCTGCTTTCCCTGGTGGCTCTCAAAAGGTCTGCCTCTCTCTCTGAGGAACATGAGCAGGAACACGAAGCCGCTGAATGTTTAGTGTGTAAACCCGAGCTAGAGCAGACTGCACCCCAGACTGGGCACTTCTTATGCAGACAAAAATTCGTTTCTCATTCTCTTTTATCAGGAGTAGCCTGAGTTTGTTCCTGACAGGCCTTGTGGGGTACCAAGACCTTATGACTCTCAGGAGTGACGGGAATGCTAATTAAAGCAACCAAAGTCAGCTTGGCAGCATGATTGGGACACAGTGGTTTCCTGCAGGGAAGCAGACTCTTACCTGGTCCTTCCGCACTCTTAGGGTGCCTACCAGCTTCTGTGCATGGGAGCTGGTGAGGGCATCTGTTTGCCAGATTTCAGAAGTGTGTGTGACCAAGAGACAGTAAGGGTAGGTGTGGCTGGAGGATACAACTGTCAGAGTCATGTCCCAGTGAGGGTATAAAATGGGCCCTGCTTACTGCCTCCCCCACATTTTTCCCATTTGTATTTTCTTAACTAAAATATAAGACTAAAAATTAGCTAGCAATTCCAATTCATCGCAGCAGCTCTAATCTTATTAACTATAATTATTACTTTAAGGATATTTAATCTACTCTAATTTTCACAGCAGCTATATTATTCATAAGTTAAGCATGTTCTGAAAGGTGTAAAAATTCTGGAAACAGAGAGCAGGTGATTAATTCAGCTATCGAGGAAACCACAGCTATAGAGGACTCATACATCTGAAGGCAAGCACTGCAGGGGCTTATATTTATATTTCATTTCTCAAGGCTAGGAGACAATACGAATATACATATAAATGAAGCAATTGCAGGTTTCAAATAGGTGCATAACTTCGTAAGAATTAAATTTTGTTTGCCCAGAGATTACCGGTGAGGAAATACAAAAGTTGTATCTAAATTTGTAAAGTGAATTAATAATAATAATAGAATTAAAAAATATTGTTTTGTGGCTTCAGATAATTAAGAAGTAAGCCAGAACATCTTATTTAGTTCTCTGGAAACTATAAATATTATAAAAGGGCAGCTGCCGATTAATTTCCAATCAGATGTTTATTGTTTTAATTTATTCTCAGTGACAGTAAAATACATAGAATTTCAGTATTTTCTTTAGTGTGCCTAAACTAAGGGCTTGCATGTGCTTAATAAAAAGTCAGTTTCCATGAAAATGATGCAGGGGTTGTTTAACATTGAATATAGTTGGATTAAATGAAGGGTTTAGAAATATGTCTACGGCATTTACATACAAGGTGCAAGCTAGGGAAATGAGGAAATATGCAGCTTTGTGTCAAGAAAAATCCTCCTTTAGAGTGAAAATAGATTTTGGGAGTCCTAGAATTTTTTTTTCTGTAGTTCTGTAGCTCAAGCTGAGGAACGATTTGGTGTGTTCCTTTTTGAAGGCGTTAGAACGGACCCAGCTACATTCATTGTCTTCGGCACCCACTAAGACACTGATTTGAGCTTCCATGGCTTCAGAATGAGAAGGTGATTTTAAGAAACATTTATTTTTATACTGGAAGATTGCCGATGTACATCTTATGAAAATTTCATAATACTTTAGTGACAAGTGAAAAGCTCTCATCTCTCCCTCAGGGTCCAGTATGTTTTATTGAGAATATCTATGGAAAAGAATGTCAGAGCAGCCCAAAGATTCAGGTGTGTAATGACTAAATGGGGCAGATGCTGGAAGAGCTGGTATTTTGAGAGAAATATACTAATACTGAGGAGGTATTAGCTTAAGCATCTATCAACTGACTTTTGGCTACAAACATTACTATGAAAATTTGTCTATAGAAATACTTATCTTAAGTCTATTACTCCATTTTTAGTACTTTGAAAACTATGCTTCAAAAAATAATAGAAGTAGATTTGCATATCTTCAGACATGATTTTATACATACCAGAATTTAAAGCTCTTTTGCCCATTAGTCCCACGAAGGAATCTGTTTTATGCCCTGGAAAATACATTTAGTATTTTAGTATGTATACCTTTGAAGAAATAAGCTCATGATGTACAAAGTACAAGAAATTTCTGAAGATAAGCCTATGCAATAAATATGCTCCTACTTTGCATACTGGTGAGTCCAAAGAGGATTTATATAAGCCTACAAATCCCACTGAAAGAGTGCACTGCAAGAACTTTCTCAGTTCTCGCAGAATCTTTGATCTGTATTATACTTCATGGTTACCACTGTAGCCAGCTTTGAATTTGGGGAGCCAATCACACATTATGCGTGAGAGCAACATCCAGGTTACTGTTCCATCAACAAATACACTGTGTTTCTCAACAAATGAGCTTTAAGCTTGAGATCTTGGTGGCTGGAATCTAAGAGTTTATATTTAGTGGATTTCGATTTAGAAATACTCCTTTTGTGAAAACATGTTGGTTTTGACATTAACAGGGTACACTTATTTTTATTGCCTATTTTAGCTCTATAAAAATCACCTTAAAATTTAAATCCTTAGAAGGTAAATTCAAATGAAGTGTGTCCCTCTCCCCGAAAGAAGATGTTACTGAGAAATTTTTTCTTGGTTTCCACTGTTATTTGTGACCATGGTGTTGTGTTGTGCGTTTTGGGGTCCACTGTGCCACTGGGTTAAAAGCCAATCCATGGAACTCACAGAAGCCGGCCACACTGCCAGGGACCCACAGAACTTCCTGTCACCCTTGGATCCATCTAGCTAGGAAACATCTCTAATGACCCTCTAGTGCCACGTCTCCGCAATCTTCACTGTCCTCTATAAGGTTTCCCATTTCAATTATGGGATCAAGGGGAAGTAGCCCCATGTTTCTATCTGTTCTCACATTTAAGTGGATTTTCTGCTCAAATATTCACCCCCTCCAATTAATTAGCAGCTGAATAACTGCCTTGCTTGCCGTTATTATATCCAGTTCATGTAAATGAGTTAGGAGATGTATGTAACTTTTCTTTTCTGTAGTGTTCATGGGGGCGGGTGGTGGTGGAAATGAAGGCTTGTGATGGACGCTTAACCCTACAGTTGAAATCCTACCAATAAATGTTTACAGGTCTTAATTCTTTTTCCTTTTTAAATGTAATGTGTGCTTTGCCACTGCAGTATGCCTACACTGCAGTATGCCTACACAGTGATTATTCATCAGAGCACACTCTGGATATGTCTTTTCCTTTCCTATATTTTCTTAATTAAATTTATTGGCCCCTATGCTATGCCTCAAAAGGTAGGATGAGCAGAATTCAATATCACTAACATTAGCGTTTGATAAATGTCAAGATAATTGTGAACTTACTTTTGTGAGAGATCTGGCCGTGTCCTAGAAGAGAAGAGAAGCAGTTAGGCGGCACACAGATTTCTTTTAAAAGCTACTTGAGATCTTTTACAGGGAACTTGAGCAGTTATTTTGAAAATATTTAACATTTCCTATTTATGTACCGTCTTGAGGAATCAAGTAGATGAATGCTAACTGATTTATTAATGAAAGCCAAATATTTGAACAACCAAAGGAATATTTATTGAATAACCTCTTTGGGCCATGTATTAAAAAGACAGAACCATGGGACGCGAGCAAGGATATATAAATGTACTGACTTCAAGACTGGTCACTCACTTCACATGTGCAAGAGCTCAAAACACACACACACACACACACACATTCTCTTAACTAGACTTAATCGCAAGACCTTGCTCTAGCTTAAAATACTTTCTTATATGACCATTCATGATAGTGAAATAAAGATATTTATAGGGATGTTTACCATAAAGAGCCTTTAACAGGGCCACTTGTTTTTCAATTGAGGAATCTGACAAGAGATGAATTGGCATTAACTCTTCACACACTCCACTGACTGCATCATCAACTCAGGGCAATTTCTCTCACGGTAGCAAGGGGCAGCCAGCTCTAACCCAGTCTCAGAAACGCTATAACATCTTTCACCCCGAGCCTGGACCATCCAGCGTACCTGGGGGCCCTTGTAATTCGGATCTTAGTTAGGGAAGTGTTTAGCTAAAGTCATTTCCAGTTTGGGTCACTCTAGTGCTCTGAAGCAGGAGAAATGGATCTTGCCCCCTCCCACCTACCCACCCCCATGGACTAGGGCTTTGTCAGAGTGGTCTGGGAATCACAAGTCTTTGGGCGTGGAAATTTATGCTCGCAGGGTAAGCGACACTTGGGTGCTCCAGGAATGAGCGGGCATGCAGATCAGGTAGCCAGACAGCCTGATAGTGACTATCGCTCCTCTCACCAGCATCCCGTTTGCCCATCAATCCAAAGAACTGCTGAGGTTTGGGTCTCCGGGCGATTCTCTGCAGAAGATGCTCAAAGGGGTCTGGCAGCGCCTCCTGGGGGACAAACCCGAGTGTAGACAACTTGAGTGAACCGGGGCCAGTTCCACCATGAGCCCCAGCTTCGCCACTGATCCCCCTGAGACCAGAAGCTGGTGGGCTCGCAAGAGTCCAGGCCACGCAAGAATCTAGGCAGTACTCCCTCCCACTTGGCCCCGCCTGGGCCTCCTTCTCCCCCAATTCTACCCCAGGCGCCCCTGCCTTGTGATCCTGTGCGTTTTCTGTTCTTTATCCCATCAGAAGATTCATTCAAGGTCTCACTACCACCTTTGTCTGTTCTCAGCTAGGCTTGAGAGCCCCCCCCCCCCCACTGTCCTACGTACACACGGTGGGGCTGGATGAAGGAATGTGCTGATGTTTTACAAGGGACCCTGCACCACCGCATGCACAACTTTCTGTTTCCCAAGGCGCGCTGCTCTGCGCCAACAGCCGAGAATCACGTAAAGGGAAACTTGGACTGTTAAATACAGGAATGTGGAAGCTCACTTCTGCCCCCGCCCCCCCCGAGACCCCGCAGCTCGTTAAGATCCCGCTTTTGCCCCCATCGACTTCTCTGTCCAGCATCTCCAAGGATTCCGGCAGCACAGCTGGACCAAAGCCTCCGAGAGCCCTTAACTAGAGACTAGGGACTAGGAACTAAAGCCACGCGAAGTTTCCAGCCTGGCAAGGACCCCGCTCTCTAGAGAGCATCGCTCTGGCTGTGGAGACCGCGATGCAGTTCTTCTCCCTCAGGGAGAAAACTTGGTTGTGGGCTTAAAGCTTTGTGTGGGACCTGGGGGATGACGCCCTTTACACCCCATGGCGTCTCTCGGGATGGGCTAGTCAGGGTCCCACCACAAGGGGAAGGGAACAGCTCCCACGCCCGGTTGGGTCTCACCTTGATCTGGTCACTGTCGGACCAGTCAGACCAATAATTTAGATCATCGTTGGTACCGATTTCCTCTGCAAACAGTTGAGTGGAAAGGAGAAAAAAGACCGCCACGGCCACGAGGATTTTCATGTTGGATTTCTGGGGAGATGAGGAGAAAGCAGAGGAGACATTACACACACGTAGGCGGTGACCACCCAAGAGTTAGAGCCACAGAATTTCAGTGCCATAAGAAAGGGAAAACAGGTCCCGCGAAACCAAGATAAGAAAAATCAGGGCTAACATTTCTCCATACCCCCTAGGAAGCAGAATGACGTCCCAAAGAACCTCAAATCCCCCTCTCCCTGAGTCTCAGCGTCCCAGACCCTCTACCCACTGACCCACACCCTCAAGTCTGGAGGCTCTGCAGGTGGGAGACAAAGCGGGGCGTTGGCATTTGCTCAATCTCCCCTAAGTCTGTGACTGCAGCGGGAGCAACGCCAGGGCGGACGCCACCTCCGACTGAGGTACGACGGGCAGCGGCAAGCCACAGCTGGCCGGCGGGAGTGGTACTCACTGCGGTCACCCCGGCGGGGATGCTCGGCAGGTGAACACTTGCTGGGCGCTCCTCGCTCCTCGCTCTTTGGCCGCGGTGCGGTGCGGTGCGTGCGGTGGGTGCGGGAGTGGAGCAGATCGGAGTGCGCTCTAGTCCCCGCTCCTGCTTCGCGGTATTTATCGCAGGCGTGACGAGCCTGGAGAGCCACGTGACACTCTCCCCACGCGACTTTCTGCTCAATATTTAATTAGCCGCCCCCTCGCCTTTTGCTTGCGTGATGGAGAGTTTCCGAGATGGTAACCCGTCGGAGTCCATAACATCTGGACCCAATTGGGTTCGAAATGACGCAATTTTAGGGAAGTGGAGGTCTTGCCACCCAATCCAAAGAGGCCTGTTTTCTTCCGCCTGCAAATCTGACGCCCCCTCCCCTCTTCTTCGGAACAAGGTTCAGTGACACCTGAGATTACTCATCAAAACTGAGCGGAGTGACTCATGCCTCGGACTTCCAGAACTTTTCCTTTAGGAAAAGTTGTGCATTTGAGAAGGGCTAAATCATTTCAGCGTTAAAACCTTGTCGTGGGAAATCACGCTAAGACAGCAGCAAAACACGTTAGAGCTGGAGCAAGCGTTCTTTCCCCTTCCGTTTCTTCCTTCATGTGTCTTAAAGGTTTGTGAGGCGTTGTATCTATGACGGGAACAGCCCCCACCCCACCCCAAATCAGTCAGAATACTCTCCCATTTCTCTAGCGCTGCAAAAGAGTTTCAGTCCAGTATTTCCAAGGATGGAAACAGATTTCTCTTTTCGTTTGGGGAAAAGAGAAATTTAAAGCTGGTGTCGCGTGTAGAACTTAATCATCAGCCATTCAAGGACACCCTTTGTTCCCCAAAGCGGCTCCCTGTCATATCCAGAAGGGTCGGAAGAGGGTAATTGTACCTCACCCCTCCCTTTTTTCCACTAGAGGACTCGGGATGCTGGATGCCTACCTTTTGTTACCACAGGGCCCTGGAGGGAGGCCAGAATCAGACATCATTAGCAAACATGGTTTTACAGATAACTTCCTTCCCAGCCGTATAACACTTCTTCAATCTTCAAAGCACTAAATGATGCAGTTGCTTGTTTGTTTTGTTTTTTTTTTTTAGACTAGGTCTCGTTATGTGGCTTCAAATTGGTTATTCTCCTGTCTCAGTCTACCTAGTGCTGAAATTATAGGTGTGTGACGCCACAGCTGGATTGATGTTGTCTTTTGAATAGAGTTGTTTTCTCCTGGGAATTATATATTTTTTTTATGTTTTTAGTATAGTATGTAAAAGAAATTAGTGTTTGCAAGCCAAATTGATGTTTCACCTCCAATATCTGTTTTATTTTTAACCCTGAATGTGGAAGCTTAGGTGGATTTTATAATGTGAACATTCTGCTTTCAAATATCAAAACTTTTAAAAGGAGAAATTGTGAACGCAAATGTAGAATCATTTACCTGCAACAACTCATGGATTTCATGTAGTCCCCAGTTCCTCTTCACCCAGAATATTTTAAGCAAATTCTCACAAGTGAAAAAAACTAAGTGTTCCATCCCAAGGTAAGGATTTTCAAAGTGAAAATCAACTACTTTGTCTAAAATAATCTAAAATAATTTTGGTGTTAGAATTATTAAGCATTTAAGTGTTCTCTAAAAGTCCTCACAACCTCATATATTTACTGGTTAAAATGAGAATTATAAATAGTCTCATACATTATCCTATGTGAATCAGTCTGGGCAGATATACATAAATACCACGAACTGGGTGGCTCCCAGACAACACATTTGCTGTTGTTGCTGTTGCTGCTTCTGTTGTTGTTGCTGTTGTTTTGGTTTTCCCTCACAGCTGTGAAGACTGGCAATTTGAAGCCAGGTGTCAGGGTGCCCTCGATTCTCATGAGAGCCCTTCTTGGGATCCTCATGAAATACCATTCTGCCTCCTGTTGAGTCTTATATGGCAGAATCAAGGAGGTCCATTAGATCCATTTTAAAAGGGCTCTACTCATATTTGTGAGGGCTCCTCCCTCAATAGGCTCCTTCCTCCATAGGCTCCTCCCTCAATACCTACTTACCTATTTTTAAATGACATTCCCTTGGGTGTTAGATTTCAGCTTATGAAGGGGTGGAGTGTTGGAGTGACAGGAACTCACTCCGTGTCTCTGACAGCTCTCCCTGACCTTTTTGTTAGTAGTTTATTGATGAAGCATTTCAGTAGCGTGTACCACATTCTGTGTTATTAGAGAAGTTCTAGTGTTGAGTCAGTGCAGGGCTGGCTTTGGAAGAGACTGGCATAGTTTTGTGGGGCTTCTGCTTAGTTCCTGGGAGAAGTTGCTAAGCCAAGCAACCAGGCTCTCACTCAGAGTTGTGTTCTGGTTTTTGATGTGATCACTTCCTCTTGAATGTGCCCCCAAAGTTGTGATGGTACCTGCTTGGAGAGCTTAGCCAAAGTCCAGTCAATGATAGTACTTTAAATCATTTCCCATTTTGTTCATGACATTTACTAAATGTTCCTTAATTTTCTTGTAAATTTCATATACTTTCTGACACACTTTTTCCCTTGGACATAGTGGAACTGAGGATATTTGCATTCGTAACCACTGCATTCCCTAGAACATGGTCTTTAAAATATAAATTTTAATGAAATGCAAATGTTCCTAATGCATTCTAAGTTCTTGAATACTAGAATGGTGAACGAAGTATTTAATGTTTCATATTTGCCGATTAATCATTTGTAGGAAACCATAAGGAGATGGAAAGATAACTCAGTGGTTAAAAGCACTTGTGTGAGAAAGATGAAGGTTCAATTCTCAGCACCCACACTGTACCTGACAGCCCTCTGCAGGTCTAGTTCCAGGGCATCTGCTGCCCTCTACTGTCCTCTGTGGGCACTGCATGATATGGGCCACACATAAATGCATGTAAAACACCTAAACTAAAAAATAAAATACATCTTAGAAAAGAAAACCGAAGAGATGCTGTTGTCCATTTTTATGTGACTGAACATAAACCACATTTAATTTTTAAATACTGTTTACAGTTTTAAAGGGAAAAAGTCATCAGATAACCTTTATAAAGTTACAAAAATGAAAAATCAAGCAGTGTAGCAAAGTAAAATAGTTTGCTTTAAGAAATTATTCCCAGAGGCTGGAGAGGTGGAGGAGGGAAGGGGAGGAGAGGAGGGAGGGGAAACTGGGGTCGGGATATAAAATTAAATACATTAATTAAATTTAAAAAATGAGGATGTTAGCCTTCCTAAATGCCTTCCCAGCCCTCCTGCCCCCCCCCCCACTCAGTTCTGTACGTGATGCCGTGTCCTGTTACTTTGTTACTTGACATCACTAAGGCCTCTCATGCTTGCTTCAGTTTTCATAGCAGGTTTTTATTAGTTGACTGCTATTCGCTCCTTGTTTAAATGAAGTCACAGTTCCCCGACAAACCTTTTAGCATAACTTCGCAATTCTCCAGTTGATTTTTAATCACCTCTCACTGCTCCATGTCATTGTTAAGCAAGTTCTCCTTCGGTAAGAAGTGAGTGTCTGCCAGTCACTTCTGTGTCAAGTGACAGCTTCATCAGTTCTAATGTTTTTAGACTGAATTTCATTTTCCACAGAACTGGGTAGACATTCCTCTCCTGTCTTGCGTGTTGGTCATTATGAGGCATTCTAGGCTAGCACAGTGCTTTCCCCCAAACCTGCCATGGCTAGCTTTTCTGCTTGAATCGCTGAGGAATCCTTTTCCTCTGAATTCAGTAGTGTGCGTGGGATCTGCCGTTTGTTCGCAACGTAGCTCCCGTTTCCCCGAAGTAGTCCAACTATTGTTTTTCTTGAGTTGGGTTGACTATTTGTCTATTTTTTCTTTTCTCGTTTTAGAGAAATTTTATTGTGCAATGGCCTCGAATATATCTTGAAGCAGAAAGTCTACTTTAAGCATATAGCAGCATTTTTGGTCAAAATATAAATACTAGGTTACTATAAGTGATACCCAATGTATAGACTCTCTTTTCCAAATTATAGTTTTAAGGCTTTGCATCTGTATTCTCTTCATTTAGCTCAGTTTTTTCCTGTGTGTGTCAGTAATTCACTTTTTTTACTCTGAATTTGGATGCTTCTAATTTTCTTATTTCCAAAACCATGTTTCACCACCCCAACTCCTGATAAACAGTAATTCCCCTTCACATCTCATTTAGCTGTTCTACTATTTTATTTGAAATGCCCTTGCTCTATTTAATTCATGAAGATATCAAGATGCTTTTAATACCAAGTTATTGGTGGGAGAATTTTCTTCTGTCTTCTGATTTATATTTTCTTCTAGTTCAGGGGCAAAATAAGCAGCTATGAGTTTTATGCACATAACATTTTAATACTGTCTCAGTAACTGCTGGCATTTGATCTTAGGTTGCTGCATTTTTTACATCAAGTTTTCGGTCTGTTCAGAAGAAGCACAGATACGCTTTAACAGGAAAGGTCTGCCATGTTGCAAAGCATGAAGAAGCCCATAGAGAACCTACAGTGATGTGTGTGCTTGCGTGTATGCAATGGTTGCTTTATTAATATTATTTATTATCATCACTATTATTATTATGGTTTTTTGAGACAGGATTTCTCTGTAGCTTTGGAGCCTGTCCTGGAACTACCCCTTGTAGACCAAGCTGGCCTCGAACTCAAAGAGATTCACCTGCCTCTACTTTCCAAGTTTTGGGATTAAAGGCGCGCACCATCATCTCCCAGTGCAATGGTTGGTTTTAAACATGAACTTGACTAGGCTGGGTTGGCCACTGTTTGTTCCAACCGCAGACTGCACGTTTGTTTAGATGTGATCAATATCCTAATCAGTTGGCTTTAATATTCATTACTCTCCATGTTATGACTGGGTTTGTCTGGTTAGATGAAGACATTAAAAGAAAAAGACTGTATTTCCTGGGAGGAGGGGGAGTAAGGAATCCGGCCTCCAGGCAGCCACTAGACCTCAGGATACCGCAAATACTGAACTCTTGCCAGAGTTCCCAGACTGTCTTTCAGGCCTTGTGTTTGTCACCCCTTATGATTGCTGCACCCAATTTCTTTCTTTCTTTTTTTTTTTTTTTAGGATTTATCTGACTTTTAATTAGCACGATGATTACACTCATGAATAGTGTGCCGTTCTGCTTTATGCATACCCGTGTAGTCCTCAAACCAAGACAGCTGTCATGGCCATTATTTCAGGCGTTGCTTCTTTGTTGTGAAACGTTTGGAATCTTCTCAGCTATTTCGAAACATTCAGGGTGTAGATGTGCTGAAATCATTCTTCTATGTGACAGAACACCAGGATTGATGTCGTCCTTGTGTGAGTGTGCACACGTGTGTGTACAGGTGTCAGTGTCCATGTGAGTGTGCATGAGTGTGTGTACGGGAGTCAGTGTCCATGGATGTACTTATGTTACGAAGACCAGAAGAGACCATGGATTATCTTTTCCTATTGTTCTCTTCTTTATTTCTTTTGAGACAGGGTCTCTCACTGAACTTCATACTCAACATGTCAGCCATGGTTCCAGGGTCTTCCTATCTCTGCACTCAACATTCCGTTACTGGCACAAGTGGGTGCTGGAGATCCAAACTCAGATCTTTTTATCAGCAGATCCCAATACCCATTCCCTTAAAAACAGTAACTTTGCACCTACTGACTGACATCCACCTATTTCCTGGATCTTCCTGTGTCTGGACTCTGATAGCCATTACTCTGTTTTCTGTTCTATGACATCGACATCGTTAGATTCAGCATGTGAGTGAGACTATGCAGTGCTTGCATTTCCGCATGTGGATTATCGTTATGTTCTCCAGGTCTGTCAATGCTGTTGCAAACCATAGAAAGTACCCCTGTGGAGCAGTCTTACATTGTGTACACACACACTTTGCTTATCCTGTCCTCTGTCCCAGAACACTTAGGTTGGCTCTGTTGTGGTTATCACAAATATCTCTGCAATAAACATGAGAGTGCAGGTGTCCCTCTGATACCTTGATTTCATTTCCTTTGCCTGTTTCCTGGACAGTGGGATTTCTGTTCTCACTTTGAAGAACGTCCATGCAATGGTTCTTTCCCCTCCAGATTCCTACCAACACTAGTTATTTTTTGTGTTTTTGATGACAGACTTTCTTATTGGAGGGAGGTGGTACCTCATTGTGCTTTTGGTTTAGATTTCTTTCATGATTAGTGATGCTGATTATTTCCTATGTATTTGTAAGCTCTATGTGAACCCGTCAGTGCTGGAATAACACAACACTGTGATATAATCAAATGGTCTCTGTTCTTTTTGTTCCATCTCTGTGGTGTTAGGATAACTCTAGGCAGACAGAGTGGGAATGACTACTTAATTCAGTTCTTACAGTAGCTGAGGCTTTTGCCATTCTCGGGATAGATACTCTATGTTTCAATCACTTTTTTACCCTGAGGGGATGACAATGGGAGGAGAGACAGAATGAAGCAATGTGAAGTCTGTACAAGCAGACTCTTTTGTCTTCAGAGTCCCGGCAGTCTCCATGGCCCTCTCTCCATGGCCCTCTGGTAGCAGAGTCTGTATCTTTCCTGCAGAAACAGGTTGTGTGTCTGTGCTGCCAGGGAGGCTGCCTCTGTTCTTAAGGAGTCAGTTAAAAAAAAAAATGCTCTCAGCCATGTGTGTCCATCGCACCAAGAATGAAAGTTAGCATCCTCTTCCCATTTTCTACTCTCTATGTAGAGCATCAATGTGATCCTCACGATTTTGTCAATATAGGCAGCGAGAGCTCTGTAGAGGCGGCCAGGGCTGGGCATCCCTCTTCTATTTCAGAAAGTTTGGTTTCAGTAATCATATACCAGCTATTTTTTTGGGAAGGGGATATTTATTTGTTTGTTTTTCAAGACAGCGTTTCACTGTGTGAAGCCCTGACTGTCTTGTAACTCTCTGTAGACCAGACTGGCCTTGAACTCACAGAGATCTGCCTGCCGCTGCCTCCTGAGGGCTGGGATTAAAGGTGTGCGCCACCAATGCTTGACTCTACTTTCTTAAAGATTATTATATTAATTAAATATGACCTTTGCATGGTTTGTGGTTATAGATTTCACTGTCCACCATGGAACTGATAACTCTTATATAATTTTCTAAGGATCGGGGGTCTAGGACACTATCATTTCCACATTGTCTAACTAGTAAGTGCTTGGAAACTAGCTCCTCATCTGCTCCAAGTTGATCAGTTGCTCGCTGTCTTGTTTTCTTAGACTTCAGACTAGGAAAACTTCCTGGGACATATCAGTACATTGAGTATTCCACAGAAAGAGTATGTTAGATGCAAGGGATGGTCCTCCCTCTTCCTAGTTACATCTGCTTTCCCTTTACATATTTTTTTACCTGGAAACCTTGCTTCTCGAATCTCTCTCTCTTTTTTTTCTTGACCTTCATGGGTTCTAACTTGCTTTGTTAGCATAGTAATGTTCTTCTGCGTTTCATTTGTAAGGTCAAGTAACCTAACCGAAATTTGCTGTGTTGTGAACAGTTCAATGGTATTAAATGCATTCTTTTTTTTTTTTATTTTATTGAGAATAAGAAAAAAAAGTTTCCGCCTCCTCCCAGCCTCCCATTTCCCTCCCCCTCCCCCTCTCTTCTCCCCCTCCCCCCACTCCTCTCCCCCTCCCTCTCCTATCCAAAGAGCAGTCATGGTTCCCTGTCCTGTGGAAAGTCCAAGGTCCTCCCCCCTCCCTCCATGTCTAGGAAGGTGAACATCCAAACTGGCTAGGCTCCCACCAAGCCAGAACATGAAGTAGGATCAAAACCCCTTGCCATTGACCTTGGCTTCTCATCAGTCCTCATTGTTCGCCATGATCAGAGAGTCCGGTTTTATACCATGCCTTTTCTGGCTTTGGTGAGCTCCCAATAGATCAGCCCCACTGTCTCAGTGGGTGGGTGCACCCCCCGTGGTCCTGACATCCTTGCTCGTGTTCTCCCTCCCAAAAAGATGAACATGGGATGTATTCACTCATAATTGGTTTCTAGCCATAAATAAAGATCACAGAGTGTATACCTGGTGAACCTAAAGAAGCTAAAGAAGAAGGTGAACCCAAGAAAAAACATATAGTTATCCTCTTGGCTAAGGGAAGTATTAAATGCATTCTTGTCATTGGGTGACTATTGTCACCATCCTTTTCCTTCTTGCAAGTCTGGAACCGTCTACATGTTAAATAACAACTCCTGTTCACTGCAGCGTTCCACTCCCTAGAGCTGTGATTTTGTTTGCTCCAGGTGTCGCTTACATATGGAATCATGCAATGCTTCTTTTTCAGAGGTAGCTTGCTTTGTTTTATAAAATGCACTCAAGACTTATCTATGATAGAATCTCCTTCCTTTTTAAAGGCTGAATTATATCTTATTGCATGTATTTCAGATTTTGTTCATCCAAATACATTCATTTGTGAATGTATTTTGGATTAATTCTGTGTTTCGGATTCCAATGAATAATACTGCTATGTGAATGGCTATAAAAATACCTTTTCAAGAAAATTCTTCCAGTTCTTCTGAATATATACGCAGAGGTGGAGCTCCTAGACCATGGGGTAATTCGCTTTAGAGGAATTACTGCAGTGCTTCCCACAGTGGTGGTGTCATTTCATGTTCTCATCAATGGTGTCCAAGACTTACAGTTTTCCGTACACATCTTACCAACACTTGCAATTTGCTTGATTTTTAAAGATGCGTTTTCCCTTTTATTTTATGTGTGTGGATGTTTTGCCTGTGTGTATACTTATGTGCCACTTGGGTGCACAGCCCACAGAGGCCAGAGGGAGCATGGGATTCCTGAAAACCGGAGTTGTCAATGGTTGTGAGCCCCCACATGGGTGCTGCAAATTAAACCCAGGTCCTCTGGAAGAGCAGCCAGTTCTCTTAACCATGGAGCCATCTCTCTAGTGCCAACACTTGCTATTTTTAGTGATAGCCGTTGTCATGGGTATCCTAATCGTATTACTTTGCTCTTCCTTAATTATTAGAAATGAGGCACATTTTCCATGTGCCATTTACTTGTGGTCATCTATTGTTTTTATTTTTTTGAGATTATAATTACAGCATTTTCCACTCCACTTCCACCATCCAAAGCCTCCCATTTACCACCCCCCCATTGTTCTCTTTTAAGTTCATGGCCTCTTTTTTCATTAATTGTCACATACATATATACATTACATGTTTATTCCTGAATTTATAAGTACAACCTGCTCATTCTGCATGATATTACATGTACATATATTTTCAGGACCGGTCATTTGTTTTGTTTTGTTTTTGTTATTAAATTTTAACAATAGTCTCAATATATCTTTGTTATTCATTCCTTATCTACCTGTGATTTTCAAACAATTGTTCCCATTCTGTTGTCTTCTACTCTGTTGATAGTGCCATTTGATACTCAATTTAAATTTTTGTATTAAGTTTATTAAATTTGCATATTTTTCTTTTTAAAGTATGCTTTGAAGTCATTGGAAGAATGCACATGTGTTATGTTTTTGTCCTGTGTGGGGTTGTATAGTTTTAGGACTTACATGAGGAGTTTGATATACTTTGAGTTGCTGATTATGTGTGGTATTAGGTAAAGTTTCAGGCTCCATTTTTTGAATGTAAATGCCCAGTTTTCCCAGGGCCATTTGTTGTAAACACCACCTTTCTCCACTAAATGATCCTGACATCTGTACTCGATCACATACGCAAGGGGATGAATGCTTGTCTCTTCCGAGTGCATATGTTGAAGTCCTAATCCTGACATCTGTACTGGATCACATACACAAGGGGACGAATGCTTGTCTCTTCCGAGTGCATATGTTGAAATCCCAATCCTGACAGGGTGATAGAGTGAAGGCTCTGGGCGGGGGTGGGGGGATGATTATATCCTGAGAGCAGAGTTACAGTTGATGGGATTGGCATCCGTATAAAAGAAATCTTAGAAAGAAACCGTTGTCTTCCATGTTGTGAGATCAAAGTGGGAAGATGGCCACCGACAAACTGAGAGGAGAGGACTCTTATCACTTAGCAGCAAACATTCTTTTACCCTGACTTTTTAATTTTCACAATCCAGAACCGTGAGGAACAAATTTCTATTGTTCATAAACAACTACTTCTGGCATTTTGTTACAGTAACCCAAATGGCTAGACAAACATGTCCTTGGGTTTCCCATTTTGTTTCATTGGTCTACGTCTGTGAGTACTGCATTAATTTTGGTGGCCTCTATCGGTACCTCTAGCAAGTGATTTTGAATTTAAGCTGTCTGTTCCCCGAATTCTTGGTGCTAGATCGTACGCTTTGTCGCTAGAGCTGCTGTAGTCACTAGTGTGCTGAGTGTTTCGGTGAGGCTTTTGGTTTTGGCTTTTTTAGCAAGGTTGGAATTCAGAAAGTGTGTGCCACCAACTGTTTCTGTTCACTGTGGCAATGTGCTCACTGTATTACACCAGCCAGCTTTTGTATATGGAACCATCTTTGCATTCTAGAGATAATTTTCTCTTGGTTGTGCTTAAAAATTCTTTTACTGGGTTGCTAAATTCAGATTTTTAAAGAAGCTTTGCACTGATATTTATGAATAATTTAGGTTTTTAGTTTCACTTTTTTGAAATGTCTTTGACTTGCTGTGGTTTCAGGGCAATGATGGCCTCAGAGGTTGAATGTGGAGTTCTTTCCCGGTCTACTTATTTATTTAGTGTGTAAAGCTAACAGGGATTATTTTATAAAGTAACTGATAAAAACTAAGTTTTTCTTTTGTTGGGGAAATTTATTATTATTGATTTACCTCACTGTTACTTATAGATTCATTCAGATGTTTCTATTTTTTTGTGATTTACTTCGTGGGTTCTGTGATTCTTGGAATTTGTCCATCTCATTCATTCTGTCCAATATTTGTCCTATAATTATTGAAGGTATTTTCTTATAATCTTTTCCATTACTATAAATTTGGGAGTAATGTTTCTATTTTTAAATTTTATTTTAGCAATTTGAGCCTTCACTTTGTTTTTTTTTCTAGCTAACTCTAGTTAAGATTTTTCAATTTTGTTGAATATGTAAAAACCACACTGTTCTTATCAGTTTTTTTCCTATCTCTCTCTCTCTCTGTCTCTTTCTCTCTATCTCTATTTTTTGAGACAGGGTTTCTCTGTGTAACAGCTCTGGCTGTCCTGAAACTCCTTTTGTAGACCAGGCTGGCCTTGAACTCACTGAGATTCTCCTCCCTTTGCCTTCCAAGTGCGGGAATTAAAGGCATATGCCATCACCTACTTCATTTGTCTGTGTTCAAGTTCTTATTATTCTTTTTTAGTGCTTTGTATTTAACATGTTTTTCTTTACTTAAATCTGTCAGTGAGCTGTGTTGTTGATTTAAGCTCCTTATTTCTTTTTTTTAATACCAAGCATTGCTGTTCCATAAATTCTGGTATAATGTTTGGTTTTTCCAATTTCTCTATATATGTTCTAATTTCCTATGTAGCTCTTTTCTTTGATCCATTTGACTATTTTATGGTGTGCTATTTCGTCTGTGTTTTCAGTTTCCTTATGCTTTGATTTCTAGCTTCATTCCATTGTGATTGGAAGTGGTGGATTATATGACATTATGTTACTCTGGCTCCTCCTTCCTTTCTTGTCTTATGTCATTGCTCCACATATTACTACATTATTGTATGTTGGATAATGCAATCTCTATTATGTTAAAGTAATAGTTGTATTCCTTAACTTCTGTCACTTTTAAAGAGAATTTTGAGTGAATATCTATATTTATATTGCTATATCCTCTTGTATTAAACTTTTTATTGATATATAGTATTTTAATTTGCTGTTCATAATTTTTTTATATAAAATCTATTTCTTTTGATAATATAGTCACCTATTCTCTCTTTTGGTTGCCATCTGGGTTGATATATGTTCAAGGTCTTTTCTGTTCATATCCAAAAAGGAATCTTTAAAATCTTTCCTGTCCATATTGCTACTATGCTCTGAACTATTTTTTATGTCCCATAATATATTAGATATCACTCCAAAGGCAAAAGACTAGTTAACAGGGTTTTATACTATTAGTGGTAGACTAGATATTAAGTATATTTGCTGAAAACCAGTTAATAAAGTGATCATTTGAAAGGAATTAGGAACTCAGAGGGATGAAGTAAGGTGAAAACACCAGATATCAATCCTTATGATTTATTGATGATTTACTCTAAACAAAGGATTGTTCTCAGGGAAAGGCAAAGCTCACAGCTTCTTTTCATTTTTTTCCTCAATAAAGCACTTTATTAACTTGCAGTCACTGGCTGTTCAATCAAAAATTAAGATTTGAGGGGGTCTCTTTGAACTGTGTCTATATAGAGAAGAAGAGATTTAAAATATTCAGCAAATATGATCTCTTTGTATTGCTTCTGTGCACAGTTAAGATGGACACATTGTATGTACTTCTCAGGAAATGGGAGATAATCTCTTTATTCAACATGACTCTGCAATCTTAAAATAACACATCAGACTAATAAGTCTACTGCAAATACTCCTAATCAGATATTGGTTTGGCTAAACTGGATCCTTGAGGGTCAAAAATCCAATTAAAATTACATACAACAGACCCAATTACCTTTGCAAGATGACAAATTTACAATGTGTCCTAGAGAGAAGTTAAAAATTAGAAGGGTCATCATTTTGAACTGGACTGATGATCGGAAAGATCACATTTACGTTCATTGGCCACCCTAGAACATAGAAGAATGTTTTCCCAGTGCTAGTGAGAAGCCCCACTGTCTTGTTAGGATCATCACTGCTGTGATGAAGCACAGGACCGACGCTGTGGCGAAGGAAGGGTTTATTTGGCCTACACTTCCATATTGCTGTTTATCATCAAAGGAAGTTAGGGCAGGAACTCGACCTGCAGGCAGGAGCTGATGCAGAGGCCATGGAGGGGTGATGTTTACTGGCTTGCACATCACGGCTTATTCAGTCTGCTTTCTTATAGAACCCAGAACCACCAGCCTAGAGATGGCACCATCCACAAGAGGCTGGGCCCTCCCACATTGATAACTAATTAAGACGGTGCCCTACAACCAGACAGATCATTTTCTTAACTGACGTTCCCTCCATTCAGATAACTCTAGCTTATGTCAATTAACATAAAACTAGCCAGCACACCCGCCACAGGTATGATGATGCCTGAGCCATATATGTAGCATCAGTTTAATGGCTGATATAGGAAGCTGAAGAGACGGCTCAGTAGCTAAGAGTATGGACAGTTCTTGCAGAGGATGTGGGTTTAATCTTCGGAACCCTTGTCAAGTAGCTCCAGCTCCAGGGGGATCTGATGCCTTTGATCCCTGAGGGCACTCCCCCAACAGTATTAAGGTATTTAATACAATTGGCAAATGGTTACATCCTCTCTGATTATCCAGTCCTCCAATAGCCCCTCCACTGAGGACGCACAACCACCGTGCTTCTGCCAATACCAGGATTCTGAGCCCTGCTTGTCTGATTTTTGTGTGGATGGCTTTTACCCACTCGGTTGTCTGTTCCTCTTTATTGCGGATGTCACTCATTGCTGGGAGCTCTGAGCAGGCACGCAGGTAGTGAAACAACTAACTAGTTTTATTTTCTAAATCCTAGTTTGGAGTGAAGAAGAGTCATTGTAAAACTCATCGGGTATACTTTATTGATCTTATTACCTATAAAAAATGGTGATCGATGTAAAATACGCCTAACTTTGATTGTTTGGAATATAAGATAAGTCATTGATTTAACAAAGTGCTCATTAGGAGCATACACACACACACACACACACACACACACACACACACACACACACACACTAGTTATAACCTAATTTTCTTTGGCCATTACTGCTCCTTTTAAGATTGAGATTGACTTCTTTTAGAATTCAGTGTCTCTGCTTTGGAAAGTTGTTTGTCTCCTTGTGTTACACGAGTGCTATTCAACCCAACATTTCCACATTTTCTACTCTTTAAACATATTATTATTTGATTTTTCTTGGCTGCCAGAGAACTAATACAGAGACATTTGCAGGGCTTCAGTTCTAGTAACTTCCCAGTCGAATTACCTACATTTAAAAGTATTTTCCCTGTTGTGCTTTCATTTAAAAATATTTTATATTCTTTATTTCTGGTAAATAGTCTCAGCAAAAAGGTCTACTAAATTTGTGTTTCATAAAATTCCTAGTCGTAGTTCCATGCTGCAAGTCTTCACTATCTTTAGTGTTTCCTTAAATTCCATGGCTCCTCCCACTTCTGTCTCTAACTACCTAGCCCCAAACAACTTATAGCATAATTGTGGTTATTTCTCTTCAAGTTTTTCTATTTATTTCTATTTATTTTTTTACTAAAATAAATGAATATTTATTTGATTTGTGACTTCTGAAATTTCTTAACATGGAAACCTGTCTCCAAGCCAGGCCCCCACGGGATTGTAGGAATATACCTGCATGCTCATTTCAGGATTTTCTCTTTAGTGTTCTTTGAAGTTACAGTTTAGCTCAACATGTCTGTTCATGACCAAGTTGCTTCATCTATAATCTAAGCATCAACATTTTAATCAATTTTCATTTCACCTCCTTTTCATTCAGTCCATCATGTATTTTGGATTCTCACTTTAAATGGTTCTCAGATGTATGTATCACTTTCCTTTTCCATTGTGAATCTTTGCCAGGACTGTGTATTCAGAATTACTTCAGTGGTTTTCCAATCCATTCTCCACACTGGAATAAAAATGGGCTTCTAAAACATAGCACTGTGCTACTATCCTTAAAACTTTAAGTGGCTTACAAGAAATTGAATAAATTCTACTGTTCTCTCATAGCAAGCAAAACCATGGATGATCTGCCTCTTTCTGATCTCCTCAGACTCACTCAGTGTCCCTTCCCCCACTTGTTCCACTTCAGGCACCCGAGCCTTGCATTGGTTTCTGAAGCTGAGTAACTACTGTCTTGTTTTTGAGTTTTTTGCCCAGGTTACCTGTTAGCGTAAACGCAGGTGTTGCCAAGCAATAGCTCATAAGCCAAATCTGGCCCGCTGCCTGTCATTTCCATTGAAATTTTACTGGAATACAGCCGAGCCCATGAATTTAGGTATTGTCGGTGACTGCTTTCACATTCCAGTGCCAGACTTGATGTGTGGTCACAGAGAACAAGTGGCCTACAGAGTCTGAAACTGCTCTGCTGTGCTCAGAACGCTTTCTGATCTACCCTGTTGTCCCTCTGCAAGGGCGGTCTTTGCTCACTCTGTAATTCTCAGGTCACAGGCGACAGACCACCTTGTCAAAGCATCCCCCTTGCTAAGTTTCTGCCATCTTATCTACTGTATGGCCCCTTTACATTGATCAGAGGCTGTACTTACATATCAGTTCTTTACCTGTGATTAGATCTCTTACTGGACGATGCATACCTATTTTTATTTAGTCAATTTGCTTTTTAACAATTTTGCAGATGTATACAGTGCATTTTGGTCTCTCTCACTCCACCCTCTCTTTTCTCTCTCCACCTTCTGTCAGTCCCCCTCCACCCTATAATTCCATTTCCCCACACTGATGTCTGTTTGCATTCTTTTGTGATTCACTGATTTTAAACAGGCTCAGTTGCGTATCATGAGTTTGAAAGTGTTCAAAGCTTGTGATACGGTAGGTTTGGCAGTGGGTCCACAACGGAAATAAAGGACTGTTTCTCCTCCAGAATCTGCCACTAGGTGAAAATCCATCAGGTAGTGGTAGGGCCCATGGTCCCCTCTCCGTCCATGGCTGGTTGTTGGCAGGCTTGGCCTTGTGCAAGCAGCCAGAGCTGCTGTGAGATACCGTCTGCAATGGCTGCTATGCTCCGCGGAGAGCATTTGCACCCCTTCTCCCCATGTCCCAGCTCTCACATTCTTGCTGCTCTCTCTTCTGTAATGTTCCCTGTGCCTTCACGCACCAATGTCCTGTTCAGAGTTACGGATGAGAATTCAACTACCACTTCTTGTCAGAACTGTCAAGAGTTGAGCACATGCATTCAGCACCATTCCCTGTCCATGCTGGTGAGATGGAAGTCTCTTGACTATCCATTAAGGTAGGGAAGGTGCATTTTGTTCACAACTTTATACTCATCTATCACAACAATACCTGTTCATAGTATGTGAAAGCAGAAAATGAATTTTGCCTGAACAAATGAATGAAAATGTCCTATTTTTCTAATCCCTCTATAGAAAAACCCAATTTCTATTTGGCTTTGAAAATATTTTGAGATCTTTAAGTGACACCCATTACCTTATCAATTTAACCTACCTGGGAGAGAGCATTTTTTTTCCTCCAAATTCCACCTTTGTGAGGTTTTCATTCTGTTTTACCCTGTTCACAGCCAAAATGTGGTCTTTAAGTCTTTACTGTATCTTGGGCTGTGTAACTCTGCGTTTCCCTAAGCGAGAAATCTGTTTTTAGACATGGCTTCTTTATCGAAGAGTTCCCTCAGAACTCATCTAGAGTGGCTCTGACAGATGAACAAAAGCATGAAGATCCTCCCCGACAAGGCATACCACACGTGTGAGTGCACACACAAACAGATGTACATGCACACACATACACGTGTGCACACACATGTGCATGTAAATATGTCTATATTAAATATATCTATATCTATTACAATAATGCCTTCCTTAATAGTTAATCAATATTAAGGAGCATCTTCTAAGATCATGATATCAATACTACTGAAGAAACATAAACTTTATTTCCCGCTACTGGAGCTTGCATCAGAGCAATTCATTGCACAGATAGACTCCAGGAATGTGCACTGTTCTTCAGATATGTGTTGAGAACCACAAACCTGAGAAGCCTGATGTGTGAAGAGTCAAGTACAAAGCCACATAATTGGGCAGGGTGTGAAATGTTATTTAGAGTTATTTTAAATAGATTTGTCTGAAGGGAGTGAGGAGCAGGGGACAAGGAAAGGGCACTGTTCTACTAATGCAACTCATGAAACTTTAGGGAAAAGAGAATCAAGAGACCTGGAGAGACCTGATTAACTGCACTAGACAGATGGTGTTTTCAAGACCTTGGATGAGAATTTAACTTGTTGGCAAAGAAAGAAAGGTGGGTTCCTGGGACTTCACTAACATTTGACAATAAAATATGGTGGTGTACTTCCAAGAATTTCAGAAGAAACCCTAAGGTTTTGTTTCACCTCACATCCCATATGCTGCCGTTGATCCCTTCAAAGTGTGAGGAAACTGGGAGCCATCTGAGCTTCGGTAGAGGATCATTCTATACACAGCAGGGAAAGACCTGCTGCCGCCTTCCACTCCTATGCCCCGTGTGGACTATGAATCATTGTGAGGGGTACATAAAACTCAGTCATAAGACTGTCCCACTAATAGTGTTATCCTGGAGACAATTACCTGAGCAAACAATTTTCTATAAAGTAGTACTTTATTATTCTGCATTTATGTTAGCCACAGGAAGAATCAATAGCATTATGAGTAAATGGATTTTTAATTATGAGGAAGTAATTTGAATAGCGGTCCAATGACTTTTCTTCTCTACTAGCGAACTAGAATCAAGAGATTTAGGATCGATTCTTTCCTAATTAGTAAATAGCTTTATGAGAAATGCAGAGAGTATTTTAGGAGATTATTGCTATCTCTCTTCTGTTGACTTCAGTTTGGGTTCTTCCACCATCTTTCTCAAGCAAGTGAAGGAAGAAGACTGTACAGAGGGAAGCCAAGTTTAGTCACACGTGGTATTTAAAATGTGTTCCAGTAGCAGGTTCATCTCAGTGTTTGTTCCATCGTTTTAAGTATGTGCCAGGCATAGGAAAATTGTTGTTCCAGTTCCTAAGTCCATCTGAATTTCAGCACTTTAAGCCACGCTATGTACATCCTTTAGATCTCTGAGGCTAAGAGGTGACTGGCGCACACACACTGAAGATCCATAGATAACAGAATGGGAAATAGATGTTATAGGAAGATGAACCTGGTTTACAGTCTGGCTTCTGTCATTTGTTGGCTACTGACCTTGGCCATCTGATTTTCAGTGTGTGCTTTTGTGAGTAGGATGTGGACACTTTAGGGATTTCTGTGAGCGAAACGTGATGTCTCATCACCAAACACAGGCAAGTGCTTGTTGAACCACACCGATTTTAGTAAATCACAGTCATGATTTGCACCACCGTTATTCATTTTAATAGTGATACTTTGTGTTAGGGAAACAGTAACAATTTACTGGGGGACCCTGTGGTATGGAGACTCTTTCTAGAGAGGAGTCAGCTCTCCATATGGAAATGAAGTTGTTTGACACAGAGTTTCCGTAAATAAAACCATACACAATGTATCCTTGCTTTTCCTTATTACCAGCCTACAGCACTGTCCTGTGCTTTGTGAATCCCAGCTTCTGCCATTCCCGAGTCCACAGAATTAAGGCACAACTTACTTTAAACAAATGGATTTTGAAAGACACCTTGAAAATGAGATGAAAGGAAGATTTGATTTAATATTAGCTTCTTGTTCTTGCAGAAAGACCCATGATAAAATATTAGAATTGGAAAGAATCTTAGGAACAATTTTGCCACTGTTTTTCCAGGCGGTTAAGCTGATAGTCACGGAATGTTTCTAAGGGTGTGCAACCAGCTGTCAGCAGAGCCAGGATTCTTGTTTTGAGCTGGCTCTTCCTCTTGTCCTGGGTTCCACATAGTAATAAGAATTTTGTCAGGGGCAGCATTTGCAATGGCCCCGAATCACAAGGTATTCAGACATTTAAAACATGATGTTATTTATTAAATTTGTTTCTTACTATTGACACTGGGGGTGGTCAGGAATACTGACGGTGGGAAAATATGGTAGAGCTATGTCTTAGGATTCTATTGCTACAATAAAATACATAATCAAAAGCAACTTGGGGAGGAAAGTTTTTTTTTAGTTTTTTAAAATTTTTTTATTTTTTTACTTTTTACATTTTTTTTAAGCTCACAGCTTGTACTTCATCAGCCAGGAAAGCCAGGGCTGGGACTGATGCCGCCATGGAGGAGTCCTGCTTACTGGCTTGCCCCTCACGACTCGCTCAGCCTGCTTTCTTATAGAACCCAAGACTGTCCGGGAATATTGTTTTAAGGTGTGTTATTTTTGTTTATGCTGCATTTGTTTAACTCATGAAGCTACGATTTTTTTTCCTGTCCAAAACACCTGGTGGTCTAGTAAAGGGCTGATGGCCAGTAGAGGGGCAGGAGGAAGGGTAGGCGGGCAGAGAGGGTAAATAGAAGAAGAAGTCTGGAAGAGAGGGACAAGAAAGAGAACAACAAGCATCCCAGTCACTGAGCCAGCCACAAGGTAAGAGTGAAAGTAAGATATACGGAAGTAAGAAAAGGAAAAAGCCTGGAGGCAAAAGGTAGTTGGGATAATTTAAATTAAGAAAAACTGGCAAGAAATAAGTCAAGCTAAGGCCGGGAATTCGTAAGTAAGAATAAGCCTCCGTGTGTGATTTATCTGTGAGCTGAGTGGTGGTCCCCACAATAAGCCCAAAGACTAAAAAACAAACGAAAACACAAGAGCACTGGCCAGGGATGGTACCACCCACAGCAAGGTAGACCCTCTCACGCCAGTCGTCAGTCAAGGGAATGTACTCCAGGCTTGCCCTCAAACCAATCTAGCTGGAATATTTTCTCAGTTGAGGTCCCCTCTTCCAAAATGACTTTAGCTTGTGTCAAGTTGACATAAAACTAGCCAGGACAAGCAGGATGCTTGCACTCACTCACCCACAGGCATACTGATGACCAAGTTTACTGGGATAGGACTTCAGGTAGTTTGCAAGATCCTGGGTTGTTTAGGAGGTGAAGTGTAGGGTGCACCAGCAATGGGATCATCTTGGGAAAATAAAGACTATTTTTTTTCAAATAATGTGAGGGATAAATCATTTCCTCTAAGCCTCCAGAATATTGCTAGTAAAATCTTTACTTCCCTTACTCACAACTACTCTTCAGTGGCTCCTTAGGCAGGATGTGAGGGACGGGCTGCTTTGTGTCTGTAAAAGCAAAACACAATTCCCACCTCTAAAGGGATAAAAAGCCATCTTATTCTGGGGAGAGCTATAAGTGACTATGGCCTGAGAACATAGAGTTAGGCTTCCCCAGATGCCATACTCTAATGTGGAAACTGTTTCGGGAAAGTATTATGTACAGAGGGCAGTTATAAATCAAGGCAGTTTTCAGATACATTAGTGAAAGCATTGGGTGAGCGGGGTGGAGCAAAACGGAGAAATCCCTGCTTAGGCTTCAGACTCTAGCTGTGATGGTCTTAGCTTTGGGGGTGGTGGGAGTGGGAAGTGTATGAAGAGGTCCCCACGACATTTCTCACGATCATTACATGGATGTTAGGTCAGACACAGAGGGAACCCACGTTTGGTTGTGAAGAATGCGGAAGATAGCCCGAGAGAACCTGAGTCTGGATCTGAAGCACCTGATTACCCACATGAAATTCTATGATGCCAGCCAGCCTTGCGGACCTTAACATACATGTGCCCTCCTCCATGAACTGCAATTTACACTTGAAGTCTTAATTCTTCCTGAAAACAAGTGCCAGCATTGTAGCAATTGCCCAAAGAGGCCACATCAATACTAAGAACAGTAAGAACTGGCAAATTTTCTTGCATTCTCCCCGGGCGTGTGCCTTCTGATTAGCGTCCTTCCTTTGTTGATCTTCATGGTGACCCTGGAATGAAAACACAGTTGCTGTTTCTCACTTATTATCACGGCACCGAAAGGTTTGAGAAATCACTGTAACCCAAGTTCCCAATGATAGAGACATCACCCCTTTCAGAGAAATTTCTGCTTCTTAAAGACCATCATTCTAGGGTCTGGCTCTACCGCAGAGCCTCCATCCCTGGACGTGTACATCTGCATCAGTGTCCTTCTTGTCTCAGGAGTGCTCAAGCAGACACTGGATCCACACAGGTAAACCAGGTTATTTGACCTTTCCCAATATTTAAAATTGTCAGAACACCATGCATTTTAATAATTAAAATTGCTTAACAATAACAAATAGCACCTTGTTACATGGTTTCACAGCATTCCAGACACCTTAGAATAGCAGTTCTCAACCTGTGGGTTGTGAGCCATTTGGGTGTTCAATACGCTTTCACATGGGTTGCCTAAGACTACCAGAAAAAGCACAGAATTTACATGAAAGTTCTTTGCAATAGCAGAATCACAGTTATGAAGTAGCAATGAAAATAATTTCTTGGTTGGGGGGTCACCCCAACGTGAAGAATATATATTCAAGGGTCATAGCATTAGGAAGGTTGAGAATCACTGCCTTAGAGCAATGCAGTTTTTACTGTACTTCACTCTTGCTTCTTCCTTCATCAAAGTCTGAGCATGAATTTCTCCCCTCATCCATCAACCAGATAATGGGATGGGCCAGAGAGTCCAGGAAGACCAACCTACTACTGGGGCTTTTACTGTTAATTGTTCTCACTTCAATTAGGTCTGACCTTTGCCTCTAACTTCATAAGATGGCTAAGAGTTAAAATAAGAGGATAGTCTTTGGGCAGTGCACAATATTGGTGTGTGGGCTTCCTCATGACTCATCTACTCACTTCTGAAGGCAGCATGTTTTTTTATCTTCTTTTTTTTTTTTTTTTTTTTTTCTGACTTTTCAATCTCAGCGCTGAGAGGTGTGTCACACAGCCGGAGAGAAAGTGCAGGGAGGTGGCAAGTCAGTGGGGTCAGCTCTGCACAGTGACCAGAGCGGAGTCTTCTTTGACTTTTGACCACCCAGTTATAAGTTGAGAAACTGGAAAGAACAGTTATAAATGACTGGAAGTAATTTAAGAAAATGTACTGCATTATAGCCTTATCAAATGCTGACTGTGTGTGTGGAAAAGCAGGTGAGTCTATGTGTATGTTGACTTTAATCTTTCCTTTTCTTTCATCAGGTCTGCGTTTTTACCTTCAACTTGATATTTGTGGTTTTAACTCAAGTGACACTTCCCAGCCACACATCAAAGTCATTTGCTTTTGTTTTCAGTATGGAACACGATACTTGGTCTAACAGGTTTTATGAGCCACTCTCTATAGACCGCTTGATATCTTCCTGGTTGGGTGAGCAGAAAAAAAAAAAAAAAAAAAAACAATGTAGTGGTAATATTAAATTCGGATTTTCCAGGATTTGATGGCTATTTAAAAGTCACCATCTTTTATAGAACTTTACATGGGATGTTAGTAACATAGTTTTTCAAATGCTATGTAATTTTGATAGCACTGGCGCATAAGGAACATTGTTTTGGGAAAAGTTGCAGCCACTTGGGGGAAGGAACACTTTCCTGCCCTGCTCTAGGCTTTCCTTCATTGTTTGTTCTCTCCCATGCATCCACCCAAGTTCTATTTGTTCTTCTTTGATTTCAATGAAAACAAAAGAAAACCCCACATTTTCAATGGTGCTTGTAAGGGGAGACAGACATTACAGCAAGAAAGTTGAATAATCAATCGTCTTCTTATCTTTGAACATTCCTTGGCCTACCTTCTGAATACCAAGACTGCCTACATCCCAGTGTCTTTCATCTCTATCGGCAGGACAGCTCCATTGTGTTCTTTCTGTCTGATCAGACAGTTATTAGTTAACTATCTAGCTACTGTAGGCTTTGACTTTCCTTGAGTTCTCCATGTTTTCTGAGTTCGCTCTCCAGCACAATTGGTGGGCTCCGGTTTCCTTTAAGGGGTGTGATGACTTAAATGCTTCAGACATGTTTTCCCTCCTTCTATTGCTTGTTTGCCCCTATGAATAGTGAAGTCAAGATATGGCTGCAAATGTTGTAATAGAATAAACTGAGGATGGGTTTAACTGAACAGTACCGTAGTAAGAAGTTTCCACAAAACCAAGTCCAGTTACTGCACCAAGTTTAACACTAGCTTTTAGAAGCTGAAATAAGCAAGGATCGTCATAAATTGAAGAAATGCTGAAGGGTAGAAATCAAGACAAGAAAACATGAACAAAGCAAAACAAAACAATAATTAAAAGCGTCCGTACAGAAACTGCATTCAAACCACAAGATCAAGTAGGAAAAATTACAATTCGACAAAAAGTCTTAAAACTTCCTAGGAAAGATTAAAACATTTATTAAAAATAAATGATAGTATATAAATATACATGTAATACATATATGAATATATATACATATATAATAACTAGTAACTGGATTCTAACATCTAAGAGAACTTGCAGAAAGAGAAAAGTAGAATCAAGAGGGAAGACTTTGTCAGATCATGAACAAAACAACACAAAACAAAACAAAAACAAAATTTAAAAAATCATCTTAAATTGAAAGACAAAAACTCCCGCATTCAAAGAGTCCTGAGTCTTCAGAATATTGAAAATAAGACAGACAATTCTAGACATTTATGATAGAAATATCACAACTGTTAAGAGAAAAGGAAATAATAAAATTGTTCAGCTTTAAAAATTGAACAAGCATGAAAACAGTTATATACAGATGAGCAAGTGGCCAATCAAGAAATAAAATGGAAAAACTATAGACATCTTATCATGAACATTTGATGGTAAAGGACAAAGCTGTTAAATCTTATAGGAAAATAATTTCGATACTTCAAAAATACTAGTGAAGAGGAAGGCCATAATAAATACATCTTGGTACACATGATTAAAATGGAAAGTCCATTTTCCTCATGTAATTTTGTAAGAATTTACATGAAGATGTGTTTCAACAAGATGAGGCAAATCAAGGAGGAAGATCTGAGATTTAAGAAACAATTCAACCAAGAAAATGAATGAAGGGAAAATCTAGGGTGATGTTCACTGAATTAGTTCCAAGAATGAAGCCCAGGAGGAAGAATGTCTTCAAGAAGTATGTTTCTTGTTTAGTCGAACCCTGAATTAGGTTTTACTGGGTGGAGATTCTGGAAAAATTTGAGTCAGTAAACAAGCTTGGAAACTAAGGTTACGTTGTATCACCAAACAGTGAAATGTATCCAGAATTCTGCTGGATCTGTTTCAAAGATGTTTCTCCTGTACTAGGGTATGGATGAGAAGAATATAGGCTCTCATCAAGCTTAAATTATTCAGCTCACATAAGACATTTATACGTAGTATCCAAATGCAGCATCCAGACAAATAACTTACTGAAGAGATGCTTCAGCTTTGTATGCACTAATAAAAATATTACAGTGTATTTAACTTGAGTATAGATGTAACAGCTGTCTAAGTTTTCTGAATAACTGATTATAAATATGGCTTAACATTTTAATCAGTATTTTAGCCAGAATAATTAGAACCCCACACAAAATATAATTATCTTATAAAAAGGCAATCTTAAAATCACTTGCTGAGATACAACCTATTGTTCAGTAGGCAGGAAGAGCACATTCTGTGATGTAGGTGACTCTGTGCCTCACACCCAAATAGAAGGATTGGCTTAACTTAGCCAATAATAATTAATGTGTTTTGGATAATTAATGTGTTTTCTTAGAAGAGGAACGTTGTTTAAACACGGGAACAGGAGCACCTTAGTCAAGAATTACTTTAAAGTCTTTTCTGAAAAGGCAGTTGTCTAGTTTCCTGGAGAAGTATCAAAAAGATTAAAGACCCAGATTATCTGGGTTTTTAATTAAGGAATTTATACAAATTTGGAATTCTAACAGCTTGTTAGAGTGCTAGTCTAGTGACACTAACTTAAATTATGACTAATTAAATGACACAGATGTCATTTTAAAACTTTAAATCTCACAAGGTTAAATTTTACTGGTTTATATATAATGTTGAATTATTTTCCTTTTAAATTTGTGTATATGTATGTTCATGTTCACGTGTGTAGAAAGACATCTTTGTGTGTGTGTGTAGATTTGAATGAGAAAGCCAGATGTTAACCCCAGGCATTAATTCTTAGGAGCCATCTTTCTCACGTTTTGGAGGCAGGGTCTCTCACTGGGACCCGGGGCTCTCTTATTTTGCTAAGTTGGCCGGACAGACAAGGAGTCCTAGGTATCCTTGCATCTCTGCATCCTCAGTCCTGGTATTGTCAGAGTGTGCCACCATGTCTTACCTTTTACTTGGTGCTGGGGATCTGATTCAGGTTCCCATGCTCGAATAGCAAACACTTGATCAACTGCATCATCTCCCCAGTCTTGTAGGACTGAAGAATTAAGGAAGACTCAAGGCTCACTACATTTATTAGTTTACCTTATTATACTTATACAAGTAGATTGGTAGTTAAGATTTTGTTTTGGAGTAGAAAACTGATACTTTATATTAAAATTACATGATATTAAATATTTCAGTATTTAGCTAACTGGGCTTATAAATGGAACAAACATTGTTCAAACATTAAATTACTTACATCTTAGGCTTGTATGCAGGAACTAAGATTTATAAGATTAATTTCGAAGATTAAAGAAAAATTAAGTTTATGGATTTTAGCTGCCCTTAAGCTATGTATATTCACCATAAACAAACTTTTAAAAATTAATTAAATTTGTTCTTTGAAAATTTCACACACTTACTGAGAACTCTTACTCTGCCTCTCCCATCTCACTATTACTGGGTCTACTTTCCTGCCCCTTGTCACTCCTCCATCTTCTTTGCAAATTGTTTCTTACATTCACGTCTAATAATTTTGTTTTATGGCCCATTGTTTTTAAACTAGGGCCATCTTTGTGACCAGGATTTGAACTGTTCATTGCAGGTGGGCTCAACCGTAGTTGTACAGCTAAAGACATTGCCTCTCACTTCTCAGAATCTCCCAATAACTGATAATTCAGCCATAGGAGTGAGATCTGTGAGTCCTCTCCATTCTAAGACTGATTGTTGGCAGACAGAGCCATCTGTGGGAGCCCAGTGTGTGTAAAAGTAGTTATATCAATTCATAATTTTAATGGTTACATGAGACTACATGTTAACGTCCCTTTTGATGTTTACTCACATCCCAGGTGAGATATCCTAGCACCAGGATTGTTTGTTAGTAAGAGACTCACAGAGACAATGTCTCAGTAGATGTATGATTGGCACATTTTTTTTCTCATACCCTGTGTGCTGTCTCTTCGCTCAATTCATTGTTCCTTTTGCTATAAAGAAGCTCCCCTCCCCTTTTCTTGAGATCCCATTTGTCAATTGGTCTTCTCATTTTCTGTCTTCTGGAGTCCTACTCTGAACTCCTGCATGTGCTTATGTACTGATGCTCACTTCTTGCTGATTCCTCTAGCCACTTCAGCGTCACATATTATGTTGAAGTTCTTGAACCATACAGTCAAAGTTTTTTCAAAATAAAACATAAGGATCAAGTTTCATTCTACATTTCAGTATCCAGATTTCTCAACATCATTGGTTAAAGACACTATCTTGTCTCCAAAGTGCAATATCTTTCTTAGTAAAGATCAAGTGGCTATAATTGTGCACAGTCTTCCATTCTACCCCACGGATGTGTATCTGTTTTTGTGCTAATAGCATGCTGTCATTACTATGGTCATGTCATGCGGATTGGAGTCAGGCAGGGTTGTATCTCCTGCACTATTCTCTTTGTTTGAGATTACTTTGGCTAACCTTGGTATATTGTGCATCTGTATAGAAATTAAGATTTTTCATATCTGTGAAGGATGGCCTTAAAATTCCCAGTCTTAAAATTGGGAACATACTGCTTTTGATATGATGGGCATTTCCCCAATATTAACTCTTCTGATGCATGATTATGGGAGGTATTTCATTATATAGTATATTCCTCATTTTTTCCCTCAGCATCTTAAAGCTATTGTTGCAGAGGTCTTATTTTTTACCTCTTTAGGTTTATTTATTTCTAAGTTTCAATTTTTTTGGTGGCTATTGTGAATAGGATCGATTCTCTGATTTTTTTTTCCATATGTTTGTCATTGATAAATATGAATGCTACTGGGTTTGTATGTTAACTTTGTATCTTGCCTTTTTGCCAAATGATTTCATCAGTTCCAAGCATTTTGGGATAGTCTTCAGGGTCTCTGAAATACAGAATCATATTACATGCAAATAGGACACTTTGCTTTTCCTCTTTATATCCCTTTTATTACCTTCTCTTGTCTTCCTGCTCTAGTTAAGACATCAAGAGCTGTCTTAGAAGTAAAGAGGGTAAACACTCTATCTTATTCCTGATCTTTGTGGAAAGACTTTGAGTTTTTCTCCAACTAATATGATATTGGCCATAGGTTGTTATATACAGTCTTTATTATATTGAATATTCCTCTATCATTAGCTTCTCCAAGACATTTATAATGAAGGCATATTGAATTTTTTTCAAAAGTTTTCTCTGCATCTGTTTAGATAATCTTGTGGTTTCTGTCTTTGAGTGCATTTGTGTAAAATATGATATTTGTTAACTGTTGACAGAGGTTTCTGTCCCACTAGGTCCCACAGTCGTTTAGTCACAAATAAACACACAGAGGTCTACATTAATTATAAACTTATTGGCCCATTAGCTCTGGCTTCTTATTAACTCTCACAACTTATATTAGCCATGTGACTTGGTATCTTATTCAGCGAGGTAGTCATATCTTGCTTTTTCTGTATCTGGATCACAACTGCAGACTGCAGAATTCTCTCCCTAGAATTCTCCTGTTCTCATTGCCACACCTCTACTTCTTGCATGGTCGCCCTGTCTATACTTCTTGCCTGGCTATCGGCCAATCAGCATTTTATTAAACAAGAACAAGAAACAAATGTCTCTTTCTATAGTTAATTTGGCTAGTGATTTGCCATTATTGTTTTCCTTTTGAAATAACCAACTTTTCATTTCATTGGTCCTTTGTATACTCTGCTTTAATCTTAATTATTTTCCCTTATCTATTGCTTTTGAGCTTAGTGTGTTCTTGTTTTTCTAAAGCCTTCAAGTACACCATTGAATTATTAAACTGAAATCTCCCAATTAGAAAAGGTTTACTTTGTTTTTAATTATATGTAAGTGTATGTATGTTTGTGAGGGGTGAATATGTGCATCTCAGTGCAGATGAGTAGAGAGGCCAGAGTAGCCAGAATGCCTTCAGGCTGGAGTTACAGACAGTTGGGAGCTATTTGACATGGGTGCTGGGAACTCAATGTGGGTTTTCTACAAGAGACAAACATGGTTTGGACTGCTGGACCATCTCTCCAGCCACTATGTAGGCACTTAGGACTCTAGGTTTTGTTAGGACTGTCTCCATCTTACACCACAGATTGGTATGCGTGTTTTCATTTTCATTCAGTTTTAGGAGTTTTTGATTTCCTTCTTTATTTCCTAGTGACTCTTTTATTTTTCTATAGAGACACATATACTTTAAAAAACAAATAAAACTTTGGTAGTCTTTTTCTGTAAGAAAAAAAAAAGATACCTTCAAGTCACCAAAAATCACACACTATAAATGAAGATATTTGGGCTGGAAAGATAGCTCAGCAGTTTAAAGGCTAGGTTCACAACCAAAATAAAAATGATGATATTTTCCCTGAAAGAACCAAAATAAAGCAATGAAACAGTAGAATAAGCAGACAAGCAGTATGAGAGAAGGAATGTTATAATGATTTTTTTTCCTAGAAAATATTTATAAAATAGGAGTGTAAAATTTTGCTTAGATTCTTCACTTCTGGAACAACATATTGACAAAACACTGAGCGGACTTGTGCAGAATTTGTACTTAACATTTCCTGTGCTATTTAGAGGATGAATTATAGTCATCTAAATCTCATTTCAGCCCCTTAGCTGTGTGTCCTCGGGTGCTTTCTCCAACCCCACTGTACCCCTAGCTGCACAAGTATTTGCTGAATACCTACCCTGTGTGTCCGATGCTGTTCTCACACTAGGAATTCAAAGGAACGAAACAGACAAAATGTTTAGTTCTGTGGAGTTCACACACCGAGTGAGAAACGAAACAAGAACAATAGCCAAATAACAAGTGCAAACTCATGAATGAAAACGCATCGTACAGTTTCTTTCTAAGAAGATGCCAACTCGGGAGGGCGCGGTTTGGGGGTCTGAGATGAGAAAAGGAAGTACAGTGGGGTTGGGAGGAACGATGCAGTTCTCAAATGGTGATGTATTAGGAAGAGATCACTGAAGCGAGCAACACAGCCTAGACACAGATCTTGCTTGAAGAGGAGGCATTGCCACCCTGCTCGAAGGACAGTGGGTGGGTTCGGGGGCTGGGGTGAAACTGGAAGGAGGAATAGTGGAAGTAAGGCAGCCGGAGAACAGCTTGTTCTGGAGCATCCTCATCACTGGGAACTCTGAGCAGGCTAGTGTAGCGGTTTCCTCGGGCTTACTTCGGGCTTTAAAATTCATTCTGTAGCTGAGATGGGAATAGATTGGGGCTGAGGGGGACAGGAGGCATAGCAATTAGAAGTAGGATCCTTGTTAAAAGGTCTAGAGGACAAAATAGGTGAAATGAGCTAGTTTCTGCATAAGCTTAGTGATTATTCCTCTGAATGTCATCTTCAACAGAAAATAGTGATTTTCTTGAAAACTCCTCTGCAAAATGTCAGTCTGATAGAGATCTGAACGTTCATTCACATTTGCAGAAGACAGCTACTAATTAAACTGGGGCCCAACAAAGAGGGGGGGAAGCAGCCTTGCTCTGGTTCCATCCTGCATCAGCGCTATTGGGCCATTCGTCAGATATAGTCGGCAGGAGCGTGTCTTGCCGTGAGATCACCGGCAAGAAAGAGTGACTTAGAATCCAGGTGAAAACAAAAAGTGAGGTCGGTGCATTTCTGCCCTGTCATTCTTAGCTCTCCACCCCCCACGTCAGGTGTTGTTTGAACAGTCCGGTTCTTAAGTATGATCCTGATTCAAGCAAAAGTGAATTACTTGAGCCTAGGGAGAATGACCCTTTGCTTCTTAGATTCAGCATTTCCTTGTGGGTTCTAAGGCAAGTTTAAAGAAAAGGACGGAAGAGAGGGTCGGGCAGAGTTGTAGCTGGAAAGGGTGTCTCCATTTTCTAAATGGAGACAGAAGTGCTAGGCCCAGTGTCTCTGGGTTCCACTCACTGGCTTGCCGGGCCAAGCCTCTCAACAGTGCAGATGGTGTCAAAACAGAGACAAAGATGCAGCAGGTATGTGGAAATGCCAGGAGAGTTTCTAGTTAACTGATGAGAACCAGATCTTGGCGACAGGATTGACTGTATCCAAATCAGACCTTAAAGGAAGACGTGAAGGGTTTAGGAGGACGAATACAGGAAAAGGAGAAAAGGGAATTGGGCATCTACGTGGAGCAACGCAAGACAGGTGAGAAGACAAATAACCAGGAGCCGTGTAAAACTAGAAGCTGGGGTGTTTCTAGAGATACCACACGCGTTTCCACTGCTGGGATTTCAGCTCTGTTGAACACATTCTGGCCTTAGAGTTTAAGCTTCACGTAGTGAATATTCCCGTTGAATTTTATGAAAATAAACTAAAAGGAGAGATGGATTTAAATCATTCTAAGAGGCAGTGAGGCTGGAAAACAATGTGCATTGGGTGTCATGACAACCTGGCTATTTGTGAAAAACATTCTTCTGTTTGGTTATTTATGATTTTAAAACACTTCTCAGGTTTGCATTTATTTTGAAAATCAACATCTAAAATATAAATTCCCCAGAGCTGACAAACAAAGGTTGGTGATTCTTCATCAACAACATTTATGGGAATGATCTGCCTGAGACTGAACAGGAAAAGTGCCCTCTTTACATATTTTATGGTGTAAGAGTTATTGTTTTCTAAAATTGTTTTTGCTTTTCATTTTGTCATTCCAGAGGAAGAACAGCTTCTGAAATATGGATGAGGAAGACCAGTTAGAATTAATGACAGTATTTGCTGCCACAGTGTCAATTTGTTACAATCCCAGTGACACAACTCCAATTAGCATCCCCGAGGGTTTGTCAACTGCCTGCCACCCCTGTCATTGAGCTATAAAACCCAATGTGTGACTTATCTTGGAACAGAAGCACAATCCTACTGTTTAGTGAAAAATAGTTGCTCCACGGTCACGTTGTCTCCATTCAGCATTGACCTGGTAGGTTGAGAGTTTTCAATACATGCTTCTTGAGCCTGTGACTAAATGACAGAGATTAGGAAGGAGTGACCTCCAGTTTTCTCTGACCACATCATGCTCTGTTTGCTGCCCTTTCACTTAGGAGCTTTCCAGACACCGTTCCTCCAGTTATGTCCTCTTATTCCAAAGTTTTGCATTACTTGATGACAGTGAGCTGAACAGTGTCTTTCCCGTGCCCTCCTCTCCATCGACTGCCGCTGGGAGCCCTGTGGGAAAGCTGACAAGCTTTTAGAAGTTCCAAAGTAGGAGGTTTGCCTTCACTACAGCTGTAGAGTATATATAAAGTTTATAGGTTTTACTAGGAAGAATAAGCTTAAAATTCTTGGCATATGTGTCTTGTTTAAAACAGAATTCTTGATATTGCCAATATTTTAAGGAAGCTGGAGAGACAGCCTAGTGGTCAAAAGTGCTTGCTTGCTACTCTTAGAGAGGACCCATGTTTGGCTCCCAGAACCCACATGGGGACTCACAGCCGTCCTTAACTCCAGTTCCAAGGAGTCAGGGGATCTGTCACCCTTCTCTGATCTCTGTGGGTACTGTATGCATATGGTATACTTATATCCATGCAAGCAAACACCCATATACATAAAATCAGTAATCTTTTTTGAGAAGAGAAGAAATCTTTTTAGGATAGTCTAGGGTTTCTCTTTCCTGCTTTTCTTTTTCTTCAACTTCCTCTTTTTTAAAAAAATAAAATCTAAATAATTACTAACCCCCGGTTTTACCTTGTTGTGTTGGATGGCTTTAATGGATCGTCTGAGTGACAGAGAGCAGCATAACAGTGCAGTGTCTTCACATTTAATAAGCACACTATGCCACGTTACCAGTCCCTTCTGCGTACTGCCATACCGTCAGACTCTGGTGCATTCTGTTTTCCTGAGGTAAGTCACCAGCCAGATCTTTGTGGCAACTTACTGTCATGACTTTCCAGGGCTCAATTTCTTCCAAGACATGGTCTGTTGACAATGTAACAGGGTCAGGAGTAATTGCATAATTTCTAGAGCATTTGTTTTTCCACATTAAGTGATGCCATTTCAGTAGTGTTCTGACAGTAAAATTGGTAGACTATATTCTGCCACCTCTATTCTTTTTCCAGACATTTTTTTCATCCCTTGTGGAAGCCTTCAAGGCCTCGTACTTCACTCCTACACAGCTTCTTCGTCTCATTGGCTTCCGACATTTAATGTCACATCTTCTGGGTGGAACAAAAAAGCTCTGCATCTGTGGATACCAGCCCAGCTTGTGTGTGGAGGGAAGAAAGCGCCAAGGGAGTCTGTCAATCTAACTCCTGTCTAGAGTAAAGTTGAAGAGAAGCCCAAATAGGAGCATCTGAAGTGCTGTGGGTGAGTGTTCTGAAAAAAAAAAAAAAAAAAAAAAACAAGCAACTCCTTCTCAAACTTCTTTCCATCAGGCTGTATGTGTGGGAGTCACACAATTCAGGGGAATCATGGATGAATATCTCCGGCATAGAAGGCCAGCTGAGGCCAGCCTCTTGTATATTGTGAGTATTAAGTTTTATAACATCTGCTGGAAAATGTATATTAAAGTGCTACATCAAATATACTAGATGAAAAGAGCTAACCCAGAATAAGCAGAGGAGACAGCATGGAGTTGCACGCATTCCACTCTCCCAGAGGTGTAACTCATGAGAGCACCATCATCCCTGAGAAACAGTCTTCAAACAAGTAATCAGATCCTTAACTTCATAGAACAGCCGCAGACAGTAATCCAATCACAGAACAGCGCTGAGCGGGAAAGTACAGAAAGGAAGATGTTGTTGAAAGAATAAGAGAAGAGGATCTGAATGCAGAGTCAGTGTGCTGCAGGCATCTGACAGGTGAAGGGAGTCATGTGGCACTGAACTCTGGAGGAAGGGGCGGGAGATGGAAGAGTGAGCAGAGGCAGGATGGGAGCTGTGTTACTGGGTGTTATGTTGCTACATATGGTGCTCAAGAGAAAGTGAACATACTTCTTGCCTTCCTTCTCATATACGCTCATGGGATGACCAAATCACCCCCTTATTACCATTCCATGGAAGCACCACCGTAAACCATTGAGTCATTTAAAAAAATTTAAGGATTATATTTTTAGTCATATAGTGTTCTTCATGATTTTTGGAATTTATTTTACTTTATTTTTTATTTTATTTTTAATTGATTTTATTGAGCTATATATTTTTCTCTGCCTCTCCCTCCCCCCTTTCACCCTCTCCCAGGTCCCCATGCCCCCAATTTACTCAGAAGATCTTGTCTTTTTCTACTTCCCATGTAGATTAGATCTATGTAAGTCTCTCTTAGGGTCCTCGTTGTTATCCAGGTTCTCTGGAATTGTGATTTGTAGGCTGGTTTTCTTTGCTTTATATTTAAAAACTGCTTATTAGTGAGTACATGTGATAATTGTCTTTCTGGGTCTGCGTTACCTCACTCAATATGTTTTCTAGTTCCATCCATTTGCCTGCAAATTTCAAGATGCCATTATTTTTCTCTCTTGGTTAGTACTTTATTGTCTAAATGTACCACATTTTCCTTATCCAGTCTTCGGTCAAGGGGCATTTGGGTTGTTTCCAAAATATACAAAGAACTCAAGAAATGGGTCATCAAAAGAACAAATAACCCAATAAACAGAGAACTTTTAACAGAGGAATCTAAAATGGCTGAAAGACACTTAAGGAATTGTTCAATATCCTTAGTCATCAGAGAAATGCAAATCAAAACAACTCTGAGATACCATCTTAGACCTGTAAGAATGGTCAAGATAAAAAACACTGATGACAACTTATGCTGGAGGGGTTGTGAGGTAAAGGGAACACTTCTGCATTGCTGGTGGAAATGCAAGCTGGATATGCCCTTTTGGATATCTGTATTGTGATTTCTCAGAAAATTAAGGAACAACCTTCCTCAAGGCCCAGCAATACTACTTTTGGGTATATATCCAAAGGATGCTCAATTGTGCCACAAGAACATGTGCTCAACTATGTTCATAGTAGCACTGTCTGTCATAGCTAGAACCTGGAATTTTGGGATTAATTTTAAAGGTGTCTTTTGAGTTAGCAATTAATTAATGACAATTGAGGAGTTATAAAATAAATAATATTCTACCTGATTTTAAAATAAGATATGAGTGTTGACAAAGCTATCTGTCCCATCTGGTCTCACAACCATTCAGACCCAAAGAAACACACAGAGGCCTATATTAATTATAAACTGGTTGGGCTATTAACTAAGTCTTTCTTATTAACTAACTCTTACATCTTAAATTAACTCATAATTCTTGTCTGTGTTAGCCACATGGCTTGGTATCTTTTATCAGCGAGGCATTCTCATCCAGTGTCCTTTGTGGGTGATGACTGCAGACTGACTAAGCCTTTCCTTTTCCCAAAATTCTCCTAGTCTGGTTGTCCCACCTTCCTGGCTACTGTCCAATCAGCATTTATTAAATCTATGCAAGTAATAAATCTTTATAAGGTCCAAGACCATAGTCCCACAGCAATATAAGGGTTAGAGAGATAACTTAGTGGTTAAGAGCACTGGCTGCTCTTACAGAGGACCTTGGTTTAATTCCCAGCAGCCACACAGTAATTCTAGTTCCAGCAGACCTGACACTCTCTTTTGGATTCCAAGGGCTCTAGGAATGCATGTGATATACAGAAAAACATACACACAGGCAAAACACCCAGGCTCATCAAAAATAAATAAAAATGAAATACAAGATATGGAGAACTCAAATGGGTCTGATAAGTTGATGCTATCGTGAGAATCTCTGCTGTCCTGGTGAGACAGAATGCCAAGTCTGTTAAACTTCTGATCTGATTTCTACCATGGAGGAGTATTTTCTAAACCTTACAATAAAGGGTATCTTTTCCTATTCCCATAGTTTTTATGGTTACTCAACATAAATTTACATGTAAACCTTCCTAGAAATTTTAGTGTTTCTGCCCTTTCCCTGAGCTGTGGTTTTTCCTTAGAAGGAAGTCCTCATTGCATGGGCATGTAAAAGCTGGAATCATTTCCTCTGTCTGAGAGCTTATCTGGGGCCATTTTCTCTCAATGTGGGTCGAGGAGAACACGAACATGTGCCACCAGCTTCAGATATGAGCAGTGATGCCCTGAGAAGTTATTTAAACCTCCATTTAGAGTAACATTTTACAAAGTGTGGAGGAGAGGAAATCACCATGTGGGGGAGAGAGAACCATTTTTTCTTGTTCAAAAGCATGTGGGTTGATATATTTTTATCTCCTGTGAGTCTTTGACAGTATGGGTTCGGTAAATGTTCTGAAAGAATCAGTGCATCTTATGTTCCCAGGTGTTAAAGTTACAGACAGAAGATTAATTTTGTCTAGGTAATAGCATGAGTAAGGTGATGATGCTTGCTCACTACAATAAGATGAGCAATTATATATTGATAAATTTAGTATATTGCTATGTTAATTTTCTATTTAACAATATGCCTAACTTATATAAATACATGTTATAAGTAACTATTGATAACTTTATCACCTTTTTATAATTTAAAGTTGGTACTAACTGAACGGTTCACATCAATTACATTTGTTCAAGAAAGTATTATGTGTTGTTGAATTAATTTATCACTTTTTCACAATGTTCAATGCTTTGAGCATCCTTCTTATGACCAGAGAATTCCAGTCCCTATGAACTTCTACCTTCCCTTATCAAGATATAAATCTTTCCCTTTTTCCATTTCATTACAGTTTGGGGATTTGGCTTAGGTCTGCTCATTGGATGGTTGAAGGACATGTTACAGAAAATCTCTTCTGGTTGCCTGCTGACAGAGACTGTGGCCTCCGCATCTCCAAGGAGAGATAGGATGGGCTTTAAGGTGCCAGTGTTGCTGAAGTTTCTGTTTGGAAGGGATGGAGTAGTACCTTCATAATAAAGACGCACTGTGATGATGCAATTAATATTTCTGAGTTTAAGAGTCAAAAGTCAACCTGGGATTGAGTCTCAGCTTTACTGCTTGGTAATTATCTTGGTCTTGGATCAAAACCACGTCCTGAATTGTGCCTGAACATCTTTCTCTATGAATTAAGAGTGTTAATGCACCTTCTTTGTTGGGTAATTAACAATGAACAAATTAACATTTGTAACATACTTAGAACAGTCTCTGAGTCAGAATAAGTACTCTAGGAACATCAGAAATTTCTCTAAGTAAGAATCACCAACAGTGAATAAGATTTATTGGCATTTCCCTTGAGGATAGCCTGGTCTTTGTACTACATACAGCCTTATTCATTAAATCTGTGCCAAATCTTGAAGTAGAGGACCATGGATGAACATTTTTAATTTGGTTCTGGGGTGACACAGTGATTGTTTTACATTTGCTAGACACCAAGAGGATTACTTACAAAAGGTGGTTCAGAACATCAGTAGCTCACTCTATTTTATTTTAGTTTTATTTATCTGTGTGTTTTTGAAATTTTATAGCTTTATACAACTGGAATTGCAGCAGTCAGTGTGATGGAACTTATTTTCATGAGCATCTAGCAACTGTACAAACTGATGGGTTTCATTAAGACATACTCATGCATGCGTATAATCATCCTGCTTTAATGTAATTCTAGGATATTTGTACAGCTTGTTGGGAAGCTATGCATGACCTATACATGACACATGCCTTTAGTACATCACTTTGGGATCAAGGACACTGACCATCATGAAAGTTTTGAAGCTTATTTATTTATCTGGCCTCTACATTTTCAGCAGTGTTGGCTCATAGATCTGTAGAGTAATAAACATATTAAGGGAGAAGCATAGATCATTCGAGTTCATTCTTGATACAAAGGATAGAACACCAAAACCATATCGTGCTGTAGGGCAAATTGCCCAAGATATGTCTGCCTTAAAGACTAGACAGATGGAGGCACAGGCATTGCCGGCAGTGTTCACATCTCTCTTACTCTCTTTCCAGTGCAGGAGGCTGGTAGGTCACCAAGAACCACAACTTGAGTTCAGAAATGATTTAAAACCATTTCTGTGGACTGCTATGAATATTCCTACCTCACAATCATATTAAACCAAGTGTTCAAGATGTGCAGTGGCATGGGTAATGCAAATTTAGGCAAAGACCACTGTGAGGGCTGCCACGAGGCTGTGATTCTCAGCATATCTCCCTCGGTCTCAGGGTGACCACTGTATCACCAGGGCGTCTGAGCTGGGCTAAGTGTCTTTTCTCAGATTGGCACGGCTATAGCCAATCCATTCTAAGTTCAAGCTCACAAATGAGTTAGCCAAGAAAAGCTTTGAGTAAGATGAAATGGACGGTATGAGTGTTAAATAGGAGCTGTGAGGTGAGGACCTGTTCCTGTCTCAGCAGCTTTGCTCCCAGAAAACATCAGCCTCTACCTAGTTCTGCACAGATCCCAGCCACAGGTTCAGCCACAGCCATCTCCTGACTCCAGCATGCCAGGGGTGGGAAGCTACTCAGATGACCCCAGAGTTCTCACCTTGAAGTTGCCTTCTGGTGACTTGATGAGTCACGATAGGACTTCCACATCATCTCTGGCTTTCCCCCATCACCGTCACATCAGGCTGAAGAGATAATTAGCCGCTTCTTTCGTATCATTTTCTTCATCACACTTTTCACATCTACCACTTCCTATATCCTGTACGACATAATTCTTTTTTTTAACTTTCCTTTCTTATTTATTCTTTGTGTCTTTCACATCATGCATTGCGATCTCACCCATCTCCCCTTACAGCTGACTTCTGCCCCTGCAACACCCCGCCCCCCACATAAAAATAAAACAAAATAAAGTGTAAAAAAAGGAAGAAATGGGAAATCTCGCCATGGAAGCTGCAGTGTGACACAGTGAGTCGTGCAGTAGATCCCTTGATCCACACATCTAGCCTCTTATTGGCTAATTCTCACATCTTGATTAACCCATTTCTAATAATCTGTGTAGCACCATGAGGTGGTAGCTTACCGGGAAAGATTCAGCATGTCCGACCTGGCGGCTGGCTCCATTGTGCCTGACCTGGAGAGGAGAGGTATGGCATCTGCCTCACTGCCTTTTTCCTCTCAGCATTCTGTTCTGTCTTCCCCGCCTATGTTCTGACCTATCAGGCCAAGCAGTTTTCTTTATTAATTAACCAATGAAACAACAGATAGATAGAAAACCCACCTACATCATAGTAGAGACCAGGGGCCTCGAACCAAAGCAATGGTTCTTTGTGATGAGCACCTGTGCTCCAGCAGATCACAGATGGGGTGGATGTTGGGGTGGGCCAAGACTTAACCCTTGTTCTGGGCCTGGGAGGTTGCAGGGTTGTTAGCCTGTCTGCTCTTCAGTCTTCACCACCAGGGTGAGTCCTCCAGCATTGCCCTGACTTGTTTTCCCCTCACAACAATGAACAAGGAGTGGTATCTGTTTTGCTTTCATGTCTTCAGGATCCATTTTCCCACCCCTACACTGTCAGGACCAGCTCTGCTGTGTTGCCCAGTTGAGGTGTAGGGCCACTCTCCCGAGTGCTGTAGCTGATGAGGGGCAGGGACAGTGCTCCTGCTCTTAACCTCGACCTAGCTTCCCCACCTAAGTGGGGAATATATCCCCAGCCCTTGCTGCCACCAGAGGCAGCTCTCCCATATGCCTCAGGCATTGGTGGGTGGGTGGGGCCTGGTTACTTCTAAGCATGCTAGAGAACTGGGAAGAGGAAGTTAGAAAATCAGAGTTTTGGGCGGAGCTTAAAGAAAGACCAGAAATGTTTCAGCATTCCCTTGGAAGAAATGCTTGTCTCTGGTACCACAGGGTTTGGATCATGAAGATGACCGGTGACACACAACACAAATAAAATCTGCATTCTCACAAGGTGATTTTTTTCTTTGCTTTTGTTTGTTTGTTTTGTTTTTAAGTTGGGGAATTAATTGTCAAACCCGGAAAGTAAAATGGTACATCTAGGTGTGTGTGTTTCAAATTCCTCTGAGCAGAGAAAATGAGCTTTCACTTTTGAAGAGAATTTCTGATGTGTTCTCCTGAGGTCTTATAGGGAAATGATGACTTCTTCTCCCTCCGTCCCTCTGTCCCTCCCTCCTCCTCCCCCNCTTCTTCTTTTTGTTCTTCTTCTTCTTCTTCTTCATCTTCTTCTTCTTCTTCTTCTTCTTCTTCTTCTTCTTCTTCTTCTCTCTCTCTCTCTCTCTCTCTCTCTCTCTCTCTCTCTCTCTCTCTCTCTCTCATAGTTTCTGGACCCATGAAATGACTCAGACACAAACAGAAGCCCAGAAGGGACATCCAAATAGTGATCAGAGAGAATCTTTCTAAGGACTGACATTTGTAAGACTCTGCTAATTTATATTCATGGAAACATGGCTAGTGTGTATAGAATGATTTCTGTATTACAACAGTACAGGAGGCATATTGTTTTGGATTGGCGTGATTAGCACTGAGAATAAGCTAGCTAGATATACTCATTACAGTCTGTTGACTCAAGTAGCTAAGAGTGCCTCTAGCGATTTGCTAGACCAAATTCTATTCATTAAATGAAGATGAAATTTGAGAATGCTCGTGTGCTCTATAAAAAAAGTGTGTCAAAGTTCACAGAGATTGTAATCTAAACTGGATCTGTAGAACTTTATTAATTATTCAGTTGCTACCCGTGTCTTCCAGTTGGGCCCAGGACACATACTTACCAAATCCTTGAAAAGCATTAGTAAAGAGAAAATCAGGATCCCAGAAGCTAAACTAATAGTAGTGATGGTTCTCTAGCCCTGTGGCTCCCCAGCTAGAGTAGAAGCTGATGGGCCAAAGACTAAAGAGGGTTTTTGGTAGTCAGTCACATCAATCGGCCTGCAAGCTCCCAAGCTCCTAATATTACTTCTTGGTTATTTCTCCAGATATTGAATACAGAGTTGAGACAAACCTACTCCATAATTAGCAAAATGCCCCTGATTTTTACCAATCTGAAAGCTTTGATTATAGGAAAGATGAACTAGAAGCTCCTAGAATTGCCTCTCTAGAGGATAAGCACTTGGTCATTTCTGGAAGGATGATAAAGATGCATGTCCATATCAACAACTTGCAGCTCTTAAAAGTAATTCTTCTACCACATCTCATTCATCACCTACCTGTGCCCTCCAGGAAACCTAGACTGGAACTGTGTGCACATGATCATATGCCTAGCTGTGCCTCTTAGATTTTGTCAGCTAGGCACCAACTCCAGTCACATGGGAAAAGGAAACCTTAAATGAGGAACCGCCCCCATCAGACTGGCCTGTGCACATATCTATGGCTCATTTTCTTGATTAATGGTTGATTAGTCATCAGCTGGTGGAGGATCCAGCTCAGAGCCAGCAATGCCATTGCTGTGCAGGTGACCCTGGCTGTGTAATAAAGGTCTCTGGGAAAGTCAGAGCCAGCAAGCCAGTAAGCAGCATTCCTCTGTGATCTTGCTTATTTTTCCAGGAGATCTCAGGTCCTAGACTTCCCTGGATGATGAACTATAATTGATAAGCTTAAATAAAGCCTTTCCGTCCCCAAGCTGCCTTTCGTCAGCCCTTGCTTACAGCAAAGCGGGCTGATGCACTAACTGAGTAATCCTGCTGAAGCTGCAACACCACGTGTGATTTCCTCACGTGGAGAAAGCCCGCACACTCACGGCTCTTGTTAGTGTCCTAACAGGTGAACTGTGCAGTCTATCTTATTAGAGCGATAGATCTGCATTACTGCAGGAGCTAGCTTTGTCGTTGTTAGGTGGAGGCAGAGAGGAATGGACAGAAGAATGCCCTTAAGTGCGGCGCTGCAGTGCAGGAATATCGTACACTGTACTGGAAAACTGGAGCGTCTTTGTCCAGGCAGCATGCCACACACTCAGACCCCTCGGGGAAAAATTTAGTGTCACCTCACCTGAAGAATCCAGCAGTCAGCTGTGTTGTTGTCTTAAGGACAAAGATGTGCAATGCAAATTATAAGAAATTTAATCAGGAATATCAAGTTTGGCTTTGTGAGCTGAAGAAAAATAAATGGACATAACATATATGTGTGCATAAAATTTGATGCATTCTTATTACCTATAATTTTATATAGAATATTTTGTTGGTGAATATATATGATATGGACATATATGATATATACATATAACATGTATGTCATTTATGTCAGATACATAACACACATATATGTCATCCAAGATGAGATTATGAAGAAAAAGAGACAAGATTAGTCCAGCTATCCTAGGCTTAGAGCTAAATACAATAGTAGGTGGAGGGTTATAGGTGGAAGACTGGAACAGCAGTGGAATAAAGGTTATTTTCTATTCTTTGTACCCTTTTATGTTTTCTGGGATTCTACCCAATGGATAGACATCTCAGCAGAAGCTTATTTCTTTAGTTTTATTGTGTATAAACTTGTAATCCAGATGCTTCCACTTAAACTCTACCTACATCAATCTGTGAGCTGAGTCTTTGTAATGATCAAGTGTATTACAAGATCCATTCTGGCCTGGCTGGTAGAAGAGCTGTCCAGGTTATAGCGGTAGCATTGGCTGAGGTTCTGATGACAGACATCATTCTGTGCCCAATGATGTTGATTTCAATGCACACCATTGTGTCCTTGCTATTCCTGCTATGTAAGGATAGCAACAATGTCCCCAGTGGCTCTACAGTCCTGACTTCAAACCCTAGTCCGATCTATGAGCCTCTGTGTTTATTGCTCTGCCTTTCTGTAGCTCAGGTACCAGTTGAACATATTTATTCTGCTTTCTACTTAGCCAACTAGAGTGAATTAATATTTTAATGTTTCTCACGGCTGTGAATGTAAGCTTTGTCGTACTCATTTCTGAGATTAAGAAGAGGTGAAATAGCTTGCCCTACATTGCTTGCTAGTCAGTAGTTCTAAGGATTTAATTGATGTCTAGTTTTAAAGACATTTATATTTATTAATTTTTCATGTATAATTCACTACAGAAACACTGTCTAATATACATTTGTGTAATTATTAGTAACTGAAGGCCAATATTTTGGTGGTATTTGTATTTTGGTTTAGCTTTCTAATTATCTTTGCTTATTGAACTGCTGTGTAGTTGTGAGTCATAAAATATTATTTTGGTTTCCTTATACTTATTATACTTTGTTATATATTGTTTAAGATTATATAAAATCTCAATAGCATCCTCATGAAAACATTTATTTGAGAATCAACTGTCTACTGTTCAATTCCTTAAACCAGGAATCCCTTTATATGTGTTTTATCTACTTCAATTTTTTCATCAAATAGTTATGTTTTTCTCCATTGGAGATAAAACTTTGTAAATGAACCCATTGGGGAACCCAGCTGTCTTTACATAGCAGGAGGCAATGAAGAGATGTTTAAAGGAATATCCTGAAACCATGTGGAACAATAAGACAAACACACAGATGTGCTTATACTGAACCAGAAGCTGGGTATGCCGTTCACAGCCAGTTAGTATGACAGACACACAATCTTTTTTGAAGCTTCTTATTTCTATTTTGCAGTTTCAGAAGTAATGGGAGTCATTTATATAGGCATAAAGAAGGTAATGAATGACTCCTTGGAAGGGAAGATAACTGTAATCAGGGATATTGTGTCTCTTTCTATTACTTCATTAATATTTATGTTTATATACCCAATATGGAGATGAATATTTCCAATGCATAAATAAGTAATGTTCACAGAGAAATATTTATGATGAGGACTTAAGGGAATCAGAATATGTTTTAAAACCCAACAAAGGCAAACTATTCATATTCATTCCTACAGCCTTTCTCATGATCATATCAATCTACTGAATATTCAAATTGTAAGAAAAGAAGACATAAATGAAAAGAAGACATTGGTATAAATGTGCCCCTTTCAACTTGCTCTGTTATTCTTTGCTTTGCTTTGGTGAAATTGAGTTTGAGGGAAGATTACAAGGATAGCTAGAAGGAGTCTTCTTCCCCATTCAAATGCGTGTGTAACATTTATCCGATCATGGTGAGGGCTAGTGGCTCCCAGATTCATCACTCATCCGGGATCTGAGTTGATGGTCTAATGAGTCAATCAGGCAGAATGACTCACTGCAGTGGCAAGATTCAGACCCACACATTAGTGCTCAGTGTGGGGAGAATGAACAACTTTCTCCACCGGCTCAGAGCAGAAGCCCAAGAGACCCAGAGGTCATGCAAGTGCTGCCTCTCAGGCAGAACTCAGGGCAACAGCCACACCAACCTGATTTCTGTTTCGGATATGTATGTGGTTGGAGATATTTAACATCGTGCTATGGTTTCTTCAAAGGGGGAGCAGTCACTAAGATGAACTCTAAAACTGGGCTAGTTCACGCATCTCTCTGTGAACTGTGACACGTCCTGTTATTCTCCTGTCACGGAAGCATTAGCATGTGTGTGCTTCTTTTTCTGGTGCCTCAGTGACAGGTTTCAGGTAGTTACTCCCACATGGTTGTATGATTTTTACTTTAAAAAAATATTTTTTTTTAAAAATTACCTTTTATGAGCATAACAAACTACTCTAACTGACTTCAAGGCTCACTTCATGAGATGCAATCTAAACCTGGCACTGCTAAATTGGCCAAGACTCTGAGGTTAGGTAGGTGCTGAACCTGGGGTAGACCGCCGCTATTATTCTGATAAATGAACATAGCAATCAAACGACTCCTAATGACATATTGTTATACCCATAGATGAGAGCATTGCTTAACTCTCATCAGAGAGGCTTCTTCTTGCAGTGAATGGTAATTAACAAAGATATTCATAACTGGACATGTGCACGTGTGGGAGACAGTGGAACACTCACTCCTAAGTGGGATATCTTTTTCACACTCCTCCCTCAAGGCTCATGGATTTATGGGGAAGAGGAGGCTGAAAGGTGGTAAGAGTTGGAAGGGGTGGATGACTTTAAGGACACACAACAGGACTGATGCACATACACACTCACAGAGACTGTGGCGGCACACTTGAGACATACACAGGTTCAAGTCACATGGAGTCCCAGCCCCGAGAGATGGAGACAGAGGAAGTCGACATGGAGTCCCATGCCCAGCCAAGAAAAACTATTTCCAATAGATACTTTCTGGCCAAGGGAAAATCAGTTTTCTTTAATGAAGTACTACTGGCTATTGTAACTATACTTCAGAAAAGGTCCCTTGCCCAGGAGCAGTTGACCAGTACAAAATGAACTTCATTTTCTTTGTGGACTTTTTTTGTCAGGGACCAGCCTCTACAAAAATACCACTTACTAGGGTAGGTAGATAGTGTGGGGATTAGAAATACAAGTAAATGATGTAGGAGGTCCTTCTGTATATGTGCTGCTTTTGTTGGTTAATGACTAAAGAAACTGCTTTAGCCTACAGCAAGGCAGAACAGAGGTAGGCGGGGAAAACTAAATTGGATGCTGAGAAAAAGAAGGCAGAGTCAGGAGCTGCCATGGAGCTGCCACTGGAAACAGACGAGCCAAAACCTTGCTGGTAAGCCACGGCCATGTGGCAATACACAGATTAATAGAAATGGGTTAAATTAGATGTAGGAGTGAGCTAGAAATATGCATAAGCTAACAGGATAAGCAGTATTGTTGTTAATACAGTTTCTGTATGGTTATCTTGGGGCTGAGTAGTCAGGAACAAACAAGCAGCCTCCTACCACAAGTAAAGCATACGAAGATGCAAAAATAATAAAACAGAAAAACATAGAATAGTACTAGGAGGGAGTTTCAGTGATAATGAAATCACCTGCAGTTAATTTTCCATACACTTTTATATGCTAATACAACAGGGAGAAGAAGGCAACCAAAGACTTTGTTAATATGATACAAAGGACAACTCAAACAGTTAATTGCTTTAACACTTTGAGACACAAGTCATTAGCATTTTGTTGTTTAGGCAGTGAAGCCACTCTAGACCAAGTATCCTGAAGGCAGCCACTCCCCAGGTGACCTCCTATTACAAAAGAAGGAGCAGAAGTACACATGCATATCCTGACCATCTGTCAGGATGGAGTGGATCTACCTGTGTGAACCATCTTAACGTCAAAAGCAAAACCCAAGTAACCACATCCTGAGTCAGAATGTGTAACTACACTTGTCATCAATTTTGAGCAACCTCCAAACTCTCTGACCATCAGACAGGGTGGAAATAGGCTCACATTTTTGGGCCTCCACACTTTTTGCTTCTTTTTATTCTGTTTGGGCAATTTTTTTTGTCATATTGGTTTTTTTGCGTGTTTGTTTTGATATTCATTCTTAATATTTGCTTGGTTTTTTTTTTGGAGAAGGAAAGAACATGAGGGAAATGCAAATCAAAACAATGCTGAGATGCCATCTTTCACCTGTCAGAATGGCTAAGATCAAAAACACCAACAATAGCTTATGCTGGAGAGGATGTGGAGTAACAGGAACACTCATCCATTACTGGTGAGGATACAAACTTGTGCAACCACTTTGGAAATCAGTATGGCGGTTTCTCAGGAAATTGGGTATCAACCTACCTCAGGATCCAGCAATACCACTCTTGGGCATATACCCAAAAGATGCTCCAACATACTACAAAGACATTTGTTCAGCTGAGTTCATAGCACCATTATTTGTAATACCCAAACCTGGAAACAACCTATATGCCCCTCAACCAAAGAATGGATAAAGAAAATGTGGCACATTTACATATTAGAGTACTACGCAGCAGAAAAAAAAATGACATCTTGAATTTTGCATGCAAATGAATGGAACTAGAAAACTATCCCTAGTGAGGTAACCCAGACCTAAAAATATGAATATGGTATGTGCTCACACATTAGTGGATACTAGCTATAAACAAAGGATATTGATCCTATAGTTCATGATCCTAGAGAAGCTTAGTAATAAGGTGAACCATAAGCAAAACATATATAGATCCACCTGGAAAGTCAAAATAGACAAGATCATCTGACAAAATTGGGAGCATGAGGGGTGGAGAGAGAAGGGAGGGTGGAAGGGGAAGAGGAGGGGTGAGGAGAACTTGAAGGAATGGGATGGTCAAGATGGAGGAAGGACAGAGATGAGAGCAAGGAAAGAGATATCTTGATTGAGGGAGCCATTATGGGGCTAGCAAGAAACCTGGCTCTAGTGAAATTCTTAGGAATCCACAAGGAATGGATACCTTGCTCAGCCTAGATATAGGAGGGAGGGCCTTGGACCTTCCACAAAGCAATGTGCCTCACCCTCTCTTAGAATTAAAATGGGGTGGGGTAGGAGTGCATGTGATTGGATGGGAGGAGGAGAGAGAATGAGAACTTGAATTGGTATGTATAATGACAAAAGATAGTTTGTTTTCTTTTTGAAAAAATAAAATTAAAGAAAAAGAATGTTTGTAGCTTAGAGGTACTGTCTTTGTCTTGACTTGAAAGACTAACTATAACCTCCATCTGGCCGAGGGATGTGATAAAAGATGAGAATTTTGAAATCTCTCTCTCTCTCTCTCTCTCTCTCTCTCTCTCTCTCTCTCTCTCTCTCTCTCTGCCTCTCTCTGTGTGTCTCTGTCTCTCTGTCTGTCTGTCTGTCTGTCTGTCTGTCTGTCTGTCTCTGTGTGTATGCGTGTGTGTGTGCAGGCACGAGTGCAGGTGCCTGCATGGTTATGGTGTGTGCATGGTCCAGAGGACAAGCTTAGATGACAGTCTTTGCCTTCTGTCTTTTCTGAGACAGAATCTCTTGTTTATTGCTTCATAAGGGAGACTAACTGGCCAGGGGGCTTTCAGTGGTTCTCCAGTCTCTGTAAAGGCAAAAAGGAGAAGGCAAACTGAGCACCAGCTTCATCTCGACCTGCTGGCTGACAAAGGGCAGTGTGACCAGCTGCCTCTCCTTCATGCTGACATTCCTTCCCTGCCAGGATAAATGGGAATCCTTCACACTTTTAAGTCCTTAAATTGCTTGTTGGATAATCTGTTACATTGACAATAAAAGTAACTAATAGTTCTCCTTTCATAGAAAAGTCCCAAAGTAAGCATATCAGATAAGATCTATGCAAGCAGAAGGGACCTAGACAGGTACAGGGAGAGAATCCGTATCTAGTCTCTCCAAATTTTCAGTCAATATGATCAAGATTAGGATCAAATGTGCCATTTACGGATGTTTTAACTCTTGCTCCCTTAAAAACATATTGATTAAACATGAAAATATACTATAGCATAGCATATGCAAATATACGTAGTTGTGTATGGTGATTTCATATGTTCCTGGGTATAACAATTTGCAAATGATTGTCTCTAAAAACCACTGAAGCTGAGTTCCATAGCAACCCAGTTTCCCTGGTACGGTAGATTCATTTGTAGGAAATTGGAACATAAAGCACACTTTAGAATGAGAGACCTCTGTGTCAGAAGGTCTGCAAACCCGGAAAGAGAAGTGTCTATTGCTTTGTTTTCTTCAAACTACATATGGATCTATTCAGACACAATATCCTCTATATCCAAATAACTCTGTTTCCTCCCAATAATTTGAGGCATGAGAACGGAAAGCATAAACTGTCCCTCAAGGGTAGGGAAGGAGTGCTCCTTTCTCTGCTGCTGGTGCGGGAAGCATTTTAATCTTGAGCATCAGCCTGTCCCCTTTCTCGAGACGGTGGCATTTCTTTGTGTCTACAATAGAAAAATGACACCAATTTAGTCCTGTACTTTGCAAACCCACGCTTGTGCTTGTCATATTTCTTGAATTATCACAGTTGTCCATCAATTGTGTCAGACAGAGCAGGAAATTAGGCTGTGGGTTGGGTCCTGTGAAGATACAGATTACAGATTTCTATAAAGCATTCATAAGGGTAGTACTCTCTTATAGAATGATGGCGTGTGTGTGTGTGTCTGTGTGTGAGCGTGCGCATGCGAATGCATGTATGTCTTTAACTGTGGGATGGAAGGGCTTTCAGTAACAAAGACCCCTTTGTACATCTTTACTTTAGGACTTTCCTGATCTTGGAATTTAGTTTGTGGTCCTTGAGCTGAGCTAATTGCCCGAGGTCATAGGACTCTACTGATGGCTTTGCATATTCAAATAGATATTTTGAATTTTGTTCAGGGTAAGGAATCACAATAAAGCTGTTCAGTCAAGATTTTAAATATTAATATAATCTGCAATTTTAATGGTGCCAAGCAGTTTAAAGGTCTCTGAGTTCAACACATTTATTTTGCAGATGAGAAGACAAACATCCCGCGAGCTGGTAGGTTTTACTAAGGGACATATGGCTAGTTAACAGCAGATCTGGTATCAGAGCTTCGAAGCAGAAAGCTTTTTCATATTCAGGGTAGAAAATGTGGAGACAGTGAGAAGCCCAGAGAAGCACCTGACCAGCAGCTGCGTGTTCATTACATAGCTGTTAAATCTTATCATTTCATTATGTATGCTTCCTTTCTAGTTAAATAAAAACATCAATGCCACCATGTAATTTGTGATATTAATGCTTTGCCTTCCAAACAGAATCAAACTGGATGCATTCTCTGAAACTTGCTGTTCACCTGGCTGTCCTGCCTCTGCCTCTCTCTCCTTTCTTTTAGAAGTTCTTGGATCGAACCCAGGGCTTGACACACTTTAGGCAATCATGCCACCGCTGAGCTCTGTCCCTAGCCCTGAAATTCACTCTCATTGCTGGTCACTGTTTTCAGTATTTGTAAGCAAATGAAAAGTGATGGTTCGAGTTTTTCTACTGTTTTCCCCATGTGACTATATCACAATGTAGTTCTCTCTTTACCTCAGGGCTTATATTGAGGTTTGTGTCATCACACTGTGAGAAGTACTTTTTCTGCACATCTCCTGTGCTCAAATGCAAAAATTCTTACTTTCTTCGAAGTTGCCATTTTCAGTACTACCTGTATCATTAAATTACTTCTCAATGTGTTCCATAGAATTGTTAAGCAACATCAATCCAATGGGTAGGAAATGCTTCTCACTGTGGTTTCAACCATGTTTTCCTTATTAATAATAAAATCCATCACGATTTCTTACCTGTTGTCAGTTAGCCATGGGAGTTAACAATAATGCTGAGTAACAAATAACTACTAACTTAGAAGGAATTATCAGCTTCCATATGTCTCCTGGCTAACTGGTGATGATTTATGTTTAGGATTTCAGGCCTGTGCATGCAGGTCTGTGCCATTATGTCTTATCGTTGAGCGAGAGCACTAACCTAGAAACATTCTGCAAGTAAAAACAAGAGCACAGGAAGCATGAGCCATTGCCTCTGTCATCTTAAGCGCCCGTTTGTAACCCTTCTGCTGATGCTCCAGGGACCAAGTCTGGATGCTTAGCTGAGTCCGCAACTGGGCACAAATCCATCCCTTAAAAGTGAGGCAAACACACCGGTGCATGTAACTAGTACAGGGAGATGGAAACTGGTGCTGTGTGCTGCTATCTGGACAGTATTGGTTACTAGTTACCTGGACAGTATTGGTTACTAGTTACCTGGACAGTATTGGTTACTAGTTACCTGGACAGTATTGGTTACTAGTTACCTGGACATTATTGGTTACTAGTTACCGGAACATTATTGGGCATTCTAGTTTCATCTTCTGTGTCTTGCTGGTTGAGGTTTTGCTCTTCTGCTCTTGAATTGTATATCTTTCGTTCTGCAGTTCTAAATATTCTTTGCATTCTGTAGACTGTTTCAGAGTATGGTGAGACTTCCTACATTTTGGCATTGTCTTTCTCATATACAGATTGAAAATTTGACTGCATTCTACCTACAACTCAGTTCTTTCCCTAAGGTTTTGGTTGAATGTTTCTGATACAGGAAATTATCTCTCTATTTGTCTATATTCACAATTAATCATACCAATATGTTGACTATTCTATAACTTCTTACCTTTGTCTACCGTATCACTTGTAAGTTGATGATAGGCAGGTAGACAATTTATATCACACTTCACACTTCTATTCCTTTGAATCCAGCATTAATATCACTTGTCTTATTCATTTTAGCAGTACAATAACAACTGGTAGTTTATGTAATATGTTCTTATATTTTTCTCCTTAGAACTGTAGTAGATAAGTTTGACTTTTAGTTTCCTGAGTATTTTAATTTTACAAATTTCCCCAAATTACTCTTTAACTTCATTAAATTTTACTTATATAGACATTTATTAAGTAGGAGTTCGACAACTTTGTGTTATTTTTCTTTCCATCTATTGCTAAAAAATAATTATTATCAAACTTCTGTAAGAGTATTCTGTCCATTATATTTATTCCTTGGCAGTTATATTACTTCTCTAGTGTTGTATGATGGCTATCACAAACTCAGCAGTTTAAAATGGGGTAGTTTTCTTGTCCCCTGTTTTCTTTGGGTCACAAGTCAGGGTGCTCTGTCCAGGAACGTACAAGGATTCAAAATGTCAGCAGACTCTTCTCATCGGGGAAAAGTGAGGGCAGGGAAAGAGCTGGCATCTACGGTTGCTGTAGTAGCCACATAGTTTATCTTGCTGAGGCTTTCTGATTGAGGATTCCGGCTTCTCAGTGATTGTGAGCTGAAGCTTGCCTGTACAGCTTATAGGCTCTCTCCAGCTCCTTGCATGGACTTTTCCAATACCATTGCTTTCTTCATCAAGCCAACAAGGAGAGTCTAGAGCAAGGCTGTTATTAAGACACTCTTAAGTAACATGACTAGTACATCGTTCTTACTGAGTTATGTTCTTTAGAAACAAGTCATGTGCCTGTCCACATTCAAGAAGGGATTGGATAAAGCCATGAACAACAGCTTCCACCAGGACTACCTTATGCTCTGTCCTCTTCTACCATATTTTACTATTATTATAAAATAGATTTTTTTTAAAAAACAACCAAACCATGGTCCAATATATCCTTGAAATACAAAATGTCACATCTTACCCCTCTATGTATGGGACTGTATCTTATGTTCACACAATAATCTAGTATTCATCAAGTTGAATGAATAAACGGTGTTCTGTGGTAGTCGGGACACACAGGAGAGTTGGCGGTAGCACCATAAGGAACACCTTTAATCTAGTTCAATGTCACTGAGATGTCTGGTCTGGGGGAGGGATCAAGCAATACTGCTACCTCATATAATACCCTAAATTTTGGTTGTAACAGGGTTGAGCATACAACAATGAAAGCTGATGGGTGCTTGTAGGAGGAATTCTAAGCATACGTGTTGTGTTGTGAAATTTTGGGGATATGGAATCACCTAAGTGGCACACATCTGGATACATCTGTGTGGGATTTTGCAGGAAGAGTTAACATTGGAGGAAAGACTTATCCTGAATGTGGGACTAATCATTTCATTGGCAAGGGGCCCCAGACCAAATAAAACTGAAAACTGATTAAAGCAAGCTGAGCACTAGGATTCTTCCCCCTTCGTCTCTGCTGTGCACTTGTCTGACTAGCCGCCTCATGCTCCTGCTGGGGTAGCTGGAGCTGTTCTCACCACTACACCTTCTCCACCATGCCGGACTGCACCCTCAGCAGTGAGCCAAAACTAGCCGCTCTTTCCTAAGCATCTTTTGTCGGGAATTTTGTCATAGCCATGAGAAAATTGGCTAAAACATAAACTGAGAAGGATTTTATAAAGATATTTAAGTTTATTCACAGAAACTCGGAACCCCATTTCTATGTATGAGGAGGACTTCGTAGAAGTGTCTGGGCCAGTCTGTCAGTTTTGTATACTAACCAACAACCTTAACAGCATTAAAGGCTAAAAAATTGTAAAAATGGTTTCGGTGTCTCACTGTATAGCCCACGCTGGCTTTAAAATATCGAAACTCCCAAGTATGGGGATTACAGGTATGTGCCACTATGCCCAGCCTTGAAAACTTTTTTAATACATATAGATCACATTTTAAATCCATATAGCTTAATAATTCATTTAACAGTAACAAAAATACAAGGCGACATGACCCACTATAAACGGAAGTAAAATCAAGTAATTTAGACATCGCCTTGCCAATTGAGTAAGGTTAAAGAATTAATCTAGTACTGAGTTGAAAAAAAAAGTACAGTTAACATTATTCTCTTTTTATTTATATTTTCACAGCATATCTTTTTAATCCACTTGATTCCAATCTGTGCCACATTCTGTAAGATGAACTGGACAGCAAGTATTTTGGTCTCATATTTATCTAATCCACTCATTCATTTTATGCATTCTTATTGGAGACTAATTCATTTACATTCAAAGTAATTAAAAAAATTTAAATTCTCTCTCTCTCCCTCTCTATCGTGTGTGCGTGTGTGTGTGTGTGTGTGTGTGTGTGCATGTGCACATGCTTACATGCATGCCACAGCTCTCATGAAGAGGTCAGAGAGCATTCAGGAATCAATCAGTTCTCTCTTTCCTACATATGGTTCTCAGGGACTGGACTCAAGTTGTCTGGTTTGGTTGGTGGCAGGTGGCTTTACCTCCTGAGTCAGTCTCAAGCTAATTACTGATGGCTAAGGAGTAGCTTGTATTAGCTAATTATTTTCTGGTTGCACATCTGATTTTCTCCTTGTTTTCTTTGTTGTTTGAAGTCTTCCTGTAATGATATTCTTTCCTGGGATTTGCATCAAACATATTTGTAGCTGGCTTTATAAAGTTGGTAGCTACTTTAATTGCATTTACACAATATACTTAAACTCCTGTTTTCCCACATTTTATGTTTTTAGCATCACACTTTTTATCTTCTTATAATTTGTATCACTTAAGTAACTATATTCAAACTTGTTTCCCTATACTGGGATGCTGTGTTCAGCCTTAAAGCAGGGACGAGGGGCTTGCTTTGGCCCAACTTAATGTGTCAGACTCTGTTGACCATGGGAGAAATGGATGGGGGTGGGCTGGGGTGGAGGTGGGGCAGGAGGAAAGGTGGGAGCAGGAGAACTGTGGTTGGAATGCAAAAAATAAATTAAAAAGAAAAAACAAGAAATAGTTAATCCAGTTCCTACAAGGGCATAGGTAGCTACCCCCGACACACACACATCATGCATAGTGAATTGGTACAGCTGTTCTGGAGGAGAGTGTGCTAGAGATTAGAACACCCAAGCCTCTGAAGCCTCCATCTCCTTTGACTCGGCAATCCCAAACCTGGAATGTAAGCAGATGGATTACTAACCCGAATCACAGACAAGGAAATCTAGAGTTAGGTTTCTTGATGACGCCTTTTCTGAATGTGACCGATGAGCACAGAAGAAAGCTGGACTAGGCAAGTAAATGACTGCTTGCAGAGATTTGGAGCTCTAGTTTGTAGGGCTGTCTGGAGAAATCCTTTCTTAATAGTTTGAGCCCAATGAAGACCCATAATTCCTTTTCCTGGGATTCATCTGTGGTTTGTAGCTTTTGCAGGTGTCACACACATGTTATAAATTCTCCTTTTGGTGTTTGTTCTTGGTGATCAGAGGCACTAAGAGAGAAAAATTTGTATAATGTTGATTTTTTAAAGAATTTCAAAGGAGGGGTGGTGTGGGAGAATTGTCTGTAATCTGTCAATCATGTTTTAAATAAACGCTGATTGGCCACGCAGGAAGGATAGGCAGGAACACCAGACAGGAAGTAGAAATGATGCAATGAGAACAGGAGAATTCTGGGAAGGAGGAATTTGATTCCTCACACTCCTGCCCAGACTCTGAAGAAGCAGGATGTGACCTGTCCCACTAGAAAAGGTACTGGGCCATGTGGCTAAAATAGATAAGAATAATGGGTTAATATAAGTTACAAGAACTAATAAGAAGCCTGAGCAAATGGGCCAATCAGCTTTATAACTTATAGAGATCTCTTATAGGGGCTTGCCGGCTGTGGGGTACCAGGTGGGACAGAAACCCCAACAACCAGGCTCCCTTCATGTTGCAGAGGGGATGTTAAATAGGAAGCGTTGTAGTGATGTTTTGCTTGTAATGTAACAAATAATGAAATAAAGCTTGCCTGCAGATCAGAGTACAGAACTAAGTCACTAGTTAGCCATAGAGGCCAGGTAATGGTGGTGCACAACTTTAATCCCAGCCCTCGGGAGACAGAGGCAGATGGATCTCTGTGTATCTTTGGATGTCCTGGAACTTGCTTTGTAGACCAGGCTAGCCTCAATCTTACAGAGATTCTCCTGTCTCTGCCTCTTGAGTGCTGGGATTGAAGGTGTGTGCCATCACTGCCTGGCCTCTAGTATGGCTAGCACTCTAATCTTCAGGCAAGCTTTATTTGTTAGACCATAAACAAAGTATCACCACAAAGAGTAAATAGTGTTAAGATTTATTTTCCATTTTACTCATAGATCATGACTTCTGTTGCATGTAAAAAGTCAAGTGAAGACGGACAACTTTGGCCAGGCAGTGGTGGCTCACACCTTTAACCCTAGCACTCAGGAGACAGAGGCGGGGGGGGGGGGGGGGGGGGGGCTGGGGGG
>NW_026068014.1:1239388-1355533 GCF_014885135.2 Alexandromys fortis | reverse complement strand
TCTGTTAGGTTGAGGCCAGCCTGGTCTACAAAGCAAGTTCCAGGACAGCCAGAGCTGTTATACAGAGGAACCCTGTCTCGAAAAATCTGAAAAATAAAAAAAAAAAAAAAACAAGATTGACAACTTTGTACTTTAGTAACTTATGGTTTCAGTATGAGTTACAGGCCCTGTCTTCTGGCAGTTCTTCTAAAGCACAGTTAGGAGTTAGGGCAGATTTAACCCGGCCCAACCTCTCAGTGCTCTGCTTGCCTACGCATTCTGATCTGGCTTCTGCAGCTCTGACTGGAAACTTTCCTTCCCTCTTGGAGTCTCTCCAGATCAAAATTCAGGGAAGACTGGGTGTCCTGAGGAACTACTGCTCAGAGGCAGTCATCGACTGGATCGTGGGAGATAAGGCAGTGTCCTTGTTCCTGGGCTCCAACCAGCCCCCTGTCTGCTGCTTGCCTGCCTAATGCAGCATCAAGATTAGTCCTGTTTCACAGGCCAGCGACCTACTTTGGAGTCTATTTTCTTATTTCTTTTCTTGTTTCTGTGTACCCAATTCTAATCCTTTCAAGGTTCTCACGCTTGTCAAGGGTTCTGCTGAAGTCCAACCAGATTTTACTTTTTTTTTTGTCTATTATCTTGAGAGAAGAAATATTATATAGCCAAATAAATTGGAAAAATTTGCTATTTGCTTTCTTTCTCCTTGTACATTTTTTAACTTAAATAGAGTGGGAAAAACTCCAAAACTTTCTTAATAATACAGAAAATTATACAACTGATGTTATTACTATCATATTTTTTATTTTCATGCATTTGTGTATGTGATATGAATACATGTATGTGTGTTTATATGTGTGTGGGGTGTGCATGCATATGTACACATGCTTGTGGAGAACTAAGATTGAAGTAAGGAAGCTTCCTCATTGTTCTTCCCTCTTATTCTTTTTGAGGCAGAGTCTCTCAATCAAACCCAGACTTGATGTTATGACTAGTCTACCAGTCCAGCTTTCTCAGGGGCTGACCTTCAAAAGCTGGCACTATAAATGGGCTATCATTTCTTCATCAGATTTACCTGGGTTCAAACCCTCATCCTCTTGCTTTGGCCAGCACTTTCACCCTAGTCCACTAACACTGTTTTCATTCAATACTTAACATCTCTTTAAACTTTTCCCAAAGTGGTAACACTTTGGGAAATAAAAGAAAGGAAGAATTGACACACAAAAGTAGTTAAGTGTTCCTGTATTTGTTACTTACTTAAAACCCATTCTAAGCTAGAAAGTAATATTTCCTTGGCGTGAAAGCATCAAATTATTTTTAAACATTTATTTTATTATTATAATGTGTGTGTGCCCACTGTGTCTGTAAGCTCAGAGGACGACTTTCAGGAGTTGGTTTTCTCCTCTCCTGTGAGTTCTAAGGGTCAGGCTCAGGTCATCAGGTTTCACTGAATCATCTGACAAATTAGTATGTTTTGGATTGGATTGGATTGGATTATAATAGAATGTTTTTTTTTTTTTTTCAAGTCAGATTTTTTTTTCTGTGTAGCCCTGGCTGTTCTGGAACTCAGTCTGTAGATCTGTAGATCAGGCTTGCTTCAAACTCAAAGATCCACCTGCCTCTTTCTCACAGTGCTGGGATTAAAGGCGTGCGCCACCACTGCCCAGCAGGATGCTTGATTTTTTTAAAAATTTCTGTTTGGGTTGCAGACTTGTGTTTCATTTTAAAGAGTATTAAATGACCTTTGGCATTAGAACAGAATTTCCAACAGTTTCTGAAATGACCCTAAACATACTTCTGAAGTTATGTAATATACTTTTACATGAAGAAGTGTTCCCAGCATTGGTGATTATAAAGTGAAAATAACAGTTACTTCTGAAAAGCATTGACAAGGATCTGTGTCTTGCAGTATTGAATATTCAGCCAAGATTTGATGTTTTATGTAAAACTAAACAATATATCACACCATTAGTATCCATATTTGCTTTCATCTTTAATAAACATTAAAGTTATATGTATATCAAAATGCTGTTTTAAAATAAATTTCTTTAAGAGTTATTAGCAGTAAGTGTTTGATTGTTTGATTTGTATACCAATTTTATGTAGGTGTATACTCAGTTTTCTGTCAAATTTCTCAGATGAAAAAGAATCATGAGTTTAAGAACTGTATAAATGATGCCTAACTAGATGGTAACCTCCTGGAGAAAAAATATCAATTTTATCTTTTCCCAAATACCTGAAAATCACAAAGTCTCTAAAAATTCACCTACAAATTCACAGTTGTTTTATACTATGTGCTTAATATCAGTGTAAGGATGAGAAGAAGGGAAGATGAGGAAAATTTAAGGTGGATTAAAAAGAGAGCAACAGCAGGAATTAATGCCAGAGAAGTTAAGGCAGACATAGCTTCAAGGGGTATAGGCCACATCATCCTAGTAGGGAGAATTTTTGAGAGAAGGGGAAATTGGGAAGTGAATTTCGTAGAATGACCTACGCTTGCATCATGAATTTTATTACTAATATGTTTTTCTTTGTGCTGTTATCACTCCTGTTTAAAGTCTAAATGTGTTAGTGGAAGCCATTTGAACTTTAGCTAAGAGGTTACAACTGAAAGAAAGTCAGGAGGTTGGTTAATATTTTAACACCTTAAGTAATATCCTATTTATTGTCAGTTGTTTGGAAAAGTAAATTTAAATAATTCATTTTATTCAAAGACAGTTGCTATTAATATGTGTCATACATAACCAAAACAATATTTTATACTCTTGTTTTCTCTTATCCACTTTACCCTGCATTGGAAGTATGTTCCTAAATCATCAAATTATTTCCCTATATTTTATCTAGACTCTTTAATGTCAAGGCAATTTCCCTACATTTTACAAACAAGAAGCATCAGACTGCACATATAATTAAGAACTGTTCATTTTTCTGTGAGAACATGTGAAATGGAATTTGTATCCCACTTATTGCAATGAAACTTTTGAAATTCTCCCATAGGAGAAACTTTCCACAGAAGAAACTTTATAGAAAGGCTAGGAAGTATTGAAAACTAATTTTTCTAACACATCAAAATAACACCGTTTCCACGTATCCTAAGCCACAAAATAAACCTTACTGAAACAGTTTTTGTCTGAAGTCTTTATTTTTGTGATTCTAATGTAGTTACAACAGTTCTCCCATCCTTTTCAATTCTGCAGACTCCCTGTGACCTAACATTTCAACAGTTCCTTCAAGGTACTCTTCTAAGACCCACGGTACAGAACTGTGAGCTGAAGACTACTTTCCTACAATAAATTTATTTTATTATTATTATTATCATATTTTCTTTTCCAGCTTTAGTGTATTGTGTTTTCATTTTTACTACTTCCAGGAATTATTTTATTTCTTTCTTGGTTTCTTCTTTGACCCACTCACCATCTATCCAATAGTATGTTACTTATTTGAATTTACTATTAGAATGGAGTTAAGTATCATATGTATGGTTTAGTTTTTAATTCAAAGGGGAAGAAAATACTGTCATGTAGTAAAACATAAAAGTCAAGCCCTTATAAAGTGCAGGATTGATAGCTTTAGAAATAAAACTGATGGAAAACATATTTATAGTTTCCTCCCCTATAAATAAAGACTGCTTGCCCATGGCGATTTGGATGAGGATGGCCCCCATAGACTCATGTTTGAATGCTTGGGTCCCCAGTCAGTGGAACTGTTTGGGAAGGATTAGGAGGTATGGCCTTGTTGGAGGAAGGATATCACTGAGGGTGGACTTTGAGGTTTTAAAAGCCCATGCCATTATACTTATTTTTCTCTTTGCATCCAACTTTGGGATAAGATGCAAACACTTAGCTACTGCTAGAGTGTCTTCCTTCCTGTTTGCTACCATATTCGCCCCGTGATGGTCATAGACTAACCTTCTGGAACTGTCAGGCCTATAAGTGTTTTCTTGTATAAAAAAAGAAAAGAAAAATGGAAACAGTTGGGTACCCCAAAAGGGGGATGCAGTACTTTCTGTTCAATTGATGCAGGAGCCTGAGCTAGTTTTAATTAAATATGGAAAGAAAATGAGACTACATTAGAATCAAGTATTTCTAGAAAAAACTCATTCTTAGTTAAAATGCAAAAATTTGGTTTTCCCCTTCTTATCTTTTCTGTCCCAATTACCCACTGTTGTGTAGCTAAGTGTCATGAAACTTGAGGGCAAATAGCCATTTAGTAGGTTCATGGGTTCTGTGGATCAGGAATTGGCACAGGACTCAGCAGGGGATGTTTGGCCTTGTTCTTCCCTGCCTGTGATCTCAGCAGGAATATTCAAAGGTAACTAATCACTTGGGGTAGAATTAAAATAATCTGAAGTCTCTCCACTGCTGACTCCACACCTAGAGACTGGTGCTGACCCTTGGTTGGGAACTTAGGCAAAACACTGAAGTTTCTGTAGCTTGGGATTCGATGTGAGAACTAGTCAGAACCCTTCCTTAAAATTTATGTCATTTCTACCACAGAGAGCCTTACAGATCTGCAGTTAAGAAAATCAAATGCTGGCATGTGTTAATGACCCATGATGCGGGCTCACATGTGCTAGTGTTCTGGCAACAGTGTAATTCCTAACTTTGGAAATCAGAATGACTTGAGGGTGCACAATTAAACATAACAGAAAAATCAATGCAACATTCATTGGAGACATAAATATTTAAGATAAAAAATCACTAAGCCAGTGATTTCCACAGTAGGCCAAAGTCTAGAATGCAATAGAAGAAAGAAAAAAAAAAAAACCTCAGCTGTTCCTACAAAGTAGGCTTTTGTTTCCTTTTTATCACCTCACAATGAAACGTCGGTTTTCCTCCTTTTTCATATGCATGGAACTGTAATTGTAGTTTCTTCTGTGTAAAATAACAAGAGAAAGGCTGGGGAGTTGGGGCTCCAGTGCCCTGTGTGTCTGCTGTCTGCGAGTACCTGAGTTTGACTCCCAGCCCCCCAGAAAGGAATGGATTACATTGTATCAATTCTAGCACTGCAGAAAGGAACAGTTACATTGAGTCAATTTTAATAGACAGTATGTTTTTGTTTGTTACAGTTAAGTCAGATGGGGATGCTAGAGATTTCCAAAGGATAACAGTATAACTTCACCTGTGATCCTGATCTGACAGAGGGGGCAGGAGGGAGGGAGGGAGGGAGGGAGGGAGGGAGGGAGAGAGAGAGAGAGAGAGAGAGAGTCTGAGCACACCATAGGGGTGGGTTGAACAGAGACACCTTTGCAGTACCAAGCCTTCCTTGCTGGATCTGCACTGATTTCTGTTTAGACCGTTGATCCTGTTTAAAGCTTTGTTTATTGAGCCGATGAAATTTGGACCCATTGATATCATCAGTTTCTCTCTTAGAAACTAAGCGAGTGTTGGTAGTGTAATTAACTTCCCCTCCTCCCCCAGACACTCATTCTTTCTAAAATTAGTCCGTGAAGGTAAATTTTGCCTATATTTAGTGTGTTTCTAGTGATAGGCTTCACTCTGTCTTGGCATTGGGAGAATACACAGGCTTGCTTCCTCTTACAGTAAAACTTGGGTTTGCCTGCCCCAAAATAGTAGCAAGATAATGGAATAAACAAAGGCATGTAATGAGGAAAATGTGATCAGTAAATCAACTGTTAGAAGGGATTTTTATAACCTGTCCTTACAAGTATCAGGAGATGTGAGCCATTACAAGGCAGCATCAACTCCTAATTCTTTTTATCTATGGCAACTGTCCTGCGTCATCAAAGCAGATGCTCGCTAGCCAACGTATCTGCTCATCAAAGGTAATGAAGACACAGCCTGCTCTATTTATTATGGCCAGAAAAATGACTATTATATTATACAAATTAAATTAACATTAGTACCATATTTAACAGCTTCCTTTATGCTTATTGGGATAAGCATTCCAAAATGCGAATGACTAAACCTGAAGTCACACGCGCACATGTGCGTGTCCACACATGTACGCAATTACACGCTCAAGCTCTTGCTGTCTGTTTGCACATGAATCTCTCAATTTCAGTTATTCTAGATTATACAAACTTCTAGCCAATTTGACTCCGATGCCTTTTCGCCAAGCATAGGTTTGTGTGGGAAAATTTTTCTAAAACAACAGCAGTGATGGACACAGGATGAAATGATGGATAGTTTGGATAGATATGAGAAATTGAAAAGCAGATCCAGGCTGCAACAATGTGTAGCCACTCACTTCACTAGTGCCATAGGGCTTTACCAATTGGGGCCCGAGCTTCTCTCCTCTTCCTGAGATGCCCATGTATTCCTGAGGTCGTCCATGAGTACGAAGATATTGATGCAAGCAGATTGTCTAAAATCACTTCAGTATGTGTGCAATCAGAGGGCTTTGAGCTCGTCTCCTACATCTAATCAGAAACAGGCATCAGGAGGATAACTGAAAATGCGTTTTTTAATGTAGTAGGGATTTTTCAGTTAACAGTGTGAAGCTAATTTAACAGGCATGGGTTAATTTTTGTGTCTGAATAACACAATTATGGAAATTCAAACAAAGAAAACATACTGCTGTTTTGTGGTTTTAAAACATTTCCAAGAAGAAGAAAAGGAGGAGGAGGAGGAGGGGAGAGAGAGAGAAAGACAGAGAGAGAGAGACAGAGAGAGACAGAGAGACAGAGAGAGAGAGAGAGAGAGAGAGAGAGAGAGAGAGAGAGAGAGAGAGAGAGAGAGAGAGATCCTCTTGCTCGGCTCCTCTCCAGCCTTTCTCTCTGCCTCCCCTTCATCCTCTCTCCACTTGGTTCTTTTCCATGCCCTTAACTTCCTCTAAAAGAGAACTCAGGGTGGATATGGGAGTAGGGAAGTATATATCTTAATTAAGGGAGCCTTTTTAGGGTCGGCGAGAGACTTGACTCTAGAGGTGTTCCCAGGTGTCCATGGAGATGTCCCCAGCTAGATCCTTGGGCAGCTGAGGAGAGGGAGTCTGAAATGGCCATACTGATGGCTATATCACCGTAGAACCTTCATCTGGCGATGGATGAAGCTAGAGACAGAGACCCACATTGGAACACTGGACTGAGCTTCCAAGGTCCAAATGAGGTGCGGAAGGAGGGAGAACATGAGCAAGGAAGTTAGGACCCCAACGGATACGCCCACCCACTGAGCTATTGGGAGCTCACCCAGGCCAGTTTGATGAAGGAGCATGCTATCAAACCGGAATCCCTGAACGTGGCTGACAAAGAGGGCTGACTGAGAAGCCAAGGACAATGGCACTGGGTTTTGATCCTACTGCATGTAATGACTTTGTGGGAGCCTAGTCTGCTTGGATGCTCACCTTCCTAGACCTGAATGGAGGGGGGAGGACCTTGGACCTCCCACAGGGCAGGGAACCCTGACTGCTCTTTGGACTGAAGAGAGAGGGGAAGGGGGATGGGGGGAGCGGGAGGGAAATGGGAGGAGGTGGAAATTTTTAATTAAATAAAAAAAAGAAAGAAAGAGAACTCCATCTGCTAACGTGAAACACCCTGAAGCAGATAGCAGACAGTGTATGACTCCACCGTTCGGGATGTGAAAGGGGGCCCCCAGCCACAAACACCTAAGAAACATTTGAAATGGGATTTGCTTCAATTGAGATTTCAGTAAGCACAAAAATACACATTGAGCTTAACAAATTTTTAAAGAGAATGCGAATTACCTGTAAGAATTAGTGTACGAGTTATGTATTGAAATGGTAATGTTTTAGACAAACTGCATTAACTAACTAAACTTTGATGGAGAAATTGATTTAATTTAATTTTATCTGCATTTTAAAAATATGACTGCTGGAATATTTTAAGTTGCATACTGACAAGTCCTTTCTTCTTCTTCTTCTTCCTTTTTTTTGAGACAGAGTTTCTCTGTAGCTTTGGAGCCTGTCTTGGAACTAGCTCTTATAGACCAAGCTGGTCTCAGATTCACAGAGATTCGCTTGCCTCTGCCTCCTGAGTGCTGAGATTAAAGGTGTGTGCTACAACCGCCTGGCTAACAGGCATTTCTATCATTGGTCTAGAAATTAAGGATTGACTTCTCAAACCCAAAATAATGAGGAAAAAAAATAAAATAAGACTAATATTCTAAGTGTTGTTGAACATAATCTGCTTGAGCATTCAGAAAGTCCTTGTTTCTTCCTAGGAAGAAACTCCCAATGATGCCTGAGAGTTTGTGCTCCTTCGGGAACCTGGGAACCGTCATCTTGAGTGACATACATCTAGAATGCTGTATGATCATAATTTAAAAAATTCTTTATCTAAAAAAGAAGAAAAATCCTCCTGTTACACTCTAAGCTAAATAGCTTGTTTCCATCGGTGAAATGCTTCCTTTAAGACACTGAGAGGGTGATGTTTCTCTCCACCTACCACTGCATCCCCATCTCCCACTGCCCTCTCCCTCCACTGCACCCTCCCCATGTTCTGTCGCGGCCATTAGACAGGGTCTAATCAGTTATCTTGTATATTAAACTACAGGCGCGGGTCCAGCCATACCAAGGTGTAGAAGACTTGACTCTCACCTGCTAGAGTTCTTAGCATAGGCTCGAGGAAAAGTTTAGGTCAGTCCTTACAGCACCCACAAAGGGGAAGGAGGAATGCGGAAATCAGCACTTATTCTGGTCCTCTCTAGAGGAGGTGCTTGTTAACAGCTCTTGAAGCACCCCCTCTTTGTGGAAGTGAACATATTAAATATCAAAATGATATTTAATCTTTATAAGTGGATCATTAGTTGACCTTATTCTGACTCCCATCCCACACACCCCTCCCCCACTAGGATTTTCCTCTTAGCTTGTGTCCTGTCCTGCGGGCATCCGTTCTTCCCAGCAGCTGTAATTTACTATAAATCTGTAAAGTGACATTTGGATTCCCATTCCTCAGACTTGAAAGTTTGTGAAAGTGTGAGTCATCATCTCTGAATCTGATCAACACTGGGGCACTGAGGAAATCAAATCCCAAAACTGTGAAAGGGGAGGCTGGTCCTGCAGGGGAGCTGTGAGAGGGGGGATGGTCATGCAGGGGAGCTGTGGGAGGGGTAATGGTCCTGCAGGGGAGCAGTGAGAGGGGAGGCTGGTCATGCAGGGGAGCTGTGGGAGGGGTAATGGTCCTGCAGGGGAGCAGTGAGAGGGGAGGCTGGTCATGCAGGGGAGCTGTGGGAGGGGAAATGGTCCTACAGGGGAGCTGTGAGAGGGGAGGCTGGTCCTGCAGGGGAGCTGTGGGAGGGGAAATGGTCCTACAGGGGAGCTGTGAGAGAGGAGGCTGGTCATCCAGGGGAGCTGTGAGAGGGGGAGATGGTGATGCAGGGGAGCTCTGAAGGGAGGCTCCTTTTCCCCATCTTTGCTGTCATTGGTTGTCTGTAGCTCTTTGTCTATGGGTGAGGCCTATGAGATTTCTTCGCCCTTCTGATTTGCAGTTTATGGACAGTGTTCAGGTCTTTTTCACGTGGCCATTTCTATGAGATACTGACAGCAGATATTCCGGTATTCTGTCTTTTACAATCTTCCCAACCCCTTTCCCCTGATGTTGCCTGAGCTACAGATGTGTGAGTTGTGTTATAGATGTATCCATTGGAGGCAGGACTCCCAAAATCCATTGAATTCTAGTTGTGGTCTTCTGTGATGGTCTCCATTTGCTGTAAAGAGAAGTTTCTTTAATGAGTGGTAGCTACACTTATCTGTGGGGATAAGATTTAGAATGTAGAAAGCAACTATGCTGGTCTAGTCAAGCGGGAGTAGATCCGTGATCACTAGCCCCAGGTTGTCGGCTGGTGTCCAGTGCCAGCATGATTTCCCTCCCGATGAGTGTGTTCCTGAAGACCAATTAGACAGCTGATGGTTTCCCCAACATAGGAGTGTTGCTTATGGCGCCTCTGGATATTTTTGCTGTGCTGGTCACTGTCGTGGTTCATAGCTGTCACTGCTGGTTAGGATCATTATTCCCTCCTTCGGCAGCTTGTGTGTTTTCTGGTACCATGGGAGCCAGACATCAGGAAGGAAGCTTTCAGGTCAGATCCAGCTGGATTAGTCTGAGTGCTGTGTCTTAGTGGCTTTAGCAACAGGCACCCACCCTCAACCCCTGGGAAGCAACAAGGACTCCCCAAAGGAGGTTTTCATGCCTGATCCTGGACTTTTTGTTAATGTTTGGTTGTGGGGGCATTGTCTAACTTCCTTAATAAGTGTGTGTGTGTGTGTGTGTGTGTGTGTGTGTGTGTGCTCGTTCACGTGTGCATGCATGTGTATGTGTGTTGTGCATAATTTTAGTCATATAAAGTAAGGATTCCTTGAGATTTTAGCTCTCTCCCCTTCATAAAATATTAAATAAATATAAAATAATCTTTAAGAATGGGACATAATTATTATCTTGGTATCCTTAGTCTCTTCATGTTTCATGTTTCTCCTTCATGCTTAACTCCCTTCTTTCTTCTACAAGGAAGCCCATATTCTGAGCCATTCTCTTCTTTTGAGAGAGAGAATCCAAAAATCCAAGAACTTCTAACAATTCTGAACATCCATGGCCAACCTTACAAGTTAAAGCGAATTTGTTATGTTTTATGATTGATTTTATGACTATTGTTCTCTCTTTTGGAGAGGCAGTTAGAAATGACCATTTCATGGTGATTACAAAACCTGGTGACTGAAAGAAATTCTACTGTGTCTATGGGTGTTTCTGTTTTCATATACAGGATTCAGAGTGTCTATGAGTTGAAGGAAAGTCAGTATGTGGTTATAAAACACAGGCCCTTACAGTTATCCCATAGATTTCTATTGAGTAAAGTAGTCATTGTGTCGGCGTCTCTAGAGTAGACAAACAACTCTCATCACACAAAATGAGGAAGCCTGGCGTGTTGGCACATGCCTTTAATCCCATCACTCAGGAGGCAGAAGCAGGTGGATCGCTGTAAATTTGAGGTTGTCCTGGTTTACATGAGTGAGTTCCAGGACAGCCAGAGCTGTTACACAAAGAAACCCTGTCTTGAAAAACAAAAAAAGAAAAAAAAAGTAGGGATGTAGTCTCTCTGAATTGGCACTAGGGTGGTCTGACTAGTCTATCAGGTTCTATACTTGTAGAAAAAATATCAGCAAAATTTGTCTCTAATTCTAGGTAGGTTTTGACTATTCTTATTTTAGGAAATAGAAAAACATATTAAAACCTAATGCATGTTAACTGAACATATGGTAGTAAGTTATAAAATTTGCTTAACTACTTTTAAAAACTACTGTGGAATTTATGGATTTATGTTTTTCCTTTAAAAGAGAACAGTGATTCACCAATTAAGAATTTTGATGGATGATTTGTGCGGGCACACAGGGATCTGAAATCCTGACCCAGGGGATAGCAATCCGCACAGGGAGAACTGTAGGGAAGAATACATTACAGTAATTGATTTCAGAAACCTGCTTCAAAAGAGGGCGTTTTAATGGTTCTGTGGGAAATCACAGTTCTGTTTTGAAAGTACAGTAATGGAAGTTCTTGAAGCTGAAGGGCTGTGGTTAGATACATTAGGCTTCTTGCAAAGGGCTGCTAGTCATTAAAAGAGCCCCTTCATCTGAATATACTGCCTTCTGTGTCATGCCCCAGAAATGAGATAAATTTGGTTTAAGACTTTGAAGTAGCAAAGTCTGTTCAGCTTCACACAAACCCTTGTTTGGGGGGGGGGGGGGAATTGCTGGCCTGTTACTAATGCACTTGCACCATATCTAGGAGATTTTAAATTGGTAAAACCCAGATTTGGAGGGAGAGAGGCTTAGGATATCATCCTGGGTGACATGTCTGGGATGAGGCTCTTGTTCTCTAGAGCTCTTCCTTAGCCCGAGAATTGAGGATGATGAATTGGTGACATTTGAAGCAAACTGAATTTCACAACATGGGCTCATGGACTTGCTTCAGGGATTTTTATCTGTGTGATCCCTTTGATTTGTAAAACCTCTGGACTGCGATTGTCCTTTACCCTGCTTTATGTGCATTATTAAAAATGACTTGTGCATATAGAAATAAAACAGATAGCACAATGAGAAGTGACATTTAGAAAATAATGCTTGGATTAAATGTTAGCTCCCAAAGTCTAGAAGCAGCCTATCTATGGAAAGCAACATCTGTCTGGTGCTTTTTCCAAGATACCTGTGCAGGTTATGATTCATATACTTGGTCTTACTCTCAGCTAGCTTGTTTGTGGCATCTGGTAAACACAAGGAATAGAAAAGGTAATGTCTATAGTTATAAAAATGTGTCTAAAACTTGAGCCATTGGGAGCAACATTGCCTGAGGGTTTGAAGACAGTTCTCTTCCCCTGCCACAAGGATGCTACTCTCTGACTCCTTCCAGCTGTAAGAAAAGACCTTCTCATTTTTATCCCCAGTAGCTCTCACTCTAGTTCGTGTAGGTTATTTATCATGTCTCTAATTAGCTCCCAGGAAACAAACACCCTGATTAGTGTTTGCTTTCCCAGAAAGACAGCATCAGTGATTTTTTTTAAAGGAGAGTTTGATGCTCTGATTCCCAGCTCAACACCCTTCAATGGCTTCCTGTTGGAGTAAAATAGAGAACAGCATCCTTAAGGTGGCTGCTAACGTTGAGCAGAATCGGTACACATCAATATTTCCAGTTGTATCATTCACTGCAGATAATCTTTCCAAATCTTAACAGCCCTTGCCTTGGGATTTTCACATATTGAATCCATTGAAAAGTATAAAGGAGCAGGGAGACTCAGCCTAGGTTCTCTGAATTCAGAAAACATGTTAAGAAAAAAAAAGTTAAAACAAGGGATAGAAGACAAATGAATATTAATGCTTTGTAACCAGCAGGGTGAGAGGGAGCCAGGATAGCCAGGGTTCAGCCGATGGGGAAGAGGCATCAGTTCGAACAGGTGACATACACTTCTGTCTGCCTTGGGGTAGAGCCTTCCTCTAATTCTAGGGCTGTAGAAAAGCTGTGTGCAAATGGAGAAACAAAACATGAACGCCAGCTCGTGAACCCAAAACACAACTTCCAAACTAAAAGATCTTTGACTGATGTTTTAATAATCAAGGCATAAGCAACTATTTAAATCACATTACCCATTGGTTCTGATGGAGGATTACTGGTCGACGGTAACTCCAGGACTGAGAAACAGAATTGCTTTTCTGCTAGGATGCTTCTCAGTTAGATGGTATTCCTGGCCCTGTGACAAGCTGGCTGCTGCAGCTGAAGGGGCTAGGATGGGGAAGGCTAGAAAGAAAGCACTCCTTCAGGATGCTTTGTTCTTTCTCCCTCTCCTCCTGGCCAACACAGGCTTCTCCAGACTTATGCACTGTTTTGCTCCTTCCTCTCCAAACCCTTTTTCTAATAATTATTCTTAATAACACTTGCTTCTTTATTTTCTCAAGACTTAACATAGTTTTATTGAAGCATTTATTTGTATATTATCTGTCTCCGTGAGGTAAAGTAAGTCTGGGCTGTAGGAATTCCTACCGCCAGTAGCCTTTAAGTTACCCACCCACTTAGGCGTGGCCTCTTATAATACTTATGCCGATGTAAAGCACGCATCTGGCCTCTTTTCTGGATGCAGAATTTGGTTGCTATTCCCTGTTCCAACAGAGGATTGTGATCTGTGAGTCTGCCCCTAAATAAATAACCCTCTGTTATACTCAGTTCTGAGCTAGTGTGGGATTTCTTTTATGGCATTAAGTCTTTGAGAATTTGAATAAGTACCTGGAAGAAGTGACTTAGAGGTGTAACAGTGAAAAAGTACAACTCAGATATCAGCATACCAGGATGGTATAAGATATGAAACAATTGCAAGCTTTGTGAAAAAAACTGTGGTACCCATAGGTAACAAAGACCAGGGACAGGATGCAACAAGCAGGAACTCTTATGAGTTTCAGGTAAACAAATGTGTATCTCCACACAGTAATGAGAAAACTGGAGATCCACATTTATGTACAGTGCTTCACTCAGTATAATAAATAAGCCTGCTAGATGCCTGTTATCCCAAGAAATCCCCAGCCAGAACTGACCAAAGGTCTTCTGCCTGGTAAAGTTATAGCAGTACACACTTAGATGCCCAGCACTCAGAAAGCTGAGGCAGGAGGATCCTAGGTTCAAGGTCAGAGTGGGCTATATAACAGGACTCTGTCTCAACAAAACTAATATAAATAGAGTCCAAAATGGTTGTCTGAGATAACTAGAGTCTTTAGAGTGTAAGGGGTTAGCCAACTGAGGCAGACAAATGAGTTCCTTGGTAGAGTTGAGGGCTAATTACCAACATGGGGTTTATTCATAGCTTACATAAATTTAATTTCCTGTAAAAACACAGTGGATAGATTGCACAAGTAAATATGACCCAACAAAAATATTTACAAGACTTATATTTATCCCAAGTCTTTCAACTGGATGTTACAGTCTTGTAATTAGACATTAATGAACTAATGTTGAAGAGAAAGAAGTATATAACAAAAAACAAATCATGAGTATTTCTGCATGCATACTATGTTTATGTGTTCTACGGCCATTGTAACATACTATAACTAACTTATGTTTATCTAACTAAAATAGCAAGTAGAATTTTTTTCCCCTCAAAATACCACTCATCAAAAGCCACTGTTAGATATAGTTGTTAGCGTGACTAAGCTAGACCCTCAGTTTTAGGCTGAAAATTCCAATTGCTAAGTTCATACTAAGCACTTAAGTTTTAAAGGTACTTAGGAGAACAAAGTGAGCTTCATTTCTTTTTAAAAGATTTATTTATGTATGTATTACAAATATATGCGTGTATATACACTGCATGCATACAAACCCTGAAGGCACCAGAAGAGGGCAGAAGATCCTCTGAAACTATCATTATAGATATTTGTGAGTTGCTAGATAAGAACTAAGAAGAATTGGTTCCCCTGTAACTCTAGCTCCAGGGGATGTGATGTCTTTAAAAAAAAAAAAAGAACTGGACCCAGTCCTCTAAGAGAAGAGCAAGTGCTTTTGACTACTGAACCATCTCTCCATCACTAAACATCATTTTTTAAAAGAAGAGAATAGAGTACTAACTAGCCTCAATAAATAATATTCTAAAAAATCAGTAATATCTCTATATACTCTCAGCAAATTATTCAGTAAAAATTCAGGAAAATAAAATCATTTAAAATATCATAAAAATGAAATATTAGGGAATAAGTTAAACAACAACAATAATAAAAGAAATAAAAAATCTTCATGTGACTTTTCCTGGGGAAAATGTGAAAAAAATATTTGTACTGGTTAATTTTTTTCAACTTGACAAGCTAGTTATTAGAGAAGAGAGAACCGCAGTTGAGAAAACGCCTCACCAGAGGCGAGCCTGCGAGGCAGTTTCCTGATCATTACTTGATGTGGCCCAGCCCACTGTGCGCAGCATCCTGCCTGGGCAGGAGTGTCTAAGAAACAGTGTGGGTGAGCCACAGCGAGCAAGTTAGTAAAGCAGCGTCCCTCCACGGCCTCAGCTCCAGGCCTCCTTGAGCTTTTGCCTGGACCTTTCACAGTGATGGACTGTGGTTCAGAAGTTTACGCCTTCCTCTCCAAAGTGCTTTTGGTCATGGTGTATACCTCACAACAGAGAGCAAGAAAAATAATCTCTACTCACTACAGATAGAGATGATACCTAGAGCCAAAAAAAAAAAAAAAATTCCATCCAAGTCCAGATTAGTGAGTCAATGGATTTATTGTCATTTTTACAGAATTATAGGTGCTTCATGGTCAGTTATATCCTGACACCTTATAGGTAGCTATATTATAGAATAGCCCCACCTAGTCATCTGTGACCCTCTATATTGTACTGAAGAGGGAAGGAGATCCATTAGTGGCTTGTGAAGGCCTGGCACTTCCTTCTTCTGCCTGAACTTGTGGGCGTCCTATGGTGATCACAGCCACTTTATCCCACAGAAAGGTACAGCTGTGCAATATTCTATATGCTGAAACATTTTAAGCATTCATAAAATAAATCAAAGGATAAAAAATATATACCTTACTTATGGAGGAAAAAAATTATCACAACCTGTATACTACCCAGAAATCTACAGATCCAATACAATGCCTACCAACATTCTAGTGAAACTCTTACCAGACTTTTGAAAATTAGCAGATATTCAATGTACAGGATAACGGGTTCCACTCTGGTGACTCTGGCATTTCCATCACGTACACTGATACTTTTCAGCCTGTCCTCTTCTACCCTTCACCCAGCCCCTGCTTCATTCCAAAGAGTTACCATTTGCCTTCTAGTATCTTAAAGTCTAGATTCTGCATATAAGATAATGCTCGTAATATTTTATTTCTGGATTTATGTTGCATGAATAATAAAAACCCAGAGACAGAAATTGGGTTTCGACCTGACCATGAGAAAAGCAAAAGCTGCCAAGTCACTAGAGATATCTTACCTCTTTGAAATCTTCAGACTGAAAGAGAGTGAATTCCTAGCTCATCCCGCCTTATATTCTGCTCTAGTACTGGGATTAGAGGCGTGCACCACCAGCGCCTGGCCTCAGTGGTTGACTAGTGTGGCTGCTGGGATTGAACATATGTGCAAACACTGCCCGGCCTGTATGGCTGACTAGCATGGCTACTTTGCACTGATCTTCAGTCAAGCTTCATTCATTAAAACACAAATAATATACCACTATATTTCCCATTTTTGTCTAAAATAAAAAAAACTATAACTAATATAAGAAAAAAACTATATATAATAAATACAATAACAATATACAATCTATATAGGCAAGAAATATATCAACAATGTCTAGTCCATTTGTATTTGACAAATTTAGAGAAAATACTCCATATCGATCCTATCTTGGTGAGTTCAAAGTCTTGTACTTTTTATCATAACTTGCATTACCATCAAAAACTATCTTTTGAAATCACTCATCCTTATATACTTTACATTTCTTTAGTGAATTTCTTTTCTGAGTCTTATGAACAATGAAAATTATAACTATCTAGACACTAGAACCTTCTATTCCAACCATTTCCCAAATAATGATGTTTTTCATAAAAAACTACTGAAAATCTAGAAACAACAAAGTAACCTTGGGGAAATGAAAGTGGTGATACTACTTTGCCTCGTCCCCTAATCTATTATAAAGCTATACTCACAGTAGCATGACACAGTCATATCCACCGGTAGAATAGAAGAGAGGGACGGGAACCAGCCTACACATTTACAGCTAACTGGTTTTTTTTTTTTTTTTTTTTTTTTTTTTTTTTTTTTTTTTTTACAAAAGAACCAATGTCACACAACTGCAGTAGAAATACTGAATACCCATATGCGGAAGAATGACACTGGACAGTCAACTCTGACCATATTAAAGATAATCAGCAACACGTGGTAAATACACGGCATAAGACCCGAAAATATACAACCACTTAGAGAAAACAAAGGGATGAAACAGCTCATGAAATTGGCCTGGGAAATGTTTGTTTTGTTTTGTTCATTTTTGTTTTCTGGTTATGACCTTAAAAGTACAGGAGCAAACACATTCAAATGAGATAGAGCCAGATGAAAAATCTTCGTCCACAGCAAAGGAAGCAATCAGCAGAGTGAAAAGACAGCTGATACAGCTGGAAGATTCACAAACCACACACCTGACAAAGATTTTCAAAGCATATGAAAAACCAAATACCCCAAGAGCAGGACAACAGTCTTCCTTTAAAAATGGGAAAAGTACCTTAATAAACATTCCTCAGAACAGGTCATGGAAATAGCAGCCAGATGACTGGCGGATATACAATGTCACCAACCACCAGGGAAACACAGATTGAAACCAAAGTGAGCTATTATTTCACACGTGTAAGAATGACTGTTATATAAACGGGGGACAGAATGGTAAGCATTGGCAATTGTGTGGAGAAAGTCGCCATAGCCCTCATAGAAAACTGTATTGCATTCCTCAACAACTTAAAATAGCAACTACTATGACATATGATCCTACAGTTCTCCTAGAGGGCATATCCAAAACAGAGACGCATCAGACAGTGCTTGCTCTAGTGTGTAAGAGAAAAAATGATGGAACGTAGAGTATGCCCAGTTTAAAGATTGGAAGACTGAGGGAGGAGGAAAAGATCTTCTTGGCAGAGCACTGAGTGTTCTTTTGGCATCTCATTACTGTGGTGTACGGTGAGAAGCTTTAGTCACCACGCAAGAGAACGCTTAGCTTACCCTCTGAGGGATGTCTCAGTCTCATGGTCTTCAGTGGGAAACAAAGAGTTTATTTCCCTGTTCATGTAATCAGTTCTTGATAGAATGGGGCCTGATGCTTAATAAAGGAAGGCAACAACAAAAGAAATAAATATAATTTTCTGTTTAATTCTAACTTCAAATCACTCTGAAGTTTATTGTATGTATTCTAACCTGCTGGCTACTATGCTCTTTGGGTCATAGAACTATCTACACACCCATCCATTCTTCACATAAGCACTGAGCATCTGTTTTACAAAGAGTACGTAAAGAAGATAGTGGAATTTTGATACATATAAAGAAGAGCAGACAAAATAATATTTCAAATACAGAATCAACAAAGGTAGAGGTAGCGTGTGGGGATAAAGACTGGGGAATACTTTCAAGTATTCCCTGATGAACTGGGAGCTTTGATCTTGAAGATATAAAGGAGTTACACTAACTGTGAAAAGGCCATGTTCTTGTGTACATTTGGGGGAAGAAAGTATCTCTGCTAAAAGGGCCAAAGATGAGCAATGAGACTGGAGTTGAGCAGCACAGTGAACAGCACTCAGGGAAGAGGCCAGCACTTAGCAGGTTTGCTGTGCGGAAGGACAGGATGGTTGTGTTTTCTCTGGAAAAGAATAGAGCAGGTGCTGCATGGAGAACACTGGCTGGGAAGGGAAGCAAAAAGGAATGAAGGGGATCAATTTGAAAGTCATTGCAACCTACTGCATTATCAAAGGGATGGGATTAGAACAGAAAGTTCTGAAGTGCATGTCTGAAGTGGGGACTCAGACCCTGAAGTAGAGACTGGTTTCTGGGTGAAGAAACACTTTTTTTTCTAATATGAAAAGGGAAAATGAGAAGATGAATGGAGGTACAGGTAGATGGAGAGGATTTCTCTTAAGTAAGAAACGAAGGGCTGTTTAGTGAAGAATTATGAATAATAACATAACATAACATAACATTATACATTAATATAATAATATATAAGAATGATAATGAATAATAGTAAAGAAAATGTTCTTTATGTCAGAGGCAAGGTTGTCCACTGAGTGTGGGGAGGCGGAAGTGAGGCTGGGGTGTGAGGTGATGAGACGCATATGTGCCTGAGCTTCCATTGTGCCTTCTGCATGACTGCCAGTTTCTCCTGAGGATGTACCAGTCCTGAGACAGATGATGCCCCTTACTAAAATATTCCAGATAGACTCTTCTGTCCCTGCCTGGCATGTCTTCAAGGATATTTAAGGTTATTAATTACTGAAGTTTAGGTTATAAACAGAATTGGCCCATTTTGGAGTGAGCTTTACAGTTCAGTTCCATTGTTCGAAATTTCCTGTCCTGAGAAAGTGGGCCTTGGGGTTTGAATAAGCAAGAGGGAGTCCCTGCAAAAGACCTGGAGAGACTGAAGTAGGCAGTGGGGCAAGCGCATCTCTGCTGATTATAATCATTACATTTCCACTTAAGTGATATGCTGTGCAGAAATCGTTAGACAATCTGTAGTTTAAATTCACTAAAAATGGGAGCTGATGATTTGGTTTCTTTCTTTCTTATGCATTATATTAAAAAGATTATTTTAAAATATTCTTTCATTTCCAGTTTTCGAATTTTTACAGTTATTTAAGTTGGATCCCTGGCAGTTTCATGCATATACATAAGACCGTCAGTGGCCACTCTCGAGCAGGTCCTTCCTACCCTTGTCTACTCCAGCTCTTCCCTACAAATCTGGTTGTCATGTTCATGGCTGTTCATTTTTGTTTTGCGACCCACTGAGTGTCCTTGAGTTTGGAGATGTCTGTTGGAGGCTAGAGGTTTTCAGCCATGTGAATTTAACCACACAACACAACCAAACGCGAGTTACTCCCCTTTTGCAGAATCTATCATTGGCCAACGTTTCAGCTGTATGGGATAGGACTTCATGAGCTCCTCCCACTTTGGTGACAGATTACTGACACGGTCAGTCCTGGCAATGCCCAGAGCAGATAACCAGCAGCTGTGATAAGTTCACTATCGCAGTGGCTGTGTGCACTCTTGGGGATGGAGTTCCACAAACTTTGATTCCATATCCCAGCTCTTACATACTTTTTGGTTCCCTCTTCTGCCATTTCTCTGAACCTTAGTGGGAGAGGCATAGGCTTTTGTCCAGGGCTAAGTACTTAATGGTCACTTATTCTCAGTGTCCCGGGCAACCATGGGTCTGCCTTCATGGTAGTTCACTGCAGTGAAGGGCTTCTTTGAAAAAGGCTGAGAATAACTTTTGTAGGTTCCAGGCCACAGTGGTTTCCTGGTTTGGTTTCTCTCTGTGTCTTATGGTAAAACATTTGATGGTTATGCAGAACAGCGGCTTATTATTAGTCCTGATGTGAATGGATTTGAAACCAAACCCTGTAAGTGGGATTAATGACCCTATCTCTGGTTTTCCATCCCCAGTGAATATTTAACCAAATTATCTTTTGCTCGCTTGATTTTATTTACTCATTAGCTGTGTGTAATGACGATTCCACAGTGACTAATTTCTCAAGCGCACAGGAGGTTGAGACATGGTGGTGTTGAAATAGGAGCAGCAGGGCTGCGTCCCCGGCACCCGGCCGCCCGCATGGCTAGCTTATGCCCGAAATAATTACACGGAAACTGTATTCTTTCAAACACTGCCTGGCCCGGCTAGGTCCAGTTTCTTATTGGCTAGCTCTTACATATTGTTCTAACCCATTTCTAATATTCTGTGTAGACCATGAGCTGGCTTACCAGAGAGGATCTTAACCTGCGTCTGTCTGGAGTGGGAGCATCATGGTGACTCTCGACTCAGCTTCTTTTTCCCAGCATTCTCCTCTGTCTACTCCGCCTACCTAATTTTCTGTCCTATGAGGGCCGAGGCAGTTTCTTTATTAATAAGAAATCACTCCCACATCAGTTCCCCTTTTTCTGTTTAAACAAAAAAAAGGCTTTAACTTTAACATAGTAAAATTACATATAACAAAACAGTTATCAAGTAAGAATTACAGTTACAATATTTATATCTATTTTATCTCTTATCATAACTAAGGAAAACTATAACTATTCATTCTTCAACTCCATCAAAGACTCCAGAAGGATATAATAATACTTAAGTAAACAAGAAATAAGAAAACTCTAGAAATGACAGAGACATCTCGCTGCCTGGACAGTCACCCAAAGTTCCTCTGTACCGTTGGGGCATCCATCTTCAGCCTACAGGCCCACAGTATCTAGCAGACATTTTCATCAAGCAGGAAATTCCAAAGACAGTTCAGTTACTTTCTGCTGTGTCCTGCAGAATGTCTCGCAGATTTTTTCATGAATCAGGAATCCCGAAAGATCATCTCACCTTTAGGCAAGTTTAGCAGTCCTCTCTCTGCAGGTTCTCTGTGTCCAGTTTATGCAATAGTCCAGGCAAGAACAGTCTCTTGCCCAAATGGCTATCAAACTCCATAAGGATCCTCTTCGATGCCCATCTTCCTCTTGAAGTAGATTGGTGCTGCCAGGAGCAGACGTGTCTCATTGTCATGAAAAGTCCTAAGTTATTAAAATATTTTAAATGCCATATTTTGCAGTCTTTGAGAGATATGAAGAATGTCTATCTAACTGAAATATATCTCTATATATTTAGAAAATCTAATTAACATGACTACAAGCTTAACTATTAGCGATGATTATCCATTAACAACCTATATTTCCTAATTATATATTTTTAAATGAACTACACAATCACAATACCTTAATCAAGTTCAAAAATACATATACATATAACAAAATTGACCTTAAAATCCATACCAATGCAAATTATTCATATCTATATCATATCCCCCTTTAAATGTAAAAGAACATTTATAAACAATATTTGGGAATATGGGCGTAGTTTTTTCTCTCCAAACTGCTTCCTGCTGAATAGTTGCGTCGTTAATTAGGTCATTCATGATATAACCTGTGTGCTAGTTTCATCTCAGTTGGCAATTGAGTGAAGCAATTTTTTGAGGGTATTCACAGCAACCTTTCAGGAGGGCGTGGTCTATCATACCAAATCGGGATAGATGCAATCCACAGGGTCACATCCTCTGTGAAAACAAAAGAAGACCCTCTCCAAAGCATCATATCCTTAGACCCAAATTTTGAAATCGTGATACCCTTATATCCATTCTGGTTTAGCTTGGCAGCCCATGTAATGAAATGTCTCTTTGTACTTAGCTCCTTCACAGTCAAAAATTTTAAAGAACACACAATGTACATAATCCAGACTCTCTGTGAATTTTCCATTTTTACGTGGCTTATTTTTCTTTATTTCTCTTAATCTATAACTATCTGTACTTCTGTACTCTGTCTCTTTAAAGACTTTACCCTTTTTATTTTTAAGACATTAACTTTATTGTTTATATTCTTTTTCTTCTTTCTCCCAAGCCTACGTACATTCATCCAACAGTGTCTGAATCTGTTTTATTGTGAATCTGTAATTTTTTACTATCCAGGAGCACTTTGTTTGGCGCCTTTAAATCACTAAGCACTTAAGAATCTAAGCTGTGACATTCCTAGGTCAAAAACAGGTACTGCCTGCTGGCTCCGCCCAGTCCAACATGGCGGAGCCGCTCGTGCCTCTGATCCTTGCACATTGCACCATTAGTATGGCGGAGCTGCTTGTGCCTCTGAGCTGCGGCACACAATGTCCCCCTTTTAGGCACACAGCAGTCTAGTTGCCATCAAACAAATCGTAGCACTTTAATCCAAATGCTCCATTCATAAGCTCTGTCTCCCGCCGGAGCCAGACATAGGTCACAATGGCGGCACAGCCCAGAAAGCTGGCATTTTAAAACAGCCAGTTTTTTCCTGCTGCCGAGTCAGGACAATTTGTTTGCGGCACGCAACCCAGAAACAGCAAAAAGCTGTCTTAAATTCTCTCTCTCTCCTTTTTAAGTCCTCTCAGGTTTTTAAGTGGATTTAGCCCATCACGTCTGGGCTCCATCTGTTGAAATAGGAGCAGCAGGGCTGCGTCCCCGGCACCCGGCCGCCCGCATGGCTAGCTTATGCCCGAAATAATTACACGGAAACTGTATTCTTTCAAACACTGCCTGGCCCGGCTAGGTCCAGTTTCTTATTGGCTAGCTCTTACATATTGTTCTAACCCATTTCTAATATTCTGTGTAGCCCACGAGCTGGCTTACCAGAGAGGATCTTAACCTGCGTCTGTCTGGAGTGGGAGCATCATGGTGACTCTCGACTCAGCTTCTTTTTCCCAGCATTCTCCTCTGTCTACTCCGCCTACCTAATTTTCTGTCCTATGAGGGCCGAGGCAGTTTCTTTATTAATAAGAAATCACTCCCACATCATGGTGGTGTGATGGAAGTCTATGGTGCAGAACCACTTTCTCTTCTCTCTCCAGCTGCCCCCAGAGAGGTACAGAATTACAGCTGGCCATGAGACCCAAGAGAAGCCCATTGAAGGTTTACGAAACAAAGTCACCATGGAAGGGAATATGGGTCTATTGCTGGTAAGTGCTATGAGAGCTGTATCAACTCTAAAGAGATATGGTAGATGAATTTATGTTTAAGGCTGGCTCAAATTCTCTATGTAGTCAATGCAGGCTTTGAACTCTGATCCTCCTGTCTTAGACCCCCCCTTTCTACATTACAAGCATATACCATACCTGTTACTAACACAATTTGTTTGCTGATGATAAATCAATGAAAAATTTCCTTTTTTGTGGCTTCTACTTCTGCTACCATTTACCTTTTCTCTACATTAAATAAAGGAAAATGAGAGAAAACCCTAACTTTCTTCTTCTAGTGAATTTCTTTGTGCTTTTTAACACTGAAGAACTCCAAAGGTGAAGGAAGGGCAAACCATACTCCTATAAGGCAAGCTATTTAGAGACTGAGGCAGGAAGATCCTGAGTTCAAGACCAGCCTGGGGCCATAATGAATGTTAGAGGAAAAACTGAGGAATTGCTCCAATTAATTTTTCTCCTAAGTATTCAAATATTTGATTCTTGTAGATATTTCTGAGTCCATGCTGTTATTCAGTCTGCATACAAATCTTTCCGTGATCACAATTCTCCGACTGAATGAAAGCCCATTAGAACATTGGAGCTGAACCAACTTAAGATGTTAAAATACCAGGAGTGTTTGTCTTTTGAGAGAAAGTCATATTAAATGGAATTCATAGTAGTAAAGATTGGTAACATTAAATATAGTTTTCATTTTGAACTGGGAACATAGGATCTTTAGGAGAAGAGCTGTTCATGGTCTAGGTGACAAGAGACTGCAGTCACAGACCCCATTCCCATTTTTAAGCACTAGCTGGGCAGTTGTTACAATTCTCTGGCCACGTTCTCATCTTCCTCATAGGTAGGTTCTTTTACAGCAGCATTATGTGGAATGTCCACATAGGCAGAAGGGATTCCAGCACTGTTTCAGGTCTGTTCCACCATCATGTTACATCTGTCAGTTTCAACTTCCTTATCTTTTCAATGAGAATGACACCTACTCAGGAGATGATGCAGGATCCTGCTATATGCTTTAAAATTGTATTTAATTTTTAGGGGCACGTGGAGGTTAGAGGGAAACAGTGAGAAATGGTTCTCTCCTTCTAGGATATGGGTCCCAGGTATTAAATTCAGGCCATCAGCCTGGTTCACAAGTGTCTTTACCTGCCGGGCGGTGGTGGCGCACGTCTTTAATCCTAGTACTTGGGAGGCAGAGGCAGGCAGATCTCTGTGAGTTCGAGACCAGCCTGGTCTACAAGAGCTAGTTCCAGGACAGGCTCCAAAACCACAGAGAAACCCTGTCTCGAAAAACAAAAAACAAACAAACAAACAAAAAAAAAATATTGAAACAAGTGTCTTTACCTATTTTGCCATCTCTTTGGTTCCTCTACTATACTTCATATTCATTTCTTTAATGAAATTTAGCAAACAAAGTTATAATCCTTTGCTTTAATATATGGCTGTTTAAATCTTGTTAAGAATCTCAAGAGTGGTTCTATGTTCATCTTTATATATATATATATTTTCTCACTCCCTAATATGTTGTAAGCACATGGCAGGAAATCAAAACAATGCTTTGAATCAATTAAACAGCACCTATGCAGATGTTCTTTCTCCAAAATGTCTTGTAAGTGCAATAAGAATGCCAAAATGAATTAAACAAAATCTAAGTGGGGGAGACACCAGAGAAGCTGCAAGTACATAGAACAATTTATAAAAGAAATATCATGGAGAATCTGAAGAATCATGGAAGGGGAAATGTTGTTCATGATGGAAAATGTAGGGTTACTCTTCAGGGGTTCATTTCACAAGCCTTGAAGAGTGGGTGGAGTCAGACCAGACTGCACGGCACCACAAACTGCATGAGCCAAACCCAGGATGAGCAGCGTCCCTGCTTGTCACCATGCAGAAGGAATCATCAAGCAGGATGGAGCTCGTTTTTAACAAAGAATACTCTTAGGAGAAGGCTTGAAGGGTTTTTTTTTTCATTCGTAATTAATAGAATTAGTGCCAGACATTTCCCTTTGATCAGGTTTTAGAGTTCAACCAAAGATCTACTATAACTCATTGTTCTTCATCTGTAAATTTTTCCTAGTATTTTATGTCCACAGAAGGGAACAGAAACTATTGTTTCTTGTTTTCAGTGTTATTTATAATGGAGAAAAGGCAGGTACAGGTTATCATTCTGGGCTTGAATAGGTAAAGTAAATATATAATTTGAGTCTCATAATTGAGCACATTATGCCAATTATCTGAGGAGTCAACGCGCCCAGGACTTTTCCATTTAAAAAGGAAGTTCCTGGTGGTGAGAGAAAGCTCTCTCTCTCTCTCTCTCTCTCTCTCTCTCTCTCTCTCTCTCTCTCTCTTCTGCACTGTCTTCCCTCCCAGGACTGAACCAACCTAAACATTAAGCAGGAGAGAATCCATGAAAGCTTTTTGAGGTTGTTTGGATGCTCTCCAAACAGTCAAACACAGAATTGACACGGCTAGCACAGGCTGGCCTGCAGATCACAGGCAAATCCCAAGGAGCTCAACCTTCTCCTCCTTCTAGAAAACTAAAGAAAAGGCTCTTATCCTTAGTTGACACAGAGAATCTATCACCTTTGGAGAGAACAATGCCATTGCTGGTGTCCTTTACAACTGGTTGATAGCAAAACTGTGTTGTACTGTACATGCTGGAGGATGGGCGATGGTACAGGATGGGAGAACACTAAATAGCCAGTGTCAGAAGTGATGGTTCTTAAAAGAAGATTAGGGTAGGCTATGGATTATAAGTGGTGATGTAAGAATCAGGAAACTTTCTGATACAGGTTATAATGGTACACTACCGACACCCTTTTACCAGATGGTGGTGCCCTGCCAAGCTTGTCCATCCTCCATCGTCATACCCATGGTTTCTGGAGGATTGCACGTGGCAGGAGGGCCATGATAGGGAACTAGAAGATTCCTTTTGTTTTCCTCTGTGTACTGTTCAGCAGTGGTATAGTGACATGAGGGTATGAAAGATTTGTGCTGCTGCCCCCAGACAGAGCAACCATGAGGAAAACTTTCTTCTGGAACTTCCTGTAGGATCAAGCTGTATCTTGACTTCCTGCAATGCCCTACATGTTCTCGCCACCTCTTCTCAGTTCCACTGCTACTGTATCCTGGCTTCTTCGGATAGCACATCTTCCACAAGTCGCTTGTATCTGGAACCCAAGGTCAGATCTACTTAAGGAGAGGTAGGCGGGTTAAAGACTTTGTTACCACATTAACATTAAGGAGGAACAAAGCATCCTCCCCTCCTTTATTTACAGGAGAAAGAAGAGATGTGCTGTTGTCAGCAAGGTGTGCTTTTCTAAAACAGAGTTACAAGTCTGCTTCTTCCTGTTGTTCAGAGCCTATCAGGAAGATAACAGGACAGCCAAGTAGATATAGAAGAATAGGGGTATTAGTTATAATCTTTCAGATGATGCTCACTTTCAAAGAATAAATATATCTATCTTTCTTTCATGTTCAGGTTTTCTATGTTAGTTAAGTTAAAACAGGCTCAAGAACGTAAAAGGTGGTTGTTCTCCTCGAATAAACCATATAAATATCAACTCTGCTGATTTTTGACAGGATAATCTCCATACATCCGTCCAATAATCCATTTAGAATTTGTCTGTGTGGCTGTTGCTATTGACCACACAACAAAGACAGGGATTTTGTAAGTGAAGTGCTTCTATGGCATCCTGGTGGGTGAGAGGGTGATTAGCCTTAGGGAAGCTCCAGCTGGCCAGCAGCATCAGAGGAAAGAGAATTCTGGCAGAATCTCATGGTTAAACCAGCTGATCTGTAGAAAATAATCATTTTTACAAGAGGTTGGAAATAATACACCAATTTAGGTCTCAACAATAGGGTGTGTGTGTGTATCTCTATGTGTGTCTGTCTGTGTGTGAATGTGTCTCTGTGTTTGTGTGTGTGGATGTGGAATGCCCTCACCCTTTTATAGAAGCCCAGGTCATCCTTTTATAAGACTAAGGATGACCAGGCAGAGTTTCCCAGCATTCTGTGTGAGCTGTGTGTGGCTGATGGTTGTGGGTGTTGTTACTGTAAATGTTTCACCATGTTCTCTGTCTTGTTGACCAAAAGATTATGTCTGCTTCAAAGATGCCTCACAGTGTGTACTTGAGAGTGTTTTCATCACTCATATAAAAAAGATGGTTTCCATGACATTTTATTGCTTCTAGGTTTATAATTCAGACATATACTTATTTACTGAAGCGTCTTTTGATATTCAAAACAAGTATTTTACTGAATTATATTCAGTGGTTTCCAGGGATTCTTACATAACAATTCAGCTTTATGCGTTTGCATAGCTCGAGTCTCATCAGTCAGGAAACTTGACTTAGATATCTTTTAGATGCTCTGGAAACAAATAGGCACTCAGTGTCAAGCGTATGGCATCCAACTTTCTGGCTTCCTTTGGAAAGCAGAAATAACTGGCTGGGGTCCAGACCCTTCTTCCACTGAGAGCTGAAGTTCATTCCTCAGTCAGGAGCAGGGATGTGGGGTGAAGGCAAGTGCATGGAAGATCCCTGATGCTCCGTGTTCCAGTGCACGCTCAGTAACATCTGCTAGCTTCAAATGCTTCCTCCGCTGTGCTTCCCTGTAGCCAAAGTAGCCCCTCTCATTTAATTATGGCTGACTGGAATTTGTTCCAGTTCAGTTCCTCTAGTTTAAAATTCTCCAGGCTTTAGATATTTTTCTTTGTGCAGAGTAGAGTCTCAGCACAGAACTGCGAGTCTCACCTAGAAGATCTACTTTCATCATGGGTTTAAAGAGAAACAGTGAACTCTCTGTGGGATGACTCAGCTTGGTATCCGGTCTTCAGGGCACAAGTGATGCTTCCGTGATAACGCAGTACACTAAGATTTCTTAAATGCAGCTCTTCACTCTTTAGGTGCCAGAGGCAAGATAAGGTTACATGGATGTCTGATCTTGACACTCTCCTCTTTGGCTGGCTTCCCAGGGTTTGGAACGGGCTCTCCTGCTACAGCTGGGAGCTTTCCAGGGATCCACATGGCCTCTAACACTATCTCAGAATCTGGTATTTGCATCTTTAGTTCTTGTCAGCTCACAATCTTAACACTCCCTCCTTAGCCCTCAGCTGCTGCAGGAACAGAGTGGCTGCATAGCTTACTCTTGAGGTTGAGCTCACTGAGGTTGAGCTCACGGCAAACAAGTCCTTGCCTCCCATAAGCTAGATTCGATGAAAAGGCACAGGAGAAAACTGAAAAGATGGGATTTAAGGAGAGTCATTAGACAGTATTTCCTACCGCATATACCCAGGTAACTCCTTTTTATTCTGGCAAAGATCCACTAGGCCGAACACGGTCCAAGCAGGTCGTGCAATTGTTTAAGGTTGGAACTGGCGACTGGCATTTTGAAGCAGAGCTGCTGTGGTCACTCACAAAAGACCCTCGGGAGATTCGATTTGTCAGCCTTCTCTTTGTGAAGGAAAGGGAAGTTTGTAAGATCCTTGTGAAGCCCTTCCTCTCTCTCAGACTATATAAAGAGGAGGTGAGAAACTCAGCTGGGATGCCCTAGTGATAGAGCTGCTACCCATGAGTTTCTCAGGGAGTTTTGAGAAGTGTATATTATCTGCTTTCTGGCACCCACGCTCCTGTCTGCAACTGCAGTGAGCTATCCAGCTCACTAACCAGCTGGGTTAGGAGAATCTCCTCTGTAGTCCATCACTGCCTTCTCAGCGTGGGGTGAACAGGCGTCTCGTTAGGACTCTCTCAGAAGAGTCAAATGGCACAAATGAGACACTCAGGGTCTTGAATGACTCTACACGGCTCAGGAGGACCTTAGCTTCCTCTTCATCTCTACAGAAGTGAGATTAGCACTTGCCAGAAGAAAATGGAAAGTGCGTAAGAAAGCACCTTTAAAAGCTCAGGACAGATAAGAAGCGATTGCATCTATGCAAGAGGAATAGAAGGCAGTGAGAAGGGAAATACTGCAAGAAGAACAAAATTATCAGGAAATGAAAACTGCGACAGAAGATAAAACTGAGCGACTCTCCTGGAAAATTGAATGTGACCAGCAAAGTAAGGAACAACAGGAACTTTCCAGTCCTCAGCTGGCCAGGAAGAAAGGCATGCCATTTGAAATGAAGTAGCCTTTGTCTCTTTCTGGTTCTCTGGTTACTTTCATTGGTATTTCAGTTTCCTGGAGTTTCTGAGGAATGGTGGTCATGGCAAGGACCTCTGCTTGCTTCCTCGTTTGGATAACAGACACCTTTTGTTCTGGCATATTTGTTTTATGGCTTTGTTGCTACTGGTCAGGGGCTGAGCCAAGTGTTCCCAAATCCTTGGTATTTTATTAAAAAATGAAATAAAAGTGAACACAAACTTCACAGTAGCATGAATACATTATTGAAAGCAAAGAGATAGTACAGATCAGAAAGAAATACATTGTCAAGGATGACAGCAGGCCGTGTGAGTAAGGACCACAGTTACTGTTTAGATTTCCTTTCCTGGAGATTAAAGAGGAAGGAGCTTGGTTGCTGAGGGGTGTAGCAGGTGGTTATCTGCTTTGATTGACAGAGTTTGGTGATGTCTTTTCTCATTCAGCTTGGCCCTGCCCATGATGCATTGGATTTTAATCATATGCATGCCTATTTGCTCATATAATAAAATGGCATACAGGGGCTTTCCTTAAAGTTCACTCAGAGGCCAGTTTATTTCATCCTGTGCCCAATCAAGTCAATCCATGATGGACTGACCCGTCTAGTTCTAGGCTATGTTCCAGGATGTGTTTGAATGTAAACTGTCCAGGAAGGGGGCATTTTTGATGGTTGTTGGGGGGTGGGACTTATTCTGCTGTTTGGAGAGGGACATCTATGAAGTGTGATGCAAGTGAGAATTCTAGATTGCTAACGAATTGCTAGGTTCATTGTATGGTCAAGTGTGCTTATTCACAGTATGCACCGGTCAGGGTCTAGGCTGCCTAGTACACTGTATTGCGTGTGCACAGCTCAAGTCAAGCCAAGTCCCAGGTTCTAAACTTTTCCTTACGTTCTCCTGCCTCAGTTCTGCCCCTTGCACAGTGAGGCATTGCCAACTTGACAGGGTTAAGATGTTGAGCTTTTTAAGGTGTTTAGGTCTTGACCACTGCTTTTTCTTCTCCTCCTCTTCTTCCTCCTCCTCCTTTTGATAGAGACAAGACTCATAGACTAGTACTGGAGGGGTGGCTCAGCAGTTAAGAGCACTGGCTGCTCTTCCAGGGGATACAGGTTCGATTTCTAGCATGCACGAGGCAGCTTACAGTCTGTAACTCCAGTTTCTCCATATCTGGCTCTTTTTTCTTGTCTTTGTGGGCACACAAGTGGAGAACAGACACACATTCAGGCAAGACACCCACACGCATGCAAGCAAAGAGCCCCAAACATCCACAACTTCCACCTCACGAGGTAGTAGCAGCTTAGGCTAGTTTATTTCCTCTCCTTCTGCTCTTCCCATGTGAGAACACAGACCGAACTCAGTTCTGCCAGCAACTGAATCCTGGACTTGAGCCAGTTATACATTCTGAGTTTTTAGAAATTTGTTATAGCAACAAAACAAAGACATTCATTTATAATCCTGAATGAATAAATTCTACAAAATGTAGATGTCACATTTTTTTTCTTAAAAGGTTAAAACAGTTTTATAGTTTATGTTGATCTTGTGGAATAGCACAGGGTTGAGACTCAGTGTGATTGATACAGATGTATTTTATTCTGAATGATGTCTTCAGGAAAAAATACACTTGCTTGATACAATACAAAATTTTTAAAAGAGACACATATTAATGATGTGGCAACAAGAGCTGCTTAAGCTATGACTTGTTCCCAGCATTGCTTAGAGCAGAGCTATTTAATAGGCAGAAAATAACTGCAGTTCCTGCTCATCTGACTCATTTGTTTACACCAATAAAGCTGATTTACACATTATGGTAGCGTTTTCATAATACCCAAATACTTCAAAATTACAAACGGCTATAGGGTAAATTAATAAACTAAGACAGAAGTAAAAACAGTGTGTTTCATCTCTGGGATGATGAGCCACCGTTTGTGTACATACATCCTACCCATGGGATTGGTCATCTATGGAGATTTCCCTCTCACAGTGGGATGAGATGCATAGCTCTTTAGAGGTTGTGTGACATACAGATGCAGGTTCTTTACTGGAGAGGTAAACTAGGAGTAAATTCTAGGTTTGACACAAAGGAACTGCCTCTAAGAGCCATGGAAAGAAATACAGCAGCATGGTTGTTTAAAAAATCTGGACTCTGGAGACAGGTTGCCTGACTTTCTGTCTTATACCCATCCTAGGGGCCGTGCAGAGTAGAATTTGACTTCTTTAGTTTCATCCTCTTTTTTTTTTAAACATTTTTATTATTTTTTTAATTTACTTATTTATTATGTATACAACATTCTGCTTCACACACACCAGAAGAGAGGGCACCAGATCTTATTACAGATGGTTGTGAGCCATCATGTGGTTGCTGGGAATTGAACTCATGACCTCTGGAAGAGCAGTCAGTGCTCTTAACCTCTGAGCCATCTCTCCAGCCCTAGTTTCATCCTCTTTAAGATGGGAGTTATTAACTCTGCATAGGATGTGCTAAGCTGTGAATGGGTTAACACACACAGTCCATTAGGTGACTGTGAGTGTCAGCTATTATTTACCTATTTTTAAGCTTAACAACATGCATCTCCTTAGAGATTACCAGTCAGACAATCTGCAGCTTTCTCTGCCTTAAGCATGAGTACTGATGTGCTCATGTATATGTGTGCCATGCTCTATGTGAACCAAAATGACCCAATGAGTCAGAAAGGCAATACCCAGTGTTGACAGCTCCCATGTAATAAAACCCGTGAAAATCAGATAAAGCTGAGTGATGGTTGTTATTTCTTATGACAGCAGTTTTTTTTTTTTTTCCTATAAGCTGGCGAATATCCTAGTGTGTCTTGGAACAGAACTATGCCAGACTCATATGCCCGACTCTCACTCTAAATTTACCTCCTACTTGATTTGCTTAGCTTTGGATCTGGGCTTCATACTTATGAGGAGAATGGTGAACTTAGGAGGGAAAACTCAAACTGGGATGCACAAGAAAATATTATCCTCTACTTGGACCTAAAACCACAGCTGTAACATCCTTTCCCACACATTTCACACAGTGTTACAACTGTGCCTTTCTTTAATGAACTTGAACTTAAGGACTTAAAAGACGACAGAAAACTTTGTCATTTTGATAGGGAGAATTTCAAGGAGGGAATTCTGAGTGGATGTCCTGCCTTTTCTTAAAAGTAGGGTGGACAGAGCCTGCGAAAGTATGAATGTCCTCAGACAGGAAATGGTGCTATTAGCGGGAGAAGAACGTCTCAATTAGGTCCTTATCAGTCACGGGCAAGAGAGACCAAGTCTGTAAGAAATGAAAAGCCCTTGTGCTAACATGTGTAGCAATAAAATAAAATAATAAAAATCACAGAGTGGAATATGAAGTCTCTCTCCTGGGCTCGGTCGAGCACTGTCTAAAGGACATCACGTGAGGGCTTCAGTCACACTTGGAAGAAACTGGTGTTCTTCTGGGAGTGACCGGTCTTCCATCTTCCACCCTGGGCTACAGAGTGTCTGCCCTTGCGAAGCTCATGGCTGAACAGAGGAGAAGTCAAGCAACGCATTGCTACCCAGGGTGTCTCCAGAGCTGGTCCCAGCAGGATTAACCATTTTGAAAAGGATAAGGGATCAGGAACTTTCCCTCTCAAAACCAAAGTTTTCTTTCAAGGAGGTAACTAAAATCAACAGACAAAGTGAAAGATGATAATGGTTATTGAACAGTTCAGTTGGGCTTGGGGTGGGGCAACCGCAGCCATAGAGTAAGAGCAGTGCCAAGGAGGAGCTCCTGCTGCACTGACACGTGAAGGGAAAGAGCTGCTCCACAGTGCCCACTATGGAAGAGCAAGTCTGGGGCACTCGGACCCGCTCCTTCAAGCCAGGGAAGGAAGACGAGCCCTTTGCTCTCAGCCCTAAGCCTGTGCTGGTACCAGTTCACCTGCCATGTTCTCTTCAATGCACTAAAAAAAAAAAAAAGATTGTATTTTAGCATTTATCCTAGTTTTCCAAGACAAATAAATTGTGGTATGTGTATGTGTGTGCGTGCACGCACGTGGGCATGAACACTTGTGTGGGTGTGTGTACAAGCTTGTCCTTTACTTTGTCCAAACAGAGTAAATGACATTTACTTACTTTGGTCACTCAGCATATGGTGAGCATAATACCTTATATTTACCTGTCCACAACTGTCAGAATGACATCTGTAATTTTTAGATAAGTAAACCAAAACAATCATGTTTCTAGAGCTGGAAAAAAAAAAGTAGGGTGTAAACTCTTTAACGACAAGAACTCTAAGGACATCCCTATGTGTTTCCTACATGCCCTTAGCAGGGCTTGTTCTAGAAGGAACTGTGAAGAACACCTGGTATAATAGTTCTTTCCCAGCCCTTTCATCCTCACCACCAGAAGGGTCCAAAGTGTCTGCTGGTCCTTTGCAGCAGTTCTTAACCTGTGGGTCACCACCCCTTTGGGGTTCCAACAACCACCCTTTCACAGAGGTCATCTAAGACTATTGAAAAACACAGATATTTTCATTACAGTTCATTACAGTAGCAAAATTACAGTTATGAAGTAGCAACGAAAATAATTTTATAGTTAGGGGAGGTCACCACAACATGAGGAACTGTATTAAAGGGTCACAGCATTAGGAAGGTTGAGGGCCAGTGCTCTAACGTTCACACAACTGCCTGACACAGCCTGTTCTCTGGAACATGCAGAGGATAAATGCAGTCTCCTTAATGTGAATGAGATGCTCACATGTTAGCTGATGAACATCTTTTCGATTTCAGGAGATAAAGAGCCGATCTCTGGCCACGGGAGTTCACAAACAGAAGGTATGGGGGGGAGGGTCTCAGCATCAATCGTACTGTACTCTGAAAGCACACCACAGCTGGCATATAGCTCAACAGCTTTGCGGCACCTGAAAACACAATTAATTTTTAAATATAAATTAATATCTGTAGCAACTTCATGAAGTAAACACTACTAATATTCTTACTTTATGGAAAGGAACTTGAAGCTGGGAAAACTTGGATGGTTTGACGCAAATGAAAAATAGACAAACAAATAAAAAATAAATAAAGCTTTGTGGGGGTATATGGGAAGAGGAGACTTCTGGGTAAACACAAAAATAAATAAAAATTTTAAGGGTCTTAATTATTTTCATTGAAGGGAGAGATGCTGCTCCCCTTTTTCTCTCAGGACATTGCGTTGCCTTGAGGAGCAGGTAAGGACTTTGTCCTCACTTTAAAACATCTAAAACTCCATTGGATAACAAGTTTGACCTTTCGTCAACTTTGACAATATCTTCTTAAGAATCTGGAAGCCGTTCCTAAATGTGTAAGCATCACAGTAAATGGCACTATAGTCTTTCAGTCTTTGGGAGACAGTAAGAGCCAGTGTGGTAGCACATTTCAGTGTGCCACTGTGTGTTTTCCATCACAAATATTGAAGAAGTTTGTGTTTCTCCCAAGTAAAAACAGTTCAGTGTAATGGTTCACCCCAACTACTAGTGAAGGTGGAATAACAAAGTGAGAAATGAGCCCCGGAGGTCTAGCTACTGATTATTGAAAACATGGCGGCCATGGATTGTGCACACCTGGCTGTACAAGTGGATGAGAATCTTTCCTGTCTTTGTACTCTCTCAATGGATTTCCTGTGGTGTGGATCACATTCTGTCTTGATATGTGTTCAAGAATAAAACCGTCTTCTTAAAGATTTGGAGATATCTCTGTTGAAAAAATGCTTTTGCAAGCATGCGAACCTGTAGTTGATGCTCAGAACCCATATTTTTAAAAAGCTGTCCGTGGTCATGTGTGCTTGTAATCCCAGCACTGGGGAGGCAGAGACTGGAGGATCCCTGGGGTTTACTGACCAGCCAGGCTACCCACATCAACCATCCTCAGGTCAGTGAGAGATCTTGTCTTAGTAAACAAAGGTGAAAGCAATCAAGGAATGGCACCTAAGGGTAACCTTCGGCCTCTCCATGCATATGTACATGAATACGCAGACGCTTAGATATACACAGACACATACCCACACCTACACAGGCACAGACACCCAGAGCCACACAGTCCACACACCCATCCTCCCCTCATACACGTCTTCATACTCTACATCTATAGAAGTGAGGTGAGGTTTCCTGGACTGAAGTAGATTTTTGTCTTTGTTTTTGCCAACATTTTACCTGTGATGGTTTCTTGCTAATTTCACTCTCAGTTGTTTTTAAATGAAAAATCCAGCATTGCTCCGCTACATGAAATCTAAGTTTGTTCTTTGTAACATTAGGACTGATTGTGTGGAAACCTTAATATTGAATAAAATGTTATCAGCCCTTTCCCTAAAGAGCAGCACCATCTTAAGTAATTGACAAGATCCATTAAATCGTTAGTGCTATTGAAAAAATAAATAAAAACCCTCGCTTGTCAGTCAGGTCTGTTTCATCTTACCCCCGCCCCTATCCTTCTGTTTCTAATTAAGCTGTGCACAGAATCAAAATCCTATGGAGTCTGACTGAAATAAATTCCAGACTTAATCAACCCAGCTACAGGTACCGGAAGCCTAGAAACATAGCCCGAGGCTGGCTTTGGAACTCTGCTATTAAATTATTTATACTCCTCTTACTGAAGGTCCCTGCTGTAATAGTTCCAATGCAGCTGGATACATAAATCCCAGCCATGCTTGATATCCGCTCACCATTGTGGGAAGTACAGCCTTACGTTGCTTCTTTTGGTAGCGGTAAGAAAAGATGGATTTTTTTTTACCTGCCAGGGTAATTGTTTGCAACAAAAGTTACTTGAGTTCAAGTTCAAAGATGACCATGAGAACTAACACAAATCAGAGGGAAAACAGTTAAGAGTGGCGTGCTCTCGGATGCGCTGTGCAGATTGGTACTCAGTTATTAACGCAATTCCATCTGCAGTCTGTTTGGTCTTTAGAGTGAGGAGATGGATTAAATGTCACTTTGTGGAAGACGATGAAAAGACGTTTTCCGTTTCTGATCAAGTCTTTTCCATATTAGAATTTGTTCAGGGATGAAGAGATGTACTCAGTAGCTAGTCAGTAGATATTTATACACTTTACATAGTGGTAAACTATACTCCGTTTTTATATAAACTTTTTATTAATGTTTAATTGAAACTTGAACACAGTATTTCTCTTGACTGCATTTCAGTGTGTGGAAATTCACTGCAAAGATTCCGAATATATCAATCAATCAGATTACCATACAAATTGAAGGCACATGTACATGTAACTTGTATGTGGTTGTTTCAAATAAAATGTAATATGTGATTGGTTGAGTTGTAAATATTGATCTGACCTTCTTTTCACTGAATTTATATATTATGCTGTAATAATTATATCTTTAAATTAAAAATTATTTAGACCTTTTAAAATGCCTTCTTAAAAAATATCTGGTAAGCCAGTGGAGCATAGAACAGCAGTGTTTTTCAGTCAGTACAGAATTAATATTTTACTTTTCTCTTTTATCATCCGACTCTCTTGTAAATGGAAAGAAGAAGAATTCAGTCTTCTTTAGAATGGCTGTACATATGAAGTCTTCTTTAGGACGGCTGTATGTATGAAGTCTTCTTTAGGACGGCTGTATGCACAAAGTCTTCTTTAATAGCTGTACATATGAAGTCTTCTTCAGAATGGCAGTATGCACAAAGTCTTCTTTAGGATGGCTGTAATATGAAGTCTTCTTTAGGACAGCTGTACATGTGAAGTCTTCTTTAATGGCTGTACATATGAAGTCTTCTTTAGGATGGCTGTATTTACGAAGTCTTCTTTAATGGCTGTATGTATGAAGTGTCTCAGATGCCCAGCATGCAGCCACCAAAAGAGAATCTGTTAATATCATTACCGAAGTTGACCTGTAAGCCACTTGGCATTCTCTGTAAATCGAGTGATTCAGTTTCATGATAATTCAATAGGTAATGTTAATAAAATAAGCTGGACTTAGCCAATGAGGGCTAAGAGTTCAACCTTCCAGAAACAAATGCACCTCTTCTCAAGTGTTCACAAACTTATTTGTTACTAGGAGATCTTGCTTGACGCTGACCCCAACCAGACAGACTGTGGAGCTTACATTCCTACCAGAATCCCGGCGAGGAGGGGAGCATGGCCATGCATGGGCTGCGCTATGTGTACAGCTATTTGAGTTCGTGGCACCAGACAAGCTCGTGAAGAGATTGTTGCCACACATAAGGGATTTTCTTGGGCAGAGGGAAGGAAAAGGGCACTTGCCCAGCTTATGCAAGACCATGGGTCCTAGGACCCTGAGGAAAATAGAGTTTATTTTGAAATAAGTTAAAGTCACTGTACCTAATCTGCCTCCCCAGTTATCTGTTATTGGATGTGAGTTTTTTATATCATGCTTCATTTTTGCATCTGACAATCAGAAACTGCATGTTTACAGAGGAAGTAAAATATACAAACACCAACATCTTTGTTATTTAACCTAAAAGTCCTGCTAAGTCTCTTCACAGTGACATGGCTCATATCTAGCACAGTACTGGACCCATAGTAGATGGTCAAGAGCCATCTAAAAGAATAATCCATTTATTAATGAAATTTATTTAATTCATTGACCCATGATTTTACAATGTACATATGCTTCATGGTATCATTTTATAGGTGATAAAGATATATGCAATTTATATGCTATGTGGGGAAGTGTTTTTCCATTATTCTAACTGCTTTAAGCATGCTAACTAGAGTATATAAAGAATACTTAGGGAATATTTTAAAACATACTCATGCTTGGCCCCTCCACAAAATCAATGAAATCATAAGATCTACAAGGGGCTCTTGGGCTATTTTTGAAGCCCCCAGGTGGTCCCATTGGTTGCCAGGGATGAGCGGCTAAGATCATGTGGAATAAACACCCAGGCTTCGCCCTCTCACCCCTTTGCCAGTTCTTCCAGACCACCGGCTTTTACTGCCCTGTTTCATGCCGTGTTCAGTGAGATAGGAGAAGTTCTGAGCAGACTCCTTGAGATCTTCCCGTCTTAGCCAGTTTACTCTGTCCTGGTCCTTTTCTTGTCTTTCTCTCTGCTGAGCAACCTTAAGATTCTATAGAAGTAACACATATGTGTAGGTTTTCAGAAGCAAGCAAAGGGTTGGGAAAAGTAGCATAATTGCTTGAGTGCTTACCTGCCAGACATGAAGCTGTAGGGTTGATTCCCAGACTATATAAACCACGGTATCTGGTAATCTTAGCATTCAGGAAGTAGAAGATCAGAATTTATCCTTAGGCTAAATAATAAGTTTGAGGCCAGTCTGTGATACAAAAAGCAAATTAAGAAAGCGTAAAAGTATAAAAAAAATTTGAAATCTTATTCATATTCCACTAAAAAAAAATCCCTCCTTATATCCAGTCTTGTGTACTCCTCTGGAGATTTTCTGTTTATGTCGTCATCAGATATAGTCTTGTAGAAATACACACACAATGCTATGTTATGTCACGAGCTTGCTTTTTCACGTAAAAGCATGTGCTGATGAGGTTTCCACTAATATATACAGTTTGACTTTTTTTTTTTTTAAAGGATGCATAGCAGCCTCAGGAAAAGCTGTTGTTTATTTAAGTAGATCCATATTCAGATACATATAGAACGTTGCCCATTTGTGATGACTGGAATCTGCCACAGTCATCTTTACACATTTTTACATAATTTTGGCCCTGTGTCTGACTGCCCAGTTTCTTCCCCATCTGATTTATTAAACAGTGCTTCCTTCTTGCAGTAAGTGAACCTAACTGTGTTGGCCTCTGCCCGCCCCAGCATCTCCCAGCAGACCTTGGCAATCCTTCCTCCACAGACTCAGCTATGGCCCACTCTGTACATCCATCCTGACAGGAGGCTGAAGAAAACTAGAGAAAATTGGGAATGTACTGGTTGTTGCAGGACCTCACAATCAAAAACCACTATTAGTACCTATGTTTTATGGACCATAAAAATAAAAAGGAGCAACAGAATAAATTCACTCATGGGTAAGGAAGGAGCCAAGACTCTAAACAAAGTCTTGTTTTGTTCTAAGTACTCTGCAAGTCTTCCTGTTTCCCCTCGAATGTCTGATTACTACGCCTGACAAACAACACCAGTGTGAGCGGTGGCTCCTCAGTCACGCGTGGACTTGCCTCTCCACTTCCAGGGTACCACTCTCTGCTAATCGGCCCCTACTGTGCTTTCGTGCCGATGTCTCCCCCCTGCACCCAAGTCTCTCCGCGGCCCTTCATTGGGAACACACATTCTAAGGACAGAACCCAGGCCTTGACGTCTCGCTTATTTAAAAGCAGCGAGGGACTGTCATTTTGCTGTTTCTGGAAGTGGCATGATATTGTGGTTCCTCTGTGTTCAGCTTGGGTTCCCACTAGGAAGCCATTTTACCTAATAAGGCCATCTGTTGAAATAAGAGTGGCAGGGCTGCGTCCCCAACACCCCGGCCGCTTGGCTAGCTCATGCCCGAAATAACAACACACAAACTGTATTCATTTAAGAACTGCTTGGCCCATGAACTCTAACCCTTACAGGCTAATTCTCGCACCTGGACTAGCCCATTTCTAATGATGTGTGTAAGCACCCCAAGGTGCGCTTACCGGGAAGAGTCTAGCCTCCGTCCATCCTGGCGTCTCTGCTCCAGAGCAGAGCTGTCGGGTCTCTCCGGGAGCAGAGCAGAGTCTGACCTCACTTCCTCTTCCGCCCAGAATTCTATTCTGTTTCCTCCTCCCATCTATGTTCTAAGCTATGAGGCCAAGCAGTTGGTTTATTATAATTAACCAATGACCTTCCTCCATCAGCCATAGACTGTGAAACGTTGTAGAGGAACATGCGAGTCTCAGCTGTAGACACAGAGAAACAGAACCAAGGTCCATGGAACAAGTGAACAGAGAGGGATACAGTTATTTGGTAACAAAATCTAGCCACACACATTTTGCAAATGTTTGCCTTTTGGGTAAAACTGAAGGTGATCTCTGAACACACATATTCAAAAATAATGATTTTCTACAAGCACTAAAGTCATTCATGTCAGGAAAAGAATACCCCAGAACAGAATGGCTTAGAGTAAGACTGGCTGAAGATGCATAGGAGAAGAGGTCCTACGATCCTTTTTAATATCAGACTAAAAAATTGGTACATATCTCTTCAGGGAATAAAGTTGAAGTCCAATATTAATGACTGACCCACTGTTAATAATTTGCCGTTTTCAAGACCATGCTCCTTGATTAGTTTCCATATGTAATTACACTACATATGATGCCTTAAGGGTCTTGTACGCTGCCACTGAATAGGCAATGTTGATATAAAATGGGCCAGGGCTCAGATCCCAGGCTGATTTATAACCAACTTTGTCAGACTGTACTTTGCAAAGACGATCACAACAATCCCCCCCTCTTCCATAGTCTCAAATGTTGATAGTCGCACATCAGAAGTGGAGCCTAGTCATGCGCTATTTAAAAATCAGCAGATCTGTGACATTTTTGGTAACCAAGATCACATGAAAAAATTGATGCAGTGTGACTTCAGAAGCTGGGACAGAAACGGTGATGTGGCTCCTGCACTATTTGTAGGAACACTGAACTTAAATCCTAAAGCACCACATAAGCAACTCCATTCTCCTGAAGCTGCCATGCTAAGGGGAAGCTCAAACTTCCCACACAGAGGGACACATGGAGAACCTCCGAGCCAATGTAATGAAAGGAAGAAAGAGAAAAAAGGAAGGAAGGAAAGAAAGAAGGAAGAAAGAGGGGGTATAAAAAACAAACAGAGAGATACCTTAGCATTTACCCCAGTGTTCCACTCAGCCAATGTGTCACCACTATCTTATGAAAGACCCCAGGACAGAGCACAGAAAATGACAGCAAACACGAAGACTACAGTAGATAGTTATGTCACAGTAGTGGTTAGACCAACATCTTTTATCTTTAATTACTTACCTGTGTGGACTTTGGCTTCCTTGCCTCTAAAATAAGGTTAATGATAAATAAACAAAGATGTAAATATTATACAAGTCTCCCAGGAAAACTGATCCAAGCGAAGTCTATCTCTCCAAGTACTCAGACTTCTTCCCAACCCTCTACCTCTCCTTACCAGCTCACAGCAAGAAGCCATGGCATGTTAAGGTTTAGGTAAGTAGCCCCCAAGGCCCATGGATTGAGTACTTGGCTACAGTAGCCTTGAAGAGAGGGTGGAAACTTTAAGGACTATAACTCAGGACAGGAAGTTAGGTTACTAAGAGATTATCCTGAAGAGGATATTATGCCTGCAGGGCCCCATTATTCATCTCTCACCCATGTAATTCTATAAGGCCAGTATTACAGACTCCCTGCCAGTGTGAATGATCTTGTTATGGGCCCAAAAGCAACAATCCAACCAAGCATGGATTGAAACTTCCAAAACTATAAACAAAATAAGTCATTACTCCTTTAAATTTGAAAATCTCTGGTATAGTATTGGAGTTATGGAAAACTGACAAACACATGTTATAACCAGAGTCTCATACCTGAAAATACATTATCCAAGAGGACGAAGTTGTTGACGGACTGTGAGCAACTAGCACTTAGACTTAAATAATTTTTGCAGAGTAGTTACCATATAGGAGTCTAAGGACCAGTACTACCACAACCATTCTGTTTTGGTTACCTATGGTTAGAGACAGGTTTCAGCATGACACTAGTCTTGGAATTCAGATTGTTTCATGATGGCAAACATAAATGCTGGGTTGAAGAGGTTTTGTCCTGGCCATCTTATCTCATGGATCCCTCCACTTTCATAGATTCTACTCCACTTACTGAAATTCCATATTGACTACAAAGCTATACAAAACCACAGAATATTCTGAGATACACTTTTATAAGGTAATATTTATTATTTTGTTATTATTATTGTCTGTGTGTATTATGTGTGCATTATGAGAGAGTGAGTGCCACAGTGCTCCTGTGGAGGTCAGAAGAGCTTTGGCAGTTTGTTCCCCATCCTCTGTGGTTTCTAGAGGCAGACTAGGGTCATCAGGCTTGCATGGCAAATGTTCTTACCCTCTGAGTCTTCTTGCCTGCTGTGTGACTGTTGATTTCCAGTTTTTATCTTCTTCACAGAAAGAACCATATTTCATCTACCATGGTATTTGTCTTCCTATGAGACAAAACATACACATGCCAAATTATTCAGTCATGTTGCTTACTATATTTCTCTCAGTGAAACATATTTCTGGAAGTTTATTTTTCCTTTTGAAAATAACATTTATTTATTATTTTTAAAATGGAAATGCATATAATTAGATGAATAATCAACCATTGGATCTAACAGAGATGAATACTATTAAAGACTTTTGCTTCTACTTTCAAACTTTTCTGTGCATAGTTTAAATTATATTTCCACTACTTTTCTGGGACTTAATTTTAAGAAAGTAGTTGAAATTTTGGTACTGGATCAATGAAGAGAACTTTTGATTTTAGATTTATTTCTTATGCTGCCCTAGAGGTATCCCCTAGAGCTGTAAGCTAATGTACAAGAGCTAGTTCTAAGATAGGCTCCAAAGCCACAGAAAACCCATTCTTGTGAAGAAGAAGAAGAAGAAGAAGAAGAAGAAGAAGAAGAAGAAGAAGAAGAAGAAGAAGAAGAAGAAGAAGAAGGAGAAGAAGAAGAAGAAACAGAAGGAGGAGANGAAGAAGAAGGAGAAGAAGAAGAAGAAACAGAAGGAGGAGAAGGAGAAGGAGAAGGAGAAGGAGAAGGAGAAGGAGAAGGAGAAGAAGAAGAAGAAGAAGAAGAAGAAGAAGAAGAAGAAGAAGAAGAAGAAGAAGAAGAACTAAAATAAACCATAAAATTCAGTTTGTTGATCATGTTAGTCTCATTAAGTGCTTACTAGGTAGCTACAGCTGGATGTGAGCATGTAAGCTACACATTTTCACCTTTGTGGAGAATTCCTTGGATGCCCAACAAGACTTCTCAGTCTTAGCACTGTTGACATTTTGGGCCAAGTATTTTGTTGTTGTAGGAGGAAAGGTCTTGTCCCATGAGTCATTGCAGGCTTCACCATGTTCCTGGTCTGTGCCTGCTAGATCACAGTTAGCAACCTTCGCTCCAAATGAAATTTTTTAAAAAAAGTATCAGATGTGGCTACATCTCTGGGATACAAAATTGCCCCAAATAAGAACCACTGTAGTAAACATGAAAAGCTAACAATAAAAACAGTCAGCTGTAGAGGTGCAGCAACCTGACTGTGGGGCTGATTCTACCTACCACTGAGCTAGGCAGGTGTCACCTCCTTCTTCACCATCCCACGTGTCTTTCCGGAAACTGTGCTCTTGCTCCGAGAGGACATTTTCTGATATGAGAGATTCCTTTGTGTAAGGACATATGAGTAGCTGTGTTCTCTCTCACCAACCTTCAAACGAGCTCTGGAGGTCCATTTGTGGATCCCAGGTTAATATACAGATCTAAATCAAGGGTTGCATGTGTCCATCTGTCTTTCTTTTAAATTAATAGATAAATAATATCACTGAATGAACACACATTCCAAGCACTAACATATAGTGCATGCTATCCCTACTTTTTTATCTTTATAATAACCCTGTTAGTAGGTACAGTTTATTACTTCTGTTATACAAAGGGAAGATATATATATATATATATATATATATGCAATCTATTTAGTGTAATACAAATAGTGAGTTGCAGAGTAAAGTTTTATATTCAAATGCTTTTTCTGTTAAAACCCACTTGTCTAACTAATAAGCACACTGATATCAAATTCTTACTGTTAAATGTTCAATCAAGAGTAGAATACTTTGATATTAGGCAACTGTATTCGTCGGGGATCTCTAGAGTCACAGGACCTATGAAATGGATCCATATGGAATTTATCTGAATGACTCACAGGTTGCAGTCCAACTAATCCAGCAATGACTGGCTGTTAGTGAAAAGTCCAAGAATTTAGTAGTTGTTCAGTTACACAAGGCTGGGTTCTTAACTAGTCTTCTGTATATACTGGAATCCCAAAGAAGTAGACTCCAATGCCATTAATGGAAAGGATGTATTGGCAAAGTGAGGGCAAGCAGGCAAAGAATGAACAAACCCTTCTGTCTTCCCTTGTCCTTATATAGGCTTTCGGTAGGTTTGGCCCAGATTAAAGGTGTGCCTTCCTGCCACAAGTTCTGAATCAAAAGCCTGTGCCTTCCTGCCTTGAGATCCGGATCACAAGAGTGCCCTCCATTTCTGGATTGTAGTTCATTCCATGTATAGTCAAGCTGGCAACCAAGTATAGCTGTTACAGTAACATCATGACTCTGATGCTGCTTGGTATCTGTGGTGAATAGGAAGGGGTCCTATAGACTCATGAGTTGGAGTGCTTGGCCCACAGGGAGTGGTACTATTAGGATGTCTGTCCTTGTTGGAGTATGTGTTGCTTTGTTGGAGGAAGTGTGTCACCAGGGGGTGGGATTTGAGGTTGCAGAAGTCCAAGCCAGTTCTCTGCCTGCTGCCTGTGAATCCAGATGTTGAACTCTCAGGTCCTCTCCAGCATCATGTCTGCCTACATGCCACCATAAGTCCTGCCTCAGTTAAATGCTTTCCTTTTGAAGAGTTGCTCTGGTCCTGGTGACTTTTCAGAGCAATGAAACCCTAACTAAGACAATATCTAGAGAACAAAGAACGGGGACAGAGCACCACGGTGCTGGGAGTGACTCATAATATCCGAAACAAAGTGAGAAGATATACATTCCGAAGCAGTGTCCCTTTGTTCTTAAGTAAGAACAGGTTTTGGAGACGTTGTTGACTAACTCAAGGTGCCAGACAGGAGTTGCATCTCCTGACTCCTAGATTAGACTTTCTGTGTGAGGCTGACTTGACTCTTGCCAACCCTGTGTTTGTCTGGGTACTACAGAGAATGAAGAAAATAAAAGGTACATTAGGAGCTGCTGAGAGAGAAAAAAGATGAAGAAATAATAGCCTATGGTTCATGCATGGAAGTACAGGGACTAGCGAAGGCACAGCCAGATTGGCAGTATTGCTGCCTTTACTGTGGTGTGAATGCATATGTATAGGGATGTGTGTACTCCTACTACAGCCAACCTCATGCTTCAGAGGCCACATTACTGAACATCAAGATCTGAGTAATAATATTTCTTGTTTTCATCAATAAATACAGTAGACACAAATGACCTCAAAGTGTAGTTATCACTAAACTCTAAGAAATACACAATGAAAAGTGTAATTAATGTGTTGAGAATTTGTTGCCTTTGTTTTAATATAATATTATCTTATTCTTTCTAATATAATATATACCTTATAAAAGTGCTGTTTTAATAATGGCTATATTAGCTACTATCTGCCAAAATCCCTAAAAATGTGACAATTAGCTCTTAGCAGCCAGCAAGAGCCCTGTCTATCCCTTCTTTTGGATGTGGGTTAAGAAATCCATATTAGCATCTATAGCTGACCTCAAAGGACTTTGTAGGAGTCATGACCCAAACACAAGAGAGTTGCCCTGAGAGATTGCCTTTCTTCACAGTACAGTAAGGCCCAGGTTATTTTTAACCCTCACAAGACCAGTAACTTCAAGAGCCTTACCCATTTAGCCCCATCTGAGATGTAGTGGGCCACTTCAGATCATGTATGACCTAGAAAAGAGTTCCCATGACCTTTTCTCAAGCCATACAATGAGCCAAAATTATCTTTTCCTATATTTTTATTTATATGTTCATTTAAAAGCACAACTAGACAAAAATAAGCATATTTGTAAAAGACATTTAAAAGAAGATTCTACAATAAAAATTCAGTCACCCATGAATCTCTAATCCAGTTACTGGAACAGGACGGACTTGAAGCGGTGTCAAAGGTAATAAAAGATCGTAACTATGTGCAATAAAAGACTGGCTGCGTGCGCCATAGCTGTCTTTGGACTTTAGGACAGGAGCAGAAAGAGCAGACTTCAACCCCTCTGTTCACAAATCTAGCAACTCTGCACGACTGTAGCCAGATGGATAGAAAGTAAGACATGGTCCAGACCAGTACTCGTTTTCCACTCAGTCTACTCGACAATTAAGCAACTGTCCTGCCCTGGGCACTATGCTCAAGGCAGCTTCATGAGGAACAGAAAGTACAATGCTAATGCCTCATAAAAATGGTTTTAATTTTTTTAAATTAAATATTTTAAGAATTTTAACATTCCTTAATATTTCAATTTTTAATTTAATAAAACCAAAATAAAAAATTAAACAGAAAAGTTTTGATACATGATATGAATGTATTTGTCATATTGATGAAGTCATAAAATATAATTTTTAATATGTTTAATGAAGCAGTAAACTCATGAGGGCAAATATGCCTCAAAGCCTATGAAAATGTAATATGGCCAGATGATTCTAGGCACTGGGGAAAGATTAGAGGGTGACTGGGTGGACCAGTCTCCTTTCCCAGAGCTTTCATTCTTAGTGGGGTATACCAGTAATGAACTCATAAATAAATCAATGAACAAATCATTTCAGACAGTGATAAAGTCCATGGGAAAATGAAACATAGTTTGCTAGAGAGCACTGAAGGGAAGAAGATGTTCCAACCATTACTTTATGATGATGTGGTATCAGTGTTGAGCACTGGGCAATAAAACTCAGATTGTTGTGAACTTTCAAAGGAAACACTGTCCAGACACAAAGAACAGCATACTAGAGAAGCTGAGCCAGGGATGAGCTTGGTGGACCCGAGGAGTCAAGTCTGGTGTGCTAGAATGTGGAGAGAGAAGGGAGGTGGATGGCAGAAGAGGTTAATAGAATAAGAAGGGCTGGTGCATGGAGATTGGAGGCCATACAAAGGCCACGGATCTGTCCAGAATCCAGTGGGAGCTTATTGAGAAGACTGACGTAGGATAAGGAAAGAATCTCACATATACCTCAAGATTACTGTGCTGAGGTGGGGAATATCTTGGAAAGGGTTGGGGAGCAAGTAGTTTGAGCACTAATGCAGGTAAGTGATGCTGATACCCAGGATGGCAGCACTGGAAATGGAAGAGATGGGATGGGTCAGTAGGGATGAAGAGCAAGGCGGTAAGAAGGGTGGGAAGCCAGGAAGACCCTCATGGGGAAGATAATCAAGCAGTTTCTAAGATGGATCACTCTGTGAAGAAAATAAGACAACGTTGTTCACAAATAAAGTTCTTAAATCACGAGACTGTAATGTGCGCTGTGTTAATGAGACGATGCACGCCTGTCTAAATTACAAGTGTTTGTAATGTTTTGCTATTTGAAGGCTATTAATGGAAGAATAGTCTTCAGCTCACATCATTTATGAATCAGACGATGCATAGCATAGTAACAGCTTCACCATTCTGCAGGATATTTTACTAAAAATATGTGTGGATAGAGTAACCACAAGGGAAAGCCTAATTTTGGATAGAAACAACACTCAACAAATGAAAATACATAAATTGAAACAAAGGACAATTTTATAGGCATTTCATGAAATACTGAAGCAATTTCTCCACACAAAATAGCAAAATTTAAATCACCATGTAAACACTGAGCAAGAATTTCAAATGTGGAATAAGCCATGAGAATCAAGTTTTAGGAGACTCTGACAAAATTCAGAGATACACTTAAACTCCCTAGCTGTCTCATTCCTAAAGTGTCGTAATGCCCAGTTCAGCGTTAAGTAAATCGAGGTATAAAACAATCTTTATACTCTGCTACAAAAAGTCTTAATTATTCAAAGTATAGTTCTAAAATAATTAAACATGTTACAAGGTCACTTTCAAACCAATTTATTTTCAACTTATGAAAAGGAAAAGCCAAATCACAAAGTGAAGTTTGCGAATCTATAAGAGCTAATAGAGTTTTCAGAGAAAGTTAAAACAGCTGTGACAGTATTATATTTTGGCAATAAGTTAAATTTCGCAGTGTAAATACATATACTTGGTTTAAATCTGTAGAATTTTGCATGCTGAGAATTGAAATGATTAAGAAATTATTTACATATTTCCTGAAATACCTATAAAATTTTTCTTTTTCTATTGGTGTGCTTTCATTTGAGGGGTGTCTTCTTTCTATTCTTCCCAGTTTTGGTTCACAGGATACCAAATTTCTTTCGGAAAGAAGGAAATGGGCCCTCAATTTTCACATATTTGTTTGATTAGATTAAATATATGAACTAACTCCATATCTGCTATGGCAGTGAATTCTCGAAAGGCATTTCCACCACACATGTGAAGCTCACTGTATTGCTCCTTCTTTCCTCTCTTTGAAGAACTTTTCACAAAGCTTTAGCAGTTGCTGATGTCTCCTGGGAGCAGGCAATTCATCAGGTGCCCCAGCTTCTCAAATGACAGGAAGCTTGCTAAGGACAAATTGCTGATGACAATCAAGTTTAAAATTAAAGACAAACAGAACAGGCTTGCCTAATGATGTAAAAGTTACCATGGTACCGTTATATACCTAGCTCAATCTTCATGAAAGCAGGGATTGCATAAAACATTTCATTGATACAATTTTTATTTATCTATGAAAGTCATTATGCCAGAAGTAAATGATTCTGTTGTTAAGATGGTTTTAACAGATGTTCACAAAACATGTCATGCTGCCTATAGAACTATGCTTTTTCTTAACTACGTTTATTGTGGCTTTTATTCTTTTACAGTATAATTTTGTTTATTGATTTTATTGAGCTATATATTTTTCTCTGCTCCCCTCCCAACCTCCCACCTCCCATTCAATTCTCTCCCATGGTCCCCATGCTCCCAATTTACTCAGGAGATCTTGTCATTGTCTACTTTGCATATAGATTACATCCATGTATGTCTCTCCTAGGGCCCTCATTGTTGTCTAGGTTCTCTGGGATTGTGATTTGTAGGCTGGTTTTCTTTACTTTATGTCTAAAAACCATTTATGAGTGAGTACATGTGATAATTGTCTTTCTGTGTCTGGGTTACCTCACTCAAAATGATGTTTTTCTAGCTCTATCCGTTTGCCTTCAAATTTAAAGATGCCATTATGTTTTTATTGATTTTTTTGAGTTCTACATTTTTCTCTGCTCTCCTCCCTGCCTATCCCCTTCCTCGTTCAACCCTTCCCCAAGTTCCCCATGCTCCCAATTTACTCAGGAGAACTTGTCTTTTTCTACTTCCATGTAGATTAGATCCATGTAAGTCTCTTTTAGTGTCCTCGTTGTTGTCTAAGTTCTTTGGGGTTGTGATCTATAGGCTGGTTTTCTTTGCTTTGTGTTTAAAAACCACTTATGAGTGAATACATGTAATAATTATCTTTCTGTGTCTAGGTTACCTCATTCAAAATAATGTTTTCTAGCTCCATCCATTTGTCTGCAAAATTCAAAATGCCATTATTTTTTTCTGCTGTGTAGTACTCCATTATGTAAGCATACCACATTTTCCTTATCCATTCTTCGGTCAAGGGACATTTAGATTGCTTCCAGGTTCTGGCTATGACAAGTAATGCTGCTATGAACATAGTTGAGCACATGCCCTTGTGGCACGATTGAGAATCCTTTGAATATACGTCAAAAAGTGGTATTGCTGAGTCTTGTGGAAGGTTGTTTCCCAATTTTCTGAGAAATTGCCACATTGACATCCAAAGGCACCATGCCAGTGTGCATTCCCACCAGCAATGCAGAAGTGTTCCCTTTACCCCACAACCTCTCCAGCATAAGTTGTCATCAGTGTTTTTGATCTTGGCCATTCTTACATGTGTAAGATGGAATCTCAGAGGTTATTTTTTGATTTGGATTTTTCTGATGACTAAGGATGTTGAACATTTCCTTAAGTATCTTTCAGCCATTTTAGATTCCTCTGTTGAGAATTCTCTGTTTAGGTCTGTACTCCATTTTTTTTAAAAATTGGATTATTTGTTCTTTTGATGATCAATTTCTTGAGTTCTTTGTATATTTTGGAGATCAGACTTCTCTCTGATGTGGGGTTAGTGAAGATCTTTTTCCATTCTGTAGGCTGTTGTTTTGTTTTGTTGATTATATCCTTTGCCTCACAGAAGCTTTTCAGTTTCAGGAGGTCCCATTTATTAATTGTTTCTCTCAGTGCCTGTGCTGCTGGGGTTATCCTTAGGAAGTATACTTCCCACTTTGTCTTCTATAAGGTTCAGTGTGGCTGGCTTTATGTTGAGGTCTTTGATCCATTTGGACTTGAGTTTTGTGGATGGTGATAGATATGGGTCTATTTTTGTTCTTCTACATGTTGATATCCAGTTATGCTAGAACCATTTGTTGAATATGCTCTCTTTTTTCCATTTGATATTCTTTGTCAAAAATCAGGAGTTGGAAGGTGTGCAGATTAATATCTGGGTCTTCCATTTGGCTCCCTTGGTCCTCCTGTCTGTTCTTTTGCCAATAACAGGCTGTTTTCAGTACTGTAGCTCTGTAGTAGAGTTTGACGTCAGGGACTGTGATGCCTCCAGAAGTTCTTTTATTGTACGGTATTGTTTTGGTTATCCTGGGTTTTTTGCTTTTCCATAGGAAGTTGAATACCATTCATTCGAGGTCTGTGAAGAATTTTGTTGGGATTTTGATGGGCATTGCATTGAATCTGTAGATTGCTTTTGGTAAGATTGCCATTTTTACTACATTAATTCTACCTATGCAAGAGCATGGGAGACCTTTCCACTTTCTGGTGTCTTCTTCAATTTCTTTCTTCAAAGATCTAAGTCTTGTCATACAAGTCTTTTACTTGTTTGGTTAGAGTTACTCCGGGATATTTTATGCTATTTGTGGCTATGGTGAAGGGTGTTTTTCTCTGATTTCTTCCCCAGCCCTTTTATCATCTGTGTACAGGAGGGCTACTGATTTTTTTGAGTTAACATTGTACCCTCCTACATTACTGAAAGTGTTTATGAGTTGTAGAAGTTCCTTGGTAGAATTTTTGGGATTGCTTATGTAAACTATCATATCATCAGCAAACAGTGAGAGTTTGACTTCTTCTCTTCCACTTTGTATCCCCTTGATCTACTTTTGGTGTCTTACTACTCTAGCCAGGATTTTAAGAACTTTATTGATATGAAGAGAGTGGACAAACTTGTCTTGTTCCGGATTTCAGTAGAATCGCTGGGAGTTTCTCTCCATTTAATTTGATGTTGGCTATTGACTTGCTATATATTGTTTAGGTATGTTCCTTGTATCCCTGCTCTCTCCAAGACCTTTATCATGAAGGGATGTTATATTTTGTCAAACGCTTTTTTGGCATCTAATGAGATGATCATGTGGTTTTTATTTTCAATTTCTTTATATGGTGGATTTCATTGACAAATTCTTGTATACTGAACCATCTCTGCATCTCTAGGATGAAGCTGACTTGATCATGGTGGATGATGGTTCTGATGTGTTTTTTTCATTCAATTTGCCAGTATTTTATTTAGTATTTTGCATCAATTTTCAGGAGTGAGATTGGTCTGTAATTCTCCTTCTTAGTAATATCTTTCTGTGGGTATCAGGGTAATTGTAGCCTCATAAAAAGAGTTTGGCAATGTTCCTTCTGTTTCTATTGTGTGGAATAATTTGAGGAGTATTGGTATTAGTTCTTCTTTGAAAGTCTTGTAGAATTCTGAGCTGAAACCATCTGGTCCTGGACATTTTTTTTTGGTTGGAAAACTTTTAGTGACTGTTTCTATTACAGTTATAGGTCTATTTAATTTGCTTATCTGACCAATTTTTGAGAAGGTTCCATGAGGTGCTTAGAAGAAAGCATATTCTTTTATGTTTGGATGGAATGTTCTATTGATATCTGTTAAGTTCATTTGAGTCATAACATTTGTTAGTTTCCTTATTTCTCTGTTAATTTTTTGTCTGACTGACCTGTCCACTGGTGAGAAGGGAGTGTTAAAGTCTCCCACTCTGTGTGTGTGTGTGATTTAATGTATGGTTTAAGCTTTAGAAGTGTTTCTTTTACATATTAGGGCACCCTTATATTTGGGGCATAGATGTTTAGTATTGAGATTTCTTCTTGATGGAGTTTTCCTGTGACTAATATAAAATATCCGTCTTTGTCTCTTTTGATTGATTTTAGTTTGAAGTCTATTTTGTTAGGTATTAGGATATTTATACCAGCTTTTTTTTAAGGTCAATTTAATTGGAAAATTTTTTTCCCAATCATTTGCTCTGAGATGATGTCTGTCTTTGAGGTTGAGGTGTGTTTCTTGTATGTAGCAGAAGGATGGCTTCTGATTTTGTATCCAATCTGTTATCCTGTGTCTTTTTATAGGTGAGTTGAGTTCATTTATATTAAGGGATATTAATGACCAGGGATTGATATCTCCTGTTAATTAACTTTTCATTGTTGGTGATGTTATTTTGTGTGTTTTTTCCCTTCTTTGGAATTTGCCGCTGTGAGATCATCAATTGTCTGTTTTTTTTTTTTTTTTTCATTGATATAGCCATGCTCCTTGGGTTGAAGTTCTCCTTCTAATACTTTTTGTAAGACTGGGTTTGTGGCTAGGTATTGGTTAAATCTGTTTTTTTTTTTTTATAGAATATCTTGTTTTGTCATTTTATGGTGTTTGAAAGTTTTGCTGGGTATAGTAGTCTAGACTGGCATCTGTGGTCTCTTAAGTGATTGTATAAGATTTTACCAGAATTTTCTCGCTTTCATTGTTTCTATTGAGAAGTCAGATGTAATTCTTATAGGTCTGACTTTATATGTTACTTGTCCTTTTTCTTTGTAGCTCTTAATCTTCCTTTTTAAAATTCTGTATGTTTAGTGTTTTGATTATTATGTGGCGAGGGGTCTTTTTTTAATTCAGTCTCTTTTGTGTTCTGTAAGCTTCTTGTATTGTCATAGGAATATCTTTAGATTGGGAAAGACTTCTTCTATGATTTTGTTAAATATATCCTCTTCAAACCGTGTTAGCACTGAGAACCAGTTCAGATCCCTGAGCTCTTGGGGGATAATTTCTCACTCAAACCACCAAACCAATTTTAAAGATGGATTAAGCTATTTTGAATTTTGTATATCTAGGTTATTCTGAAGTTTTGGGAGTTGTATTTCCATAAAACACCATCAAAATAATAATAATAATAAACCCCTCTTTTCCACTGAGTGCTTAGAAAGTTCAAGTACCATATTTATATCTACTTTGAAATATTTAGGTGGGGAGTGAAACGTGGGTTTTTAATGTAATTATAAAAACCTTAAATGAAGACAGCGTAAAAATGTCTTTGATCCTAAAACAAAGACAATAGTCTATGGCATTTCCCCACAGAGAGAGAGAGAGAGAGAGAGAGAGAGAGAGAGAGAGAGAGAGAGAGAGAGAGAGAATGGAAGATCTCTGTAGTAGGAGCCACTAGTTAGTTCCCGGCTGCTTAGCCCCAAAATAATCACACAGAAACTATATTAATTAAATCACTGCTTGGCCCATTAGCTATAACTTACTATTGGCTAACTCTTACTTATTAATTTTACCTATTTCTATTAATCAGTGTATCACCATGTGGCAGTGACTTACTGGCTAAAGTTCTGGCATCCATCTCCAATGGGCCTACATGGCTTCTCTCTGACTCCATCCTTCTTTCTCCCAGCATTCAGTTCCACCTTCCCTGCCTACCTAAGTTCTGCCCTGCTATAAGTCCAAAGCAGTTTTTTATTCATTAATGGTAATCCCACATCAGATCTCTTGGTTTCATTAAGTGCCAATGAGCTAAATACATAAAAGCTACTTACTTCTAAATCAATACTTAGAGGTGAATGGCCCTACCACACTTTCTTTTATTTAGACAGTGAAACCCTGTGTTATTGCCCTGAACTAGCAGGTATCTTCTGCCATGAGGTCTTCACAGACATCTTCCCTCCATGGTCTTCCTAATGAGTGGCCATAAGCGCACTCAGGTTGTGCCAGCCACAGACTCACAGCCCCAGTGAGCTGCTATTTCTTCCGTTCAAGAAAAAAAAAATGAATAAAACAATGACATTTCTATGAAGAACATGTTTGTGTACTTAAAAACTTAAATTAAACCAGTCACATTTTTCACATTTACCTGGTTCTGAAAACACTTCCTTCTAAACTGGTTGTGACTGCAATGTTGTTTTTTGTTGTTGTTGTTGTTGTGGTTTTTTTTTTTGAGAAATATTCATCTGTGGTGAAACTCCATTCTGCTCTATGCTTTGCACAGTGTCTCTCAGGAGACACAAATTGGCTATCCATTATAAAAATGGAAAACCTGAGGCTCAGAAAAGTTAAGTTACTTTCCTGAAAATGAGCAAATATGTGTTTCTTTCTTTTTTTTTTTAAAGCTGTTTTAATTGTGACCATAGTTTTCTGTGATTGGTCCTCTTTCTTTACTAGCATTTCAGAGAATTCAGTTTCATGGTCCAAGATCTGTAGGGATATACTTAGCATTCAAAACTTCCATACAGCTTCAACTGGACAGCTCAAAGAGCATGCTGCCATTTGTAGTTATTCCAAACGTCACACACCAGTGTTCTTAAATCAGCCTTCCTCTGAAAATCCAGGCCAGTTCCCTCAAACCTCTCTTAGGAATGAGTCTGAACTCCAAAAATGTCTTGTACTCAGTAAGCAGTTGACTTAGCAACTCTTAAAGCAGGAAGGTGACCAATCTCACTCTCCTGCTGAACAATGTCTGTAGTTCTCTATTGGCCTTGGGCTGAAATTCAGGATGAAGCAGAGCCAGCAACTGATGTCATATGGAGAGACTGTTGTTGAGCACAGCTTCCTTTGCTGGGAAGGCTGGGACATTACTCCTCTTTAGCATGACCCCTAGGGATGGTTACTGGATAATAAAAATGTTCACTCAAGTGGACCCAGAACTTTTATCAAAATTAGTAGGAGCCAGAATCTTTGTAAGTCAGAACTTCAGAGAGAGCGTTAAATGTCCAAGAGCACGGTTACCTGTGCTGGCGCTGACAACATAGTCAAAACCGGCACTTAGGAAAATCAAAATCAATTTTGTGCTGAAGAGCCCACCAAGGCTCACTTAGGTTAGTTATGTTAGGTTTGTGACCATGGAGATGATTGGCTTTGAGCATGGACGACAAATCCTACTGCTGAAGGACAGGGCCTCTTCCTCCCTTTAGATGGTGACACCAATCAGTTCTAATGTGAACCGTAATTCTTGAGTGGCCTATAATTTTCCTAAAAGCTTCCAGATTGGGAAAAGCTGCTGAGACTGACGGCTTTTCTCTCTGTGTACTCGCATAGCAGGCAGATGTAGAAGTGACAGGAATGTGTCCTGTTTCATCGCTTCATCTTTTTGATGGATACCATGCTAAAAGATACTATCTCTCTATTGTACAGGGCTGGAGATAGGCATTGCTTGCTGTCATGGTTACATGTCAGTACTGGAATTTTAAAATGAGCTCTATTATAGCTGATAAGAGCCTTTCCACTGCTCTGTCTGACAGTCTTTCTGTCACTGGTAATTCTACCGAAGGAAGCCTGTGTCTATCACAAAGTGTCTAATCCAGTTTTCTTAAAATGATTATGGAGTTGCTTCACGAAAGAGGGAAATAAAATTCAATCCCCTGAGAATGAAATTGTCTGTATTGGCTCTTTTCAGCAAGAATCACAATTATTTTTATGGTTTTTCAGGAAATACTGTTTCAGTAAACAGTTCCAGGGGGACATCAGTTAGTCCCTCATTATGGTTATTTTGATCTCTGAGATTCCTTTAAAAAATGAAGTGTTCACTGAAATAGTGTTCCATTTAACTGTTATTTTACTTATCCCCCAAATTTTAGTATTATTATTTCATAGAAAAAATGATATCTTTCATTGTTCTCAAGAATTAAGTAGGGTTTATGTGCTTGGAGAACTATATATATAGTTGATTTTGACATAATGGATCCAAACAAATTTATTTGTAGGTGATTAATTTATCTGGAAGCAACATCATATGCTCAAATTGTCTTGAAATATTATTTATAAAAAGTTGTTTATTGCATCCTCTGATTATAGTCAGCGCCTTTAGGATGGTTGCAAAGGTCTTTCTAATTTTCATCTTTCCCACTACTTCTTTTTGAAAATAGATATATTATCAGGTGTGTGTATTGGGGGAGATAAATCAGAATGATTTTAGAATGCTGTAGATTCAAGTTTGTGTTTATATTTCCACTGTAATCATGACAGTATTTTTATGTTGACAAATGAAATTTTATGGAAGAGAAAGCAATATGAGTCCAATCACAACCTGCGCAAGCAGACTGTGTATGTATTGTGTTTATGGCAAAGATACTGAATGTCAAGGACTTAGTTTTTGCTCAGTCCACACAAAATATCATTTAAAACAACATCCTTGAGTGATATGACAAACAAAATTGCTGAAATTGAATGTGAATATATGTATTTCCTTTTTCAAATGCTTCCAGATCATCATTTACTTTGCCATTTTTTAATTTATAAAACCGACTGCATAATCTGTTGTTGTTCAACATTTTTTATTACTTTAGAGATTTTTTTTTGTTCTTTGTCAGTTTGATGTATGTCTGTACCAAATGCTAGTCCTCTGCATCCCACATTCCCCTGCCTCATCCTCGCTCTTTCTCCCACTGAAACCCTCCTACTTATGTGTCTTTGTCTTCTGGTGCTTTCAGATCCATTATTTGTATGGAGAGTTGACTTATCAACCCAGGAAACTGTAACAATTCAGCCAGTTCTCCCACTGTGGCCCCATTTCCCTGAATTGTATATTTACGCATTTCAATGATGAGACATGCTAATCAGCCTTGGTGGCTTTGACCTACTTCTTTGTTTCTTGGAAAGAGGAACATAAGATGGAATGAGAACGGAGACATTTTCTAACAGGCTCTATAATGCAAACTAAAACACTCCTGTAATAAATTTATAAGGCTAATGTATGAGTCAGATCCTAACCCATGTACTATTCTGCAGACAAAGTGTGTGTGTGTGTTAAATCCCACAAACACAGGTAATTTGTATGTCTAGAAGGCAGAGACAAACAGATCTCTGTGAGTTCAAGGTGTAGTAGTAGCGTACACCTTTAATCCCATTGCCTGTGAGCCAGAGACAGGCGGCTCTCTGAGAGTTCAAGGAGAGCCTGGTCTACAGAGTTATTCCAGGTCAAAAAGATACAGAGAATATAAAATAAAAGTAAAAATAAACTAAATAGAGGTTAAAATAAAGCCACAAAAGATGGAAAATACACAGAGAATCTTGATACTGTATACTATTATGCTCTCTTTGAATTGTTTGAATGCTGAGGAAGGAGCAACAGCTGCCAAAATATATTTGTTTATAAATGCTGCTGAACTAATCCAACATAGATATTTTCAAAATTCCTTGACTTTGAAATTTGGATCTAAGGACATGATACTTTGGAAAGGAGTTTCTTTTTTTGTTTTCACAGAGGATGAGACCCTGTTCATTTCTTCTATTCCGATATGGTATGATGGACCACGCCCTCCTGAAGGGTTTCTGTAAACATCTTCAGAAATTTGCTTCGCTCAACTGCCAACTGAGATGAAACTAGCACATAAGTTATACCATGAAAGACCTAATTAACGACGCCCCCATTCAGCAGGAAGCAGTTTGGAGAGAAAAAACTGTGCCCATGTTCCCAAATATGGTTTATAAATGTTCTTTTACATTTAAAGGGGGATATGATATAGATATGAATAATTTGCATTAGTATAGATTCTGCTTTATTGATAGAGATTTAAGGTCAGTTTTGTTATATGTATATATATTTCTGATATTGATTAAGGTATTGTGATTGTGTAGTACATTTAAAAATGTAATGTATAATTAGAAATATAGATTGTTAATAGATAATCATAATAGTCAAATTTGTAGTTATGTTAGTTAAGATTTTCTATATGTACATAGATATATTTTAGATAGGCATTCTTCATATCTTTCAAAGATTATAGAATATGGCATTTTAAATGTTTTAATAACTTAGGACTTTTCATGACAATGAGACACTCTGCTCCTGGCAGCACCAATCTACTTTAAGAGGAAGATGGGCATTGAAGAGGATCCTCATAGAGTTTGATAGCCATTTGTGCAAGAAACTGCTCTTACCTGGACTATTGCATAAACTGGACACAGAGAACCTGCAGAGAGAGGACTGCTGAACTTGCCTAAAGGTGAGATGACCTTTTGGGGTTCCTGATTCATGAAAGAGTCTGCAAGACATTCTTCAGGACAAGCAGATAGTGACTGCCTTTGAAATTCCCTGCTTTGTGGAAATGTCTGCTGGAAACTATGGGCCTGTAGGCCGAAGATGGATGCCCCAACGGTACAGAGGAACTTTGGGTGACTGTCCAGGCAGCGAGATGTCTCTGTCATTTCTAGAGTTTGAGAGTTTGCTTATTTCTTATTTGCTTAGGTAATATTGTATCTTTCTGGACTCTTTGATGGAGTTAAAGAATAGTTAGTTATAGTTATAGTTTTCCTTAGTTATGATATAGATTATTGTAATTTTTACTTGATAACTGTTTTGTTATATGTAATTTTGCTCCATTAAATTAAAGCCTTCTTTTTTTTTTGTTTAAACAGAAAAAGGGGAAGTGATGTGGGAGTGTCATATCAATCTGTTGATCCCATTGGTTCAAGAAACTGCTTGGCTGGCCCTGATAGGTTAAAGCATTGGTGGGAGGAGTAAACAGAATAGAATTCTAGGAGGAAGAGGAAGTGAGGTCAGACTCTGCTCTGCTCCCGGTGAGACTTGACAGCTCTGCTCTCTGGAGCAGAGACGCCAGGCTCCGCTCTCCCAGGCAGCTCCGACCCAGGATGGACGGAGGCTAGAATCTTCCCAGTAAGCGCACCTTGGGGTGCTTACACACATTATTAGAAATGGGCTAGTCCAGATGCGAGAGTTAGCCGAGAAGAGGCTAGATATAATGGGCAAGCAGTGTTTAAATGAATACAATTTGTGTGTTGTTATTTCCGGGCATAAGCTAGCAGGCAGCTGGGGTGCTGGGGACGCAGCCCCACCGCTCCAATTTCAACACATATTTCCTTCACGCATTTGCAGAAAGATAAGTTAGCAGATAGAGATGGTATCAACTACTTATAAAGTCAAACTACAAACTCATGAAAAAAATTATTAGTAAGCTCCCATGTGGTACAATCTGAATTTCATTCAATGAACTGAAGTACAAACTTTTAAACGTAGTGCCCTACCTGAAACCTGGGAGCTCTTAAAAGGGAAAGGTACCATGGTTAAGGAACAAGAGTTAAGGAAAGATACAATATCAGTAAATGGTATTTTAAAATTAAAAGTAACAACAAGAAAGAAAAAGCTCTTTTTTTTTGCAGTAGACTGAGACCGTTACAGAAAGCCACAAGTGGTCAAACTGCAAAGATTAACTGACCATGGTGCCTAGCCCCAGTGACAACATCTACAATACAATCCCTACACCTAAGGCTCAAGGAGAATCATGGAAGATGGGGCAAAAAGATGGTAAGAGCAAGAGGGCTAAGAAGTGTGCTATAAGCTTGTATCTTGTGGATATGACAGGTGTTGGAACACAGTCCAAGAGTGGAGTCGAGTGAGGAAAATTCTGAGCACTTGCGAAAACATGCCAAGGAAACAAAAGTCTTGTGCCTTCAGTTTCTTCAAAAGGTGGAATTGTTCTTAGAGTTTGTTTCCATGCCCCTCCCAGGTGTATGGATTAGGAGTGAGCTTACTTTGGGTTATTCATATTGCTTGCTGCTCTTATTCAATTATTTCTGTATGGAAAAGCAGATTTTCGCCACATGCAGCATGTCCTTGCGATAGTATGCAGCTTACACTCATGAGAGCTTTACTGACCTTGCTTAGCCCTCAGAGTAAAAATTGTCTGATGTTGTGAATCAACTGGGTTCTCATGTGCAGCTTGAGTCTGCTTCACTTCTCAGCTCCACTCGCCCAGGCTCCACCACCTCTGGAGCAGGAAACAGATTAAATCTCAACAATATGGCTGTATGAACAAGACCTGGACAATGACAACACCAGCTGATATGCTAATGTAGATGGGAACCCTAATGAGGCCCCACTCCTAAATGAAGAGCTATGACGCATGAATGACTGCCGAGAGAGGGAGAATTAGTATCCCACAGGGATGAGGCCCCTAAACTGTTATCTATGACCATGTATGAGTCCAGTTGTTATGTATGTTGTCTTATATATACATACATACAACTGGAGATCCTGTTACCAGCTTAAGACAGAGCAAGCGCAAATGCTGAGCCAGGATGGCAACATCTGCCCTGTGGTTGCCATTTTCTGGGCATCTTGTACTGTTCTAGTTACCATCTCTGCTCCTTCTCACTGCTTTTCTTTGGCCTTTAAGAGAAAGACCTTGATTTTGGAAACATCTCCCAAACAGTCTTCCAGTAAGAATGGCAGCCAATTTGCTGAGTAACCATTTCATTATGCTTCCACTAAGCTTGGCAAGGAGTCACAGAAGAACCAGGTTCCTTACTCTGGTTTCAAATAGATTGCACGGCCCATGGAATGGGTGGTTTCTTGGGCCGGTTTTTCACATTACAGTGTTCTGCTTTCCCACCTTCTGAAGTCCTCTGGGAAGGACAGAACAAATTAAGACTCAGATGTTATGATACAGGGATGTAGAAAGCACACATTCAAGGACTGATACCTGTACAGAAGACTGTCATCTGTACCTCTCTGAAGTACACCCTCCTCTCTCTTATTCTTTTCCATTAAGGTTTAACTGTAAATCTGGTCAATTTCAGCCACTCGGACTTTTAGCAGTCAACGAAGAGCCTCAAATACAGTGGCCACTCATGAGTGTTTTAAGTGTTTGTTGAATGGATCGTTCAAATTTGATGTCAGTGTCTATAATGGTTGATTTTAGTTTTCAAGTTGACTATCTTGAAGGACACTCACATGGCTAGTAAAGTGTTATTGATTCTCTATGCTTCAGTAGGTACTGATGCAGTAACTGTGCTGAATGGGATCCCAGGTAGTTTTGTGTAAGTTAATGACTGGGAAGCCCTCGGTGTGCCTGAAATATTGGCCTGGTGAACTGTGGGGCAGACAAAGAAGCAGAGGAACAGTGTGTGCCACACACCCCTTTCCTAGCAGCATAGCTTTCTTTCTTCCCGTGTTTTGCATCTCAGGGCCACAGACTTCTATCTTTGGAACTGACACCAATACCTTCCCTACCTGGTTTGCTAGCTTGCTGGCCCTTGACCTTAACTCTGCCTGAGAATTCTACCAGCAGCTTTCCAGGTGCTGAATGCTTCCAACTGGGACTGAGTGACGTTACCAAATTCTGTTTTCCAGCCACAGGGGGACTTCTTCCGTGGGACTTCTTCCGTGAGACTTCCTAGTGTCTGGAATCCAGTGAGATGACCCCTTCACACTGGTCTTCATGTGTATTATTTAGTTCTGTCCTGGGGAACTCTGAATGAAGCACGTGGAAACAATGTGCTGTTTCCAGTTTACAGCTGTGCAGCTGTGAAGCTTGAAATGTACCCAGGATCGGCAGAAATGGCCCTCAGGTTCTTAGCTGAAGGGGCTGTGCTATTTCACACAGACACCAGAAGTACTAGTTTACTCATTCTAAATAAAAGTCCTCTGTCAACTAAAGTAGTGACCATAGCACATACCACCACGTCCTATAGTCCACAGATCAGAAGCTGGGAAGTCCCACCCACACATGAGAGCCATAATTTGTCTTAGGCTATCTCTGAAGAAGCTGGAAGAGCTGAATGCATCGTGTGTTTGCCAATAGCTTTCTTCTCCTCCTTTCTTCCCCCCTTATCACAATATAATACTGACATTCAGTACCTCCTGAAACAAAACTCCATCAGCAATACTGGAACAAAAATAATCATGAACAGAGTCCCATTTTCCTTCTGAAGGCTTTTAAACTCACTCCTTTGCTCTTTACAGCAGTTTAGCCTTATGCCCTGGAAAATAACTGGATCATTGTGCTCCTTGTATCTGTCCAGAAAAATCTAATAAGAATTCAATAGAACTTTAAATATGGGTATAATTATACCGATGCATCAGCACCCAAGATGGGGAATGTCCTTGTCGTGTTAATCTGTTTGTAAAATAAAAGTAATAAAAAAGCCTAAAAAAAGTGATCAGTATTCTGTTTTAAGGAGAACATACATTTCTTCTTTCAAAATTGTTATTTATTTATTTAATTACTTACTTATTTTGGGTGTATGTGCCATGACAGGTCAGAGAAAACCATGCATGAGTTATTTCTCTTCTCCCATGTGGGTCCTGGGAATCAGTCATGGCAGCAACCCCCTTTCCCATTTAGCCATCTCACTGGGCTGAGACCATGGACTTTTCTAATGGGAACTGATCATTGTAAATGTTATTTTTTCTAGAATTTTTGGCTTAATTATTCATAATCATGCTAAATTAAATTTGTTTGATGGTTTTGTATGTCATTTGTATAGAACCCTCATTGAAAGGGAAATTATACATTTTTGAGGGCAATGCAAAATTTATTATGAAACACAGTGTTCTGGCATTATGTCACATGATGACATGAGCTTTGAAATAAATCACCTCATTCTTTATCTAGTTAATAGGTATATTTGTTCCACTTTTATTATTTATTTCTAACTTTATATTATGATGTTAAAAGAATGTTACCTGTAATCTCTAGTTCTGAACTTTTGGATAGCCAGTTATATGATATATATCATAAATATTGTCAAAAGTGACTTCTCTTTCAGAAGGATATAGGGTTTTGTACATTCATACCCCCAAACGTGTGTACATATATACATCTATTTATGTTTATTAAATATATAATCAAAAGAGTTGAAATAGTTATATATTTTCTACCATGTTTACTAATATTGATATATTTGAAGATATTCTTCATGTAGATTTAGGATGACTTCATTTTATATAGGCTTAGCTTCTGTGACTACTGGATATATATTAATAGCTGGTTTATAATATTCATAAATTATGACATAATTCTTAAAAGTATGTTTTGCTCCTGATTCTGATATGCTTTGTAAGTGCTCGCCTGTAAACGTGACTAGAGAGAAACAGATAAAGGCATCTACAGCGCTTCTACCAGCCGGTGTGAGTCGGTGGAACCACGTCTTAGGTCTACCAGCCCGTGTGAGCCCGTGGCAACATGTCTTAGGTCACTGATACTGTAGCCTGGATTCTTTCTGTTAGTGAAATTGCACGTATGTACTCAAACATTAAACATCGACCTTTCCTTGGAGTCCAGTGAGTTTTGGTGCTACATGCTGAGTTCTCTTCCTGAGAGGCCCCTGTAGTGCAAAACCAGTGTTGTTGTTGTTTTAAGAACATGTAGGTGAAATTTTGACTGACTTGGAGAACAAAACATTCTACTAAGAGGTCGCTAGAGGATGGAAAGTATTTCTAGGTCCCAGAGGGTTCTGTAATAGAGGAGCAGCATGGTGAACCTGTCAGCTTTTTAAACTAGTTTTACACTACGGTGGAGGCACGACTGTAATGTTGCAAGTCACCCTGATCCTTAAGCTTAGTCCCCATTTGGATTCTAATTCAACCATAGATGATACTTAATGAATTTGGTTATGAGGATCTAGAGAACAATACTTGAAACACTGAGTTTCAAGTATTGGTAGCTGAGTCTGGAGTGTGAACTTTTGATGAGGGTGACTCAGAGGCCTGGAGTCTGCATTTGGAGTTAGAATACCTCAAAGGATAATTAGCTATCCATAGTTACACGATGTACTCATCCACAGATATGGAACACTATTTGTGCTGAAGTGGTTTTAAGCAAATTATATCCAGTCATAGCCACAGAGGGAGGATATTTTAACAGTCCAGATTTAGAGTTTTTCAAGGCAAAATATGTTATTTCATCATCTACCTTTCTCTCATCAAGCAGAGGACTCACCTCTTACAGAACAGTCATAACGTCAGAGTCCAATCCGATACCCTTTTCCTGTCCCCCCTATCTGTAGGACCAAACATGGTATTTCTACCTTTGGCCATTTTCTCACCTTAACTCACCCCGGGCACGTCACTCAGTGTCTGTCACACAAAAGAGCATGTGCTGAGCTCCAAGGACAACGGTAAAGCAATGGAAGGAAGACTTCTCCAAACCACCAAGAATCCTATTCAGAAACAAGATAGGGCTCCCCCACATGCTGTAAGTCTCTAGATTAGTGGCTATCAACCTGTATATCATGACCCCTTTGAGAGTCAAATGATCCTTTTGCAGGGTCACACATCAAATATTTACATTATGATGCAAAAGTATAAAATTGCAGTTATGAAGTAGCAATGAAAATAATTTTATGGTTGGGGTCACCACAGCATGAGGAATTGTGTTAAAGGTGACAGCATCAGGAAGGCTGAGATTTGCTGCTCTAGGGGTTTGGGATTAAAGTGAGTGTGGTGAAGATCCAGCACAGCAAAGTTAGAACTATTATTTAGTCAACTTATGACTGTATAGAAATAAACATCCCAAATATGTCATTTAGGAAATATAGACTATTGCAAAGAAGAATGTAACATTTCATATAACTATTCACTTTTAGGTGTATTTCTTTTCTTCCTCTTTTTGTTCTTGTTCTTGTCTTTGTTTTTTGAGACAGGGTTTCTCTGTGTAGCTTTGGCAATCCTAGAACAAGCTTTCTAGCCCAGGATGGCCCCCAATTCACAGAGATCTGCCTGACTCTGCCTCCTGAGTGCTGAATTAAAAGTGAACCTTCTCCAGTGCAGGTGTGTTTCTTGATAAATGACTTCTATGTATAATTTAGGTGTATAATACATTAGATTTTGTATATTATATGAAACCTAAATTATTGTGTATTTATGTACATAAGTACAGGCATATTAGCATAGTATGACTAATATTGTGGTGATTTGAATGAGAACGGCTCCCATAAGCCCATATATATTAAATGTCTAGCCCTAGTTGGTGAACTATTTAGGGAATTATTAAGAGTGTGGTCTTGTTGAAGGAGACATGGCACTGGTGAATTGGCTTTGAGATTTTAAAATCCCACACTAAGTCTAATATAAAATACATCAGGTATACATGAAGACATTTACTAGGAAATATACCTAAAGGTTAATAGTCATATGAAATCTTACATTCTTTTTGCGATAGACTATATTTCATAAATTATCTACTCTCTCTCCTTGATGTCTGTAGATCAAGATGTACAGCAGTCAGTGACTACTCTACCACTGTGCCTGACTGCTTCCTGCCATGATGATAAAGGACTAAACCTCCGAAACTGTAATCAAGCCCCCAATAAAGGCTTTCTTTTATAAGAGTTACCTTGGTCATGGTGTCTCTTCACATTAATAGACCAGTAACTAAGACAAAATTTATTTTCCTTATACTCTGTGGTGGGAGTTTGGATGGCAATGCCCCCCTGTCAGCAAGGCACAAGGAGTTGAATATTTGCTCCTCAATTGGTGTAACTGTTTGGGGAAGATTAGGAAGTATGGTTTTCTTGGAGGAGGTTATCACTGGAAATGGTCTTTGAGGTTTCAAAAACTCATGCCATTTCCACGATCTCTCTATTCAGTCCTTGAAGATCAAAATGTAAGCTCTCAGCTACAGTACTATTCCTGCTTGCCTGCTGCCATGCTTCCTGGTATGATGGTCATGGGCTCACGCTTTAAAATTGTAAGCCCCAAATAAACTCCTTCTTCTATAAATTGCTTTGGTCATGGTGTCTTAATAACAGCAACAAAATAGCAGCTAAGGCATTTGGGTGATAATAAAATTCTTGCTAATGACATTCTTATATTTAGGGCTCATCTTTAGCTAATTTTCCACAGGGTGATATGAAAAGATAGGCTATTGACTAGAAGCCATTTCTTCACACTCCCTGTTTTGGCAAGATTTCTCTCTGTAGCTCTGACTGGCCTATATCTATATTGACCAGGCTGGCCACAGAACCACCTGCCTCTGCTCTGGAGTGCTGAGGTTAAAAGAACATGCCATAATGTTTGCTATGTTGCTTCTCTTACTAGTCTCTTCAATACTAGACAAAGGATCCAGCAACTGAGGTTCCTTTGCTATCACACTCATCATATAAAAACCAAGGATGAGCATGGGGGAATATCAGTAATGCCTTCAACACAAATTTTGGAATCCCTGAGCTATTCCAATATACACTTATGTAAGCAACAAACTAAAGCCTATTTCTTTTGCTTCCATGATATGGGAGCCACAGGGCTCTCACAATTGCAGTGGCCTGCCGTGGGATAGTGCTGTTGAACCCTGTAAAGTTTTATCACTTGTATTGGTTTAACAAAACACTGATTGTCTATTAGCAAGGCAGGAAGTATAGGTGGGGCATCCAGACTAGGAGAATTCTGAGAAGAGGAAAGTCTCAGTCTATAGTTGCCACCCAAACATAGAGAAAGCAAGATGAAAATGATGAACTGAGTAAAGGTACCAAAGTCACATGACTAAACATAGATAAGAATTATGAGTTAATTTAAATAGTGAGAGATAGTTAATAATAAGCCTGAGCTAACAGGTCAAACAGTTTATACTTAATATATGCCTCTATGTGTTTCTTTGGAACTAAATGGCTGTGAGTCCAGGCGGGACAGAAACTTCCATCTATGGTGGCCATTAGGACAAAGATATGTCCTCCTTCTTGTCCTTAGGATCTATAAAGTGTTAGCCATGCTTTGACATGCCCAAAGCATTGGTTGTGGCTCTAACCCAGGGTAGAGACTGGCTTCAGGGTGCTTTGGCACTTTGAACAAGTGACTATATAAAGGTTGGTGACATTCACTGAGCCTCACTAATGCAGCTGGTCTTAGACAGAGAACACAAAATGGGCGCAAGTCATGTGGAGACATCTAACAAACTTCCAAAACCAAGCATCAACACACAGGGAAGAGTAGGAGACCACCTTAAAGGAGTGAATTCAAAACAGCATTGTAAAAAAAAAAAAGTAAAAAGTAACCACTCAGCAACAAATACTCTGTATCAGGCATAGAAGAGTTTTGAGTGAGAAATAAAAAAAATACAGAAATAAACCTATACACCCACTTGCATGAATTCATATCCACACAAGTGTATATCTACAGCAAGAATTTAGAACTCTGTTCACAAGCTATTTGAGTTCATGTCATGCATTTCCAACCCAAAATCTTGTTATGAAGAGACAGAATGAAGTTCCTTTGTTTGAGTCCTTTCTTAGAGATATTGTAGTTAGAACAAGAAACTATCAGTTATTTCTATACAGGGCCAGCTAACAGAAATCAAAGACAAAACTTCAGAGTATTATTGACTCTTTGCGTATGCAGGTTTAAGCCTTTAGACTGAGGAAATGATTGGTGACTTTTTCCTCATACATCAAGCTGATTTGGTGGAAGCATAAAGATTGAGAGCAGTTTAAAACATAATGGGAAGTTTGAGTTTTCTTTGTCAGGCATTAGAGAATTTAAATTTGGAGCTGTTGCATCCAGTCTTTGTATTTCTAACATACAATGTACATAATTACATATAGACAAAAACCATACAAATGCATAGAATAAATAAAGCTAAAAATTAAGTAAGCATAAAAGGGCATTATCTAATGCATTCATTGCTTTTCTATTGGTATGATCAAATACCATAACAAAGGCAACTTGTTAAAAAAAAGGCATTTAAAACTGAGATTGCAGTTTCAGAGAACTAATGTCCACTGTGGCAAGGCAGCATGACAGCAAACAGCAGGTTTGTTAGTTGGAGCAGCAATTGAGGGTCACATCTCAAACCACAAAGAGAAAGCAAAGGGTACATGGAGAATGGTCTAAATCTTTTGAAACCTCAAAATCCACTCCCAGTGATAAATCTCTCTCAACAAGGTCACACCTCCCAATCTGCTTAAGCAGTTCCAACAATTAAAGACCAAATTTTCAAACATGAGAGTCATTCAAAACACCACATTCCACTCCCTGACCCTAGTAGGCTTGTGGCTATATCATAATGTAGAATGCACTGGTTCTAACCTCAAAAGTACCATAATCTTTCAGTCTGCACAATGATTAAAAGTCTAAAATCTCTTCGGAGGTTCAAAGCAATCTCTTAACTGTAACTCCCTATAGAATCAAAATGCAATTGCATACTTACAATACACAATGGTACAGAATATGTATTATTTCAAAAGGGATTAATTGGGACATATTGAGAAAGGGCCAAATCAAGCCAGAACCCCAAAAGTGCAATGTCAAATCTTGTAGTTCCATGTCTGATGTCAGAAGGCTTAACTGGCTGCACCTCTCTAGCTTTGTTGCTTGTAATATCCTTTTTCCTCTCTTGTTAATTCCACGCCTCATTCAGTTCTTCTTGGCAAATACCCCATAGCTCAGGTACCTGTTATAGGACAATTCTGTATTCTGCAAATTATGTTTTAAATAAACGCTGATTGGCCAGTAGCCAAGCAGGAAGTATAAGTGGGACAACCAGACAGGAAGTAGAGGCAGGTCAATGAGAACAGGAGAATTCTGGGAAGGAGGAAGCCCTTTCCTCCCCAGTCCTACCCAGACACAGAAGAAGGAAGATGTGACCTACCACACTGAAAAAGGTACTGAGCCATGTGTCTAACATAGATAAGAATAATGGGTTAATATAAGTTATAAGAGTTGATAAGAAATCTGAGCTAATGGGCCAATCAGTTTATAACTGCAGACTTTCTGTGTGATTTTTTTGGGGGGTGGCTAAATGGCTGTGGGACCTGGTGGGAAAACAGAAACCCCAATAATCAGGCCCTCATGTTACAGGTACCTCTAATACCTCATGGTCTCCAGTGAAATTTAGTTTCACTTTTATAACTTCAAGCAATGATCTTTCAAGTCCTTGGGATGGACTCTGGTCTCCTTGAATCAGTTTGCTTGTTGCTTTTAAAAAGTGAAAGTTTCCTTGGCTGTTTCTTTCCACAAGTTGGAATCTTAGCTAGTTGATGTCTTTCCCTGACAGTATCCTTCCTTTCATTCCAGTGCAGGTTTGCTTTTCTTAGTCTCCTTATCTCTTTCAACACAAGCTTAGGCTTCAACATTAAATTTTCGGCTGCTATTTTTGTCTTCAAACTGCACTTTTGTAAATCTTTTTGCCACACTTGCTCCTTTTCATTGTTGACATGTGTAAGAGGGATTACTAATAACCATGCAGCAGAAGCAATATTAGGCTGTATTAGTTCCTTAATTTTCAATTTAGTCTCAAGCAAGTTCTTAGGACAATAGGATAGAAGGTAGCCAATTTCCTTGTCAACATATCGCAGGAATGGCCTCTAGCCAAGTTACTGTTAAAGTCTGTGTTTATCTCTGAAGCCTCTTGAGCTGGACCTCTATTGTCCATGTGGTTATCAATTCTGCTGCCTCACAAACAGCTCATAAGCCCTGCTTAGAGTGTTCAATTACTTTCCTGCTCCAAAGTCCTCAAATCTCCCACACGCCTACAGTAAATAACATGACCAAGCTTATCACAGAAATACCGTATTTCTGGTACCAAATTCTGAAATTGTTATTTATCGATCATTGTGATATTAAGTACAGCTGGATTTTGTGGATCACAGATATCACTAATCAGTACAGTGATAATGTATAGCATGGTTCTTTTAAGAATCACCTTTATTTGATGTGTATGAGTGTTTTGCCTGCATGTATGGATATGTACCTCATGAGTGTCTGGTACCCTTGGAGGCAAGAAGGTGTCAGATTACTTGGAACTGGAGTTGTGAATGATTGTGGGATGCTTTGTGTGTGAGAAATAAGTCAGGTCCTGTACAAGAGCAGTAAGTGCTCTCAACTGTCAAGCCAGCTCTCCAGCCATATAATGTTTACTTGGGAAGTGAAAATCCAGTTCACACAGAGAGAGGGCATTGTTTGCCTCCACTTTTTCTGAAACCTCTAAAGAAACTCTGTTATCCCAGCTACTTCACCAGTTATTGGGAGATTCTCATAGGTGCACCATATCCATGAGCAGAAGCTATACAGAGAGAGGGCAGTAGCAACAGGAAGCAAGATGAGTTGACATAAAAATTTTCAGAAAGAAAAGTTAATAGGAAAGAGAAACAGAATGGAGCACAAGGCAGGATGCTTAGGATCCTGAGGGAAGCACAAGACTTCTCTCTTGAAAAGATGGACAAGTTGGGAGAAATTATGCCACATCAATTTTAGAATCTTTTTTTTTTTTTGCATGTCTTTCATGATTCTTCAAAACCTTAACTAGTGACAGAAGCTGTAAGCTGCCTACCAGTACCCATTGTCTTCTTCACATTCAGTAGCGTTTTTAGAAAAATAAGCCATTATATTCTTCCACCTCTCATGATTAGGTGTGGTCAATGACTAAATTCTAGCTAAATATAGGCGAGTGTTGGGTGGGATTTCATATGACTGCTGAGAAGAATGGGTTCCATTTCAAAAAGAGTAGAAATAGATGGAACTAAGCAATGGCAAGAAGCAAGGTTTTAAAACAAATGGGGCAAGAAATACAATCACAGTTATTTAGGAAAAGATCATTTGACACTAATTTTATCAAGTTTTTGACCCACTGATCTTGCTGACACTCTGTAAACAGACCAGCCCCCCAGTATTAAGCCACTTTATGTTCTTTTTTAATTTTTATTTTTCCATTCAATTATTTACACTACCTTCCCTCCTCCAATTCCCTCCTGCTCCCCCACAGCCCCTCCTCCCTCTCCTGCCCTGCTTGAGAGAAGGCCAGGAATCCCGCCCTGTGGGAAATCCAAGGTCCTTTCCCCTTACATCCAGGCCTATGGAGTTGTGCATCCATATAGACTAGGGTCCCAAAAAGCTAGAACATGTCATACAAACAAGTCCCAGTGCCTTTATCAATGGCTTCTCAGTCAACCCCCATTGTCAGCCACAATCAGAGAGACCAGTTTGATCACATGCTCATTCAGACCCTGTCCAGCTGGATTTGGTGAGCTCCCATTAGAACAGGCACACTGCCTCAGTTGGTACTAAAGGCAATCTATAAAAATCTATAAATTCAATGCAATCCCCATCAAAATCCCATCAAAATTCTTCACAAACCTTGAGAGAACAATAATCAACTTTATATGGAAAAACAAAAAACCCAGGATAGCCAAAACAATCTTATACAATAAAGGAACTTCTGGAGGCATTACCATCCCTGACTTCAAACTCTATTGCAGAGATTCAGTAATGAAAACAGCTTGGTATTGGCATAAAAACAGAGAAGTCGATCAATGGAATCGAATAGAAGACCAGGATTTTAACCCACAAACATATGAACACCTGATTTTCGACAAAGGAGCTAAAAGTATACAATGGAAGAAAGAAAGCTTCTTCAACAAATGGTGCTGGCATAACTGGATGTCAACCTGTAGAAGAATGAAAATAGATCCATATCTATCACCATGCACAAAACTCAAGTCTAAATGGATTAAAGACTGCAATATCAATCTGAACACACTGAACCTGATAGAAGAGAAAGTGGGAAGTAGATTGCAACACATGGGCACAGGAGACTACTTCCTACGTATAACCCCAGTAGCACAGACAATAAAAGCAACAGTGAATAAATGGGACCTCCTAAAACTGAGAAGCTCCTGTAAAGCAAAGGACACTGTCATTAAGACAAAAAGGCATCATACTGATTGGGAGAAGATCTTCACCAACCCTGCATCAGACAAAGGTCTGATCTCCAGAATATATAAAGAACTCAAGAAACTAGACTTTAAAATTCTAATGAACCCAATTAAAAAATGGGGCATTGAACTGAACAGAGAATTCTTAACAGACGAAGTTCAAATGGCCAAGAGACACTTAAGGTCATGTTCAACTTCTTTAGCGATCAGGGAAATGCAAATCAAAACAACTTTGAGATACCATTTTACACCTGTCAGAATGGCTAAAATCAAAATCACCAATGATAGCCTACACTGGAGAGGATGTGGAGTAAGGGGAACACTCATCCATTGCTGGTGGAAATGCAAACTTGTGCAACCACTTTGGAAATCAGTGTGGTGGTTTCTCAGGAAATTTGGAATCAACCTACCTCAGGATCCAGCAATACCACTCTTAGTAATAAACCCAAGAGATGCCCAATCATACTACAAAAGTATTTGTTCAACCTAGATGCCCCTCAATGGAAAAATGGATAAAGAAAGTGTGGAATATATACACATTAGAGCACTTTATGTTCTTTCACAGCCTCTATGTAATCATAGAAGGAAATACTTTAAACCACTGTAAATACAGTTTTTATATTGTTCAGTTGGGAATTTAGTATTTTCAGATAACTAAGCTGACATATTTCTTTAAATCTGGGTGTGATAGCCTTAAATTCTCTAGCTCCACCATATGGAAAGTACCACTCCTCCTAAAATGTCCAGTTCCTGGGAATGTCTTGGCTCTTGGTATCTGATAGTATGTATCCTCTCGCTACCCTATCACCCCACTGAGAGGTTCTCTTCCACATCCAGTTTTCACAGCAGAGCTCCCTAGCCTCCCTCTGATGGAGTTGGAGGATGCCACTGAGGAGTCATGCACAGGCGATGACGGTGGTGGTGGGAGTCCTGGTCAGCACCAGCCTCACTAGACATGACGTCTGCTCTCACCCACACTGCAATGTCACTGTCATTGTCAAGCCCTCCCTTCTACACAGTGCAGAGGCCTCCCGTACTCTTCTCTGCTCAAACACAAGTTTATCCCCTACTCTGAAGATTCCAAGTCAAGCAGCATCCTCGTTTCAGAGAAGCTAGGGGTGTGTCCTTCACTTTAAGCCTTAATAACTTGTTTTAAATAGGAACAGATGCTTTTCTTAGGGAATTTAGCTTTTACATGCATGTGTGTGTGTGTGTGTGTGTGTGTATGAGTGTGTGTGTGTTTTAGATGAGCCCAGTCTCCAGATAGTGAGAACAAATTTGGCCTTTATTAAAAAATGAAATTTGATGCTTTGACAGTCTTCCCTAAGATATATTTCAAAATTTACTGTTTCCTTTGTGGCATCTCAGGAAGTTTGTAGGCCTCAATCCAAAACTGTATGTACTTATGCATCCACTTTCTCTCTGCTCTGGACCATCAAGAGGCTTCAACAAGATGGATTGGGGAAAGACTTTAAATACATGCTTACTTGGTGCTGCACAAGGGATGCTAGACCTGGGCTGCTGTGTCTGTGGGTTTCCCCCATTGTGGTCTTGGTCCCTTTGCTCATAATTTCGCTCCTCCCACTCTATGACTGGACTCCAGTAGTTTGGCCCCGTGCTTAGCTGTGGATCTCTGCATCTGCTTCCGTCAGTTACTGGATGAAGGTTCTATGATGACAATTAAGGTAGTCATCAATATGATTACAGGGCCAGGGCAGTTATGGTACCCTCTCCACTATTGCTTAGATTCCTAGCTGGGGTCATCCTAGTGGATTCTTGGGAATTTCCCTAGTGCCTGGATTCTCGCTAACCCCATAATGGTTTCCTCTTTCAAGGTATCTCTTTCCTTGTTCCCCCTCTTTGTCCTTCACTGAAATTGACCTTCCTGATTGCTCATGTTTCCCTCCTGCTCCCCTCCTCCCCTCCACCCTCCCCTACCACCGTTAACCCCCATGCTTTAATACTAAGGAGATCGTGTCTACATCCCCTTCCTGGGGGGACGGGGATCCATGTATGTCTCTCTTAGAGTTCTCCTTCACCTTGTTTCCTGTCTTCTCTGGGGTTGTGGACTGTAGGCTGGTTATCCTTTGCTTGAGGTCTAATATCCACTTATGAGTGAGTACATACTATGTTTTATCCTTTGCTTTATTTCTAATATCAACTTATGAGTGAGTACATACCATGTTTGTCTTTCCATGCTTGGGTTACCTCACTCAGGATGGCTTTTCTAGTTCCAACCATTTACCTGTACATTTCAATATGTCATTTTTTTTAACTGTTTAATAGTATATCCATTGTGTAAATATCCCACATTTTCTTTATCCATTCTTTCCTGGAGGGGCATCTAGTTTGTTTCCAGGTTCTGGCTATTATAAATAATAATGTTACTATTAATGTAGTTGAGCAAATGTTCGTGCAGTATGATTATCTGTTGGGTATATGCCCAAGAGTGGTACGGCTGGCTCTTGAGGTAGATTGATTCCTAGTTTTCTGAGAATTTGCCATACTGATTTCCAACATGGCTGTACAAGTTTTCATTCCAACCAGCATTTGAGGAGTGTTCCTATTAATCCACATCCTCTCCAGCACAAGCTTTCATTAGTGTTTTTGATCTTAGCCATTCTGATAGGTGAAAGATAATATCGCACAGTCATTTTGATTTTCATTTTCCTGATTGCCAAGGATGTTAAGCAGTTTTGTAAGTGCTTTTCATCCATCTGAGATTACTCTGTTAGAACTCTCTTTAGATCTGTACCCCATTTTTGATTGGAATATTTGATATTTTGATATCTAGTTTCTTGAGTCCTTTGTATATTTTGGAGGTCAGCCCTCTGTCAGATGTAGGGTTGGTGAAGTTTTTTCCCATTCTGTAGGTTGTAGTTTTGTCTTATTGATTGCATCCTTTGCCTTACAGAAGCTTCTCAGCTTCAAGTTTCCATTATAAGTTGGTGATCTCAATGTCTGTGCTACTGGTGCTATACTCAAGAAATGGACTCCTGTGTCAATGCATTCATGGCTACTTCCCACTTTCTTTTCTATGAAATTCAGTGTGGCTGGATTTATGCTGAGGCCATTGATCCATCTGGACTTGAGTTTTGTGCATGGGGATACACATGGATCCATATTCATTTTTCTATATGTCGACATCTGGTTATGCCAGCACCATTTTGTTGATAGTGCTTTCTTTTTTTCCATTGCATACTTTTATCTTTTTTGTAAGAAATCAGGTATTCATAGGTGTGAGGGTTAATATCAGAGTCTTCGATTCAATTCCATTGGTATACCTATCTCTTTCTGTGCCAATACCAAAGCTGTTGTCATTATGATAGCTCTATTATGATAGCTCTATAGTAGAGCTCGATGTCAGGAACAGTGATGTCTCCAGAAGTTCCTTTATTGTACAGGAATATTTGGTTATCCTGGTTTATTTGTTGTTTTTGTTTCTCCATAAGAAGCTGAGTATTGTTCTTTCAAGGTCTATGAAGAATTGTGCTAGGATTTTAATGGGCATTGCCTTAAATCTGTAAATTGTTTTTAGTAAATTGCATTTTTTTCTCTGTTGATCCTACCTATCCAAGAACATGGGATATCTTTCTATTTTCTGATATATTCTTTAGTTTCCTTCTTTAAAGACTTAAAGTTCTTATCATACAGGTATTTCACTTGTTTGTTTAGAGTTACCCCAGCATATTTTATGTTGTTTATGGCTATTGTGAAAGGTGATATTTATTTGTTTTCTTTCTCAGCCCATTTATCATCTGAATATAGGAGCGCCATTGATATTTTTGAGTTATCTCAAAAACCTTGTATCCTGCCACATTATTGAAAGTGTTTATCAGCTATAAAAGTTCCATGGTAGACTTTTTGGGTCACTTATGTAAACTATCATATCATTTGCAAATAGCAAGAGTTTGACTTCTCCCTTTCCAATTTGTAGCCCCTTGATTGACTTTTATTATCTTATGTCTAGCTAGATTTTCAAGTACTTATTAAATAGATATTGAGAGAGTGGATGGCCTTGTCTTGTCCCTGGTTTTAATGGAATTGCTTTGAGTTTCTCTCCATTTAATTTGTTGTTGTTGACTTGCTGTATATTGCCTTTCTTATGTTTAAGAATTTCCATTGTATCCCTGCTCTCTCTAAGACCTTTATCAAGAAGGGGTTTTGGATTTTGACAAAAGCCTTTTCAGCATCTAATGAGATGATCTTGTGTTTTTTTTTTCTTTCAGTTTCTTTATATGGTGGATTATATTGATGAATTTTCTTTTAATAATTACTTTTATTGTTTGAGAATTTCATAGATGTATATAATGTGTTATGATCAAATCCACCATCCAGGCCCTCTCTTTCAATCCCTACCCTTTCCACCACTTTCCCTCCCAACTGTATGTGACCTTTCTTTTAACCCACAGAGAGCACTGAATGCTGCCTTTATGTGCAGGGGTGTAGGACCATTCCCTGGAGCATGGACAACCTCTCAGGAACCACATCTCTGAAGAAACAGACTCTCTCTTCACCAGCAACTGTCAGTTGTCAATAGCTTCTTAGACAGGAACAGGACTTCACAGCCCCTCAATGGTCTGTGCTGGGACTGTGGCTTAATCCTGTGCGGGTCTCACACCTGCAGTCACAGATGCTGTGAGATCTTATACGCAGCTGCTGTCATGACCAGTGAACACTGTTATGTTGCAGAAGTATACACCCTTTGGCTCTTATAATCTTTCCACCCCTTCCTTGGTAACGATCCCCAAGACTTAGGAGAGGGGTGTGTTGAACCATCTCTGAATCTCTGAGATGAAAGCTACTTTATCACGGTGGATGATTTTTCTGGTGTGTTCTTAGATTCCATTTGTCAGGACATTATTGAGTATTTTTGCCTCAATGTGTATTAGGGAGATTGGTCTATAGCTCTCTTTCTTCATTGCATCTTTTTATGGTTTTGGTACCAGGGTAATTGATGTCTTGTAAAAAAGAGTTTGGTAATGCCTTTCTGTTTATATTGTGTAGAACAATTTGAAGGGTATTGGTATTAGCTCTTCTTTGAAATTCTGGTAGAATTTCACCACTAAATACTGCACCACTAAAACCATCTGGTCCTGGGCTTTTTTTTTTTTTTTTTTTTTTTTTTTTTGGTTGGGAGATTTTGATGACTGCTTTTATTTCCTTAGGTGTTATAGCTATATTTAAATTGTTGTTTTATTATTGATTTAATGTATCAATAATAAATTATTAGTATATCATGTAGTTATGTTATATCGTATTTATCCAGAAAATTGTCCATTTCTTTTATATTTTCCAATTTGGTGGAGTACAGGTTTTTGAAGTAGGATCGGATAATTCTTTGGACTTCCTTTGTATCTGTTCTTATGTCCCTCTTTTTATTTTTGATTGTGCTAATTTGCATATTCTTTCACTGCTGTTTGGTTAGTTTGGATAAGGGTTTGTCGATCTTGTTGATTTCTCAAAGAATCAACTCTCTGTCGTATTGATTCTTTGTATTGCTTTCTTTGTTTCTATTTTATTGATTTATTATTTCATTTATTCAGCCCTCAGTTTGATTATTTCCTGACATATATTTCTCCTGGATGAATTTACTTATTGTTCTAGAGCTTTCAGGTGTGCTATTAAATCACTGGTATGAATTTCTCCAGGTTCTTTATGTAGGCACTTAGTGCTATGAACTTTCTTCTTAGCATTGCTTTCATGGGCATGTTGTACATTCATCTTCATTGAATTCTAGGAATTCTTTAATTTCTTTATTTCTTCCTTGACCCAGGGGTGATTCAGTTAAGTATTATTCAATTTTTATGAGTTTGCGGACTTTCTGCAATTAGTGTTTTTGTTGAATTCTAACTTTAATTCATGGTGATCCAATAATATGCAGGGGGAATTCCATTTTTTTTAATCTGTTGAGGTTTGCTTTGTTACTGAGTATGTGGTCAGTTTTTGATAAGGATCCATGAGGTGCTGAAAAAATGATATATTCTTTCATGTTTAGGTAGAATGTTCTATAAACCCATTTGAGTCACAATATCTGTTAGTTCCTTTATTTCTCTGTTAAGTTTCTGTTTGGTAATCCTGTCCAGTGGTGAGACTTGGGTGTTGCCATCTCCCACTATTAGTGTGTGGAGCTTGATGCGTGATTCAAGCTTTAGTAGTGTTTCTTTTACAAATGTGGGTGCCCTTGTATTTGGGGCATAGATGTTCAGAATTGAGACTTCATCTTGATGGATTTTTTTCTGTGATGAATATGAAATGTCCTTCTTTATCTCTTCAGATTAATTTTAGTTTGAAGAATATTTTGTTAAATATTAGGATAGCTACACCTGCTTGTTTTTTAGGTCCATTTGATTAGAAAATATTTTCTCAACCCTTTACTCTGAGGTAAAGTCTGTTTTTGAAGCTGAGGTGTGCTTTTGTATGCAGCAGAAGGATGGATCCTGTCTTCATATCCATTCTATTAGCCTATGTCTTTTTATTGACAAATTGAGTCCGTTGATATTAAGAGATGTTATTGACTAGTGATTGTTAGTACCTGCTATTTTTGGTTTTATTGTTGGTGATGATATAATGTGTGTGTGTGTTTCTTTTTTGAGTTTTCTGGTGTGTTTATCTTTTGCCTGTGTCTTGTGGGTATAGCTAGCTTCCTTGCATTGTAATTTTCCTTCTGGTACTTTCTGTAGGGCTGGATTTGTAGATACCTGTTGTCTAAATATTGTTTTGTCATAAAATATTTTGCTTTGAAAGCTTTGTTGTGTATAGTAGTCTGGGATGGCATCTGTGGTCTCTTAGTTTCTGCAGAACATCTATCCAGTACCTTCTGGCTTTCAGACTTTCCATTAAGAAGTCAGGTGTAATTCTGATGGGTCTGCCTTTATATGTTAGTTAGCCTTTTTCCTTTGAAGCGTTTAATATTCTTTCTTTATTCTGTATGTTTAGTGGTTTGTTTGTTATGTGACAAGGGGACTTTTTTTTGTCCAGTTTATTTGGTGTTCTGTAAGCTTCTCGTACTTTAATAGACACATCCTTCTTTAGATTAGTAAAGTTTTCTTCTAAGATTTTATTGAGTATATCTTCTGTGCCTTTGAGCTGGATGTCTTATTCTATCCCTATTGTTCTTAAGTTTGGTCTTTTCATGGTATCTCAGATTTCCTGTATATTTTGTGTTAATAGTTTGTTAGGTTTAATATTTTCTTTGAATCTATTTCTTCTGTCATATCTTCAACACTTGAGATTCTCTCTTCCAGAAGTCTCTGTATTCTGTTGGTTATGCTTGCATCTGTAGTTCCTGTTTATTTACCCAGGTTTTCCATTCCCAGAACTCCCTCAGTTTGTGTTTTCTTTATTGCCTCTATTTCAGTTATCAAGTCTTGAACCATTTCTTTCTCTTGTTAGATTGCTTTTTTTCTTGGCTTTCTTTGGTTTCTGTAGGGATTTGTTGATTTCTTCCAATTTTTTGTTTGTCTTTTCTTATACTTCTTTAAAGGAATTTTTTATTTCTTCTTTAATGGTCTCTATCATCATCATAAAGATATTTTAAGGTTGTTCTGTTTCATCTGCGTTGGGATATTCAAGTCTTGCTCATGTAGAACCACTAGTTTCTGGTGGTGCCATATTGGTCTTTTTGTTGTTGAATGTGTTCTTACACTGCGCTCTTCCCATCTCTTCTTCCAGTGTGTGCAGGTAAAGCCTGTGCTTCAGGGGGTCCCTCTTTTTCCAATTGGTGCTAGTGTGGTTTGTGTCTTAGGTGGTCACTTTGGGTCTGTGCTTCTGGTGAATGCTGATAGGGTCTGAAGCTCCTCCAGGTGTATGCAGGACCCAGATCCTGGTGGTCGCAAAGCTGTAGGGGGTGTTTGGTGGTGTGGGGAGGCTGCTCCCAGAGTTCTGAGGTTTCAGTGGGTCAGGGTTGGGCATAGGATGTGCCTCCAGGGGACTAGAACCTAAAGACTAGGGTCCTTCAGCTGGGGACCAAGATACTCACCTCTCCAAGTGTAGGCATGGCCAACACTCCAGTGGGCTCAGATGCCGTAAGGGATGGTTGGAAGTGTAGGAAGACTGCTTCCAGGTCTCTGGAGCTTTGCTGGGCAGGAGTGGACAAAGGAGATGTCCCCAGGGCCTAGGGCCTCTCCAGGTGGGGGCAAACTGCCTCTCCCCTTTTAACCTCCACTGAAGTTATGTCTCATCGCAGTCTCTAACCCTCCATCAGCAAGTTTGTGTCACTCAGTCTGTGGTTTCTTTTGGGTTCCTTCTTGGTGTTGTGCATTCTTTGACAGATGTACAGGATGCACTGGCTGTTATGCCATGCATAGTATTTCCACCACCTTAAATGTTTTTCTTTTGTACGTCTTCTTCTCCTTCTTAACACTAGTAAATATGAATTATTTTACTGATGCCATAGTTTTCTTTCCCTAAAAGTCACACAGTTGGAATCATGTAGTATAGAGATTTTTTAAATCTGTTTTTACTGATCCTCTTACTTAGTAATATACACGTTAGCTTTTATTGTATCTTTTCATGACACAATACAATTGTTTGTTTTCAGCACAGAGTAATATTCTGATTTCCAAATGTACTAGGTTGTCTACCTATTAACCACTAAATGATATCTTTATTTCTCCCAAGTTTAACAATTATGTAAAATGCTGCTATAAGCATTCACAGACTAGTTTATATCAGGACAGGAACTTACAATTTGGGGGAAGGTATTAAGGAACAGAATTGCTTGATAGTAAGTTAAAAGTGTGTTATGTTTCATGGGAAGCTCCTACACTGTCTTCCAAAGTGACTCCTTTGTTTTGTGTTTCTGCCATCAATGAATGGGAGTTTCTGTTGCATGTATCTGGATGTGCTCTGTCAGTGTTTTGGGTTTTGTGTAGTAATCTATTGTGGTTATCTTTATTGACTGACAAAAGATGATTGGAATATATTTTTATATTATTTTATGCCATTTTTTATTTTCTTGGATAAGTTATCTGTTGAGGCCATTGACCCATTTTTTTTAAAATTGAATTGTTTTGTTATTTTTGAAGTTTATTCATTCCTTGTGTACTCCACATGATAACTTTTTATCAGACATATCTTTTGCAAATATTCTTTTCTATTCTGTGATTTGTCTCTTTATTATTTGAATAATATCTTTCACTGAGCAGAAAGCTTTAATGAATCTAGAAAATCAGTTATCTCTTTCACAGAGCATGTTATCATTGTATCCAAAGTGTTTAACCAAACTTCTGAGTTTCCAGATTCTATACTGTTAGGAATGTCATGGTCCTTTTTACATTTACCTCTTTGACTTGTTATAGCTAATATTTGTGTATTTGTGTCAAGTCCTTTTATAAAGAGAACATAGAGACATATTTAAATGCTGCCCTTTGGTGGTTGTTATTGCATATAGATGTGCATACACATTCACAGATATGTAAAGAGAACCTGCTGGATCTGATGCTGTTGTTTGTATGTATGTGATTTCCTGGCTGACCACTTTGTATTGGATAAACAATTAGGGACTCATGCCTGGAAGAAGCTAATTCTCCCTCTCTCAGCAGCAATTGGTGCCTGTAGTTTTTTGTCTAGGGATCAGGCCCTATGAGAATTTCCTTCTAACCAAAAGAGGCCACAACTTTTAAAGGGAGTTGAGGGGTTGGGAGGGGTTAGAGGGAGGAAAAGGAATGGGAAAGAGATATAATTGTATTTTAATTAAAAACATGTTTTCAAAGTTTCCCTTCTTCACAGTTTCACACAGAATGTTTGGCTGCCAAATTCCTGCTCACACCTGTTGTAGTCATGTGGTTTTTATGTTTCCTAGAGTTTATGGAAACTCAGGAGACTTTGCGGTAGCTGTGAGAGTTAGGCTGGTTCACACCAGAAGTCAATTTCCACTGTAAATATTGGAAATAGAGCTCTATTTTGATGATCATCTGGAGAGTTGATAGTTATGAGCATATTGTAACTTAGCATATGAAACAAGTGCCTTCCAAATGTTTTCTTCACAGATAGCAAGGCCATGCTCTCTTGAATGCTTACATAAATTTACTTGAGAGGAATGACATTCAAATACAAAACAACAAAAATTCAGACAGATTTTCAAAATGCTTTCAGTGTTACATACTTGAATTTATGAATCAGGTTATAGATGTATTTGTAAATGGTATTATCAGCTACATGGAAGCTATAATTGTAATTTTAATACAATGGATTTAATGGACTTTCAAGAACTGTAAGATGGAATAGAGAATGCAGTCATTTTGTACCCTTTCAAATGCTTTTAGAGCGCATATATGTTAGATGATAAACCCTAGAAGAAATTACTAAACCTTGATGAACAGTAATAAAGTGATGATAACATTGTAAGAGGATGACTGCCCTTAAGCCTCTTCCCATAATCCACGAATGGTCTTAGACATTCTGTTAGATTTTTATTATTTGAAGGATAAATGAAGCAGAAACATGAAGGTCTTTAAGTTTTATTGTTTCTTCCTTCATCAATATTTTTTGGTACTCCTTATCTGCAAAGGAAAAGAAAAATATCTACAGCTATGTTAAGACAAAATGTAGAGTGGCTATAAGACATATACCAGTGAACCCTTCAATCACTCAGGCAATCTAGGGAGAATCTGAACAATCAGGTCTATGGAACACAAGGCCCTATGTTCTCATTTGCAGAGAGCGCCTGCTTCCTTAAGCCTTGGCTGTGGAGTCATCTCAGTCCCACTGTAGTGGCTCCATATTTCATTGACTTCTCCTGTGGTCTCATTTCCACATCGCTTATGGCCCTGAGATGGGCACTGTGATTGGCAATGCTCCCAGGATTGCTACCAATGTTACCACACAACACTCCTCTTTTGTGCCCTATCCAGAAACAGGTAACAGTGTTTATACTATTAAATGGCTAGAGAAGCCCTGGGTCCTGACTCTCTCCATAGAGACATCTTATTAAAAACACTGGCTGATAGTACCAATGGCATGACATCACTGTCCATCTTCCTTTGCTTCTCTTCCCCTCTTCTCTTTCCTTGCCTAGGCTGATTTGATCTGATACCTGGACAAATGTGGACAAATGTTCTCAGTCCAGCCTGGTTCCTTCTTTCTCTGTTTTCCACAGTTGAATGCTCTCTTGGAGGACTTGGGCCTCGCATGCCTGCATATCTGTGAATTGTTCTAAGTCTGACCACTTCCTTGAGGATGCTCAAGGCCAGATTTGTGGAAAACACATCCACAGATAAAATAAGAGCACCTTCTGAAGAAGGCTACAAGACAAAATTAAATGAAAACCATAAAATTCTCTATCAAGTGTAAACTAAGTTATCCAGAAGCAAATATAAAAAAAGGTAAAAAAAAAAAGTCATGGCATAAAAAACTAGAAGGAAAGAGAGTACATGCCTCAATCAGACTGGGTCTGACTGGAAAATCCTTTTTGTTTTCAGCATATTCCACCAGTCTGAAGCAACATCAGGTGTATTATGGATCTTCCATAAAATTTTCCAAGTTTTAATTAATTTGTTTCAGATGTTCTTGAATTTTTGATGTTGTTACAGATTATTTCCCACCAATATTTCTGGAGACATCTTTAGGAAACATGACAGGAGAGACTCTTGGTACTTGAGGCCATCAACTCTAGTTGTCTGTGGCTCTAATTTCTTTTTTCTTTCTTTATTGATTTTATTGAGCTATACATTTTTCTCTGCTAAACATTTTTGAGCACTGAACTTGCCTAAAGGTGAGACAGTCCTTTGATATTTCTGCATTATGAAAGAGTCTGCCAGACATTCTGCCACCCACAGAAGAAAGTGACTGATAAACTTCCAATATAGTCAGAACTGTCTTTGAAATTTCCTGCTTTGTGGAAAATTCTGCTAGATACTATGGATATGTGGGCTCAAGATGGATGCCACAATGGTACAGAAGAACTTTGGATGACTGTTCAGTCTCTGTCAATTCTAGAGTTTTGGAAGTTGTTTACAATACACTTCCTGTTTACTTAGGTAATATTATATTCTTCTGGAGTCTTTGATGGAGTTGAAGAATAGATAGCTATAATTATAGTTTTCCTTAGTTATGATAAAAGATAAAGTAGATATAAATATTGTAACTATAATTCTTGCTTGATAAATGTTTTGTATATGTAATTTTACCATATTAAAGTTAAAACTTTCCTTTTTATTTTAACAGGAAAGGGGAGGTGATGTAGGATTCCCTTCTGTATGCTGTGAATATCATTGGTTAATAAAGAAGCTGTTTTGGGCCTGTGAGAGGTTAGAACAGAACTAGGCAGGGAAAACTAAACTGAATGCTGGGAGAAAGGAGATAGAGGCAGAGAAAGGCCATGGAACTGCTGTGGGAGACATACACACTGAAACTTTGCTGGTAGACCACAGCCATGATGATGCACAGATTAATAGAAATGGATTAAAGTAATATGTAAAAGTTAGCCAATAAGAAGCTAGATCTGGTAGGCCAAGCAGTGATTTAATTAATATAGTTTCTGTGTGGTTATTTCAGAAGTCTGGGTGTGGAAGAAACCTCCTACAAAATCCCTCCCTTTCTTCATCCCCCCTCCAACCTTCTCCCATGATCCCCATGCTCCCAGTTTACTCAGGAGATCTTGTCTTTTGTCACTTCCCATGTAGTTTAGATCCATGTATGTCTCTCTTCACGTCCTCATTGTCATCTAGTAGGTTTTCTGGGATAGTGAATTGTAAGCTGGTTTTCTTTGATTTATGTCTAAATGTCACTTATGAATGAGTACATATGATATTTGTCTTTCTGGGTCTGGGTTACCTCACTCAATATGATGTTTTCTAGATCCATCCATTTTTGTGTCTGTACTTTCAATAGATACCTCCATCATAAAGAATTACCCCACACCAGGATTCCCCAGTTTCATCTTTCTCTTCCATCTTCCTTTTCAAGGCTCAGTCAGCCTATAGATAGACATGCCCTAGTGATCCCAAGAGTAGTGCTTTTAGGAATAACCCCCAAACTGTAATTAAGGCCCAACATCCCATTATTGGGATGGGTATATAAGGGACTATCCATGGCTACTTGGATGGTCAAAATTAGCTTCATCATACACCCACTACTGGGCTTGCTGTCATTCATGAGTAGTAGACAGGAGCATCTGCTGAATGGATTTCTAAAACCATTGGCTAAAGTGTTAAGAGATACCAGATGTAGAAACTGGCCATTCTATCTGTGGGAAAAGGGGGCATAGTGGCTTGCAATGAGTCTTTCCTTCTATCCAAACCAAGATGGCTATGTTCACAAATGAAAACCCAAAAAAGGAAATGTTCTCTTGTATACATTGAGGAGGACACTGCCTCAAGAATACTTTAATGCTATACAAATGCCTCAGGGATACCTTAATGCTATACAAATGATAGAGGAAGGTCATTGGTTAATTAATAAAGAAACTTCTTGGCCTGATAGGTTAGAACATAGGTGGGTGGAGTAAACAGATCAGAGTGCTGGGAGGAAGAGGAAGTAAGCTCAGACGTCATGCTGCTCCTCCCCAGGGCAGACGCGATGAAGCAAGCCGCCAGGTTAGACATGCTAAATCTTTCCCAGTAAGACTGGTGCTACACAGATTATTAGAAATGGGTTAAGAGAGTTAGCCAAGAAGAGGCTAGATATAATGGGCCAAGCAGTGTTTAAAAGAACACAATTTGTGTGTTGTTATTTCGGGTATAAGCTAGCCAAGCGGCTGGGAGCCGGGTGGCAGGAACGCAGCCTGCATCTCCTTTCAACATACAAATGCCTCAAGAATACCTTAATGCTATACAAATGCCTCAGGGATACCTTATTGCTATATAAATGCCTCAGGGATACCTTAATGCTATACAAAGATCATAGTTTGATTTTGCCTTCCTTTTAGGACTTAGGTTTTAGTTTCTTTTCCACAGCTACTCTGTTACCCATGCACAAAGAACAATTTATAGAAGGTTCCAGGGTTTCCTGGCTGTCAACATGGTAAGAGCAGACAAAATCAAATACAAGTTTGAGAAACAGAGCTGAAATGGGAACGGTGTTAAAGCTTAAGGATTTTTAGGTTTTCATTTCCATTGTATCTAGAACCTCAATTCAAAAGAAAGTGATTAGATTTCTATAATTTTGAAGCTGAGATTCTTTCTAGAAATCTGTAAGTTTTCTAATATAACAACTGAAGCATGAGGAGACCCAAGGAGAAAAAGCAAAGGGCCAAACCTAGAGAGCTATGCAAAGGCTATAAATGTCAGGGGAATTGCTTTTTCTTTCTTTTCCTTTTATTGAAAATGGATTTGTTTCTCATGCACTATATTATGATTACAGTTTCCCCTTCCCCTCTTCCTCCCAGTTTCTCACCCCTTTACCTCCCCTCTGTGTCCATGCCCTTTCTGTCTCCCATTGGAAAAGAACAGGATTCTAAGAGATAACAACCAAAATATAAGACAAAGCAAAGGACATCATACAGAGGCTGGACAAGGCAACCCAACAGAAGGAACAGAGCCCCACAAACAGGCACAAGAACCAGAGACCCACTCATCACTCACTCGGGAGTCCTTTCAAAATACTAAGCTAAAAGCTGTAGCATGTGCATAGAGATGCAGAGATGTGTAGGTCCTGTGCGTGCTCCTGCAATCTCTTTGAGCTCATATGAGCCTTGCTTAGTTGATGCAGACTGTCTTGTTCTGGTATCCTCCAACCTTTCTGGCTCTTACACTTTTTCTGACTCTTCTGCAGGGTTCCCTCAGGGGGCTACCCCATTTAGAGCTGTGTATTCCAAGGACTCTCTCTCCCCATAATGCCTGACTGTTCCTGTCTGCTGCAGGAGGGAACTTCTCTGGTGTTGACTGAATAAGGTACTATATATTTCCCTGGACTGCTCAGGAAGTGTGTTCCCAGTGAATGACAGGTGGTATTCAGAGGCTGGGATAATGGGATGAGTTGGGGAAGTAAGGTTGAGGGAGAAGATCTCTATGATCTGTTGGGAATAGGGTCAGAAGAAAGGGAGACTGAAAAAGGTTTTCTGCTGCAGAGCTGAGGATAAGACTGGGGGGTGGTAGGATTGGATCTCAGGAGCAGACAGAAGGGTACGGGTCTTCTTTCTGCCTACTTGTTGCTGGGGAGGAGTGATCCTTGTTTTAATAGGAGATGCCTGCTGGGCTTAGGGAACGGGACAAAGCAATGAGTTGGGGCAGGAAGGTTTTAAGAGGAAGGTCCGTGGAACCCACAGGAATTGGGAACAGGGATCAGGGATCAGGTGTTCTGCTGCAGAACTGAAGATGAGAATGTGATCAGATCTAAGGAAACAGAGAGAGAAGATTGCAGAGATTTGTATTATTTCATGTAAAATAATAAAATGTTGACAGCAGTCAGTCCACTGTCATGGAGAGCCTGCATGCTTTTATGTAAAGTCCTTTCGAGCATCAGCTGCTGCTATGATTTTTGTTGCAATCATCACATGTGGATTGGAGAACTCAGGTACATCATTAAAGCATATCATTTTCATGCTCTTTGCATTGCTTGCTTTTCATTGTTGAAGGTCAGTGTCTATTGGATATTGTCTTTCTTGTTAATTCTGAATTATGATGTTGATGAGTGTAGAATTCATGGGTAATAATTTTGTAAGCAAGGAAGATATATTCTATTCTTTAGAAGAGCAGAAAAAAAGATATATTCTACAACCTGAACACCGTGTGTTCGGATAATAAATTTGCTATCACACAATTATGTTTACTCTAGGAAATATACTATTTTCTATGACTGTTTTCTAATCTCTTTCTGCGTCTTCACTTTTCTAAAGTTTAATTTTTATTTCTTTTGCTGAGTACTTATGTGGGATTACCCTATTTGAACTTTATTTATATTCATAGATTTTATGTCTTTCACCAATTATGGAAATTCTCAGTCACTACTTAAATATTGGTTTACAAACAAGTGGAAGACTTGTATGATAAGAACTTTAAATATTTGAAGAAAGAAATTGAAGAAGACAACAGAAAGTGGAAAGATCTCTAATGCTCTTGGGTAGGTATAAATAACATAGTAAAAATGGCAATGCCTATCAAAATCCCAGAAAAATTCTTCACAGACCTCCAAAGAATGGTACTCAACTTCATACAGAAAAGCAAAAAACCAAGGATAGCCAAAACAATCCTGTACAATAAAAGAACTTCTGGAGGTATCACAATCCCTGACTTCAAACGCTACTACAGAGCTACAGTACTGAAAACAGCCTGTTATTGGTATGAGAACAGATAGGAGGACCAATGGAACCGAATCAAAGACCTGGCTATTAATCCACACACCTTCGAACACCTGATTTTTGACAAAGAAGCAAAAAATATCAAATGAGAAAAAAGAAAGCGTATTCAGCAAATTGTGCTGACATAACTGGATATCAACATGTAGGAAAATGAAAATATATCCATATCTACTACCATGCACAAAACTCAAGTCCAAATGGATCAATGCCCTTAACTTAAAGCCAGCCACACTGAACCTTATAGAAGACAAAGTGGGAAGTATACTTAAATGCATTGGCACAGGAGACCACTTCCTAAATATAACCCCAGTAGCACAAACACTAAGAGAAACAATTAATAAATGGGACCTCCTGAAACTGAAAAGCTTCTGTAAAGCAAAGGACATAGTCAACAAGACAAAATGACAGCCTGCAGAATGGGAAAAGATCTTCACTAACCCCACATCAGACAGAGGTCTGAGCTCCAAAATACACAAAGAACTCAAGAAATTGGTCATCAAAAGAACAAATAACCCAATAAAAAAAATGGAATACGGACCAAAACAGAGAAGTCTCAACAGAGAAATCTAAAATGGCTGAAAGACACTTAACAAAATGTTCAACATCCTTAGACATCAGAGAAATGGAAATCAAAACAACTCTGAGATTCCATCTTACATCTGTAAGAATGGCCAAGAACAGAAACAGTGATGACAACTTATGCTGGAGAGGTTGTGGGGAAAAGGGAACACTTCTTCATTGCTGGTGGGAATGCAAGCTGGTACACCCCCTTTGGATATTAGTATGGAGATTTCTCAGGAAATTAGGAAACAACCTTCCTCAAGACCCAGTAACACCACTTTGTGGTATATATCCAAAGGATGCTCAATCGTGCCACAAAGACATGTGCTGAGCTATTCATAGCAACATTGCTTGTCATAGCCAGAACGTAAAAACAGCCTACATTCCCCTCAACTGAAGAATGAATGAGGAAAATGTGGTTCATTTACATAATGGAGTATACAGAGCAGGGAAAAAAATGACATCTTGAAATTTGCAGGCAAATGGATAAAACTAGAAAGCCTCATTTTTGAGTGAGGTAACCCTGACACAGAAAGACAATTATCACATGTACTCACTCATAAGTGGTTTTTAAACATAAAGCAAACAAAACCAGTCCACAAATCACAATCCCAGAGAACATCAACAACAATGAGGACCCTAAGAGAGACATACGTAGATCTAATCTACGTTAGAGGTAGAAAAAGACAAGATCTCCTGAGTAAACTGGGAGCATGGGGACTTTGGGGAGGGTTGAAAGGCAGGGGAGAGCAGAGAAAAATGTAGAGCTCAATAAAAATCAATAAAAAAATTTGTAAAAACATAAATACTGGTTTAACCTGTCATTCTTCTTCAGAGACACCCATGATGTAAATGTTTTATTGTTTTCTCACTGGTTCCCAAAACTTTGTTCATTCTTTTTGGTGTATTTTCTGATGATCCGGTTGGGTAAATTCTATTTTCGGATCCTCAAGCTCACCAATTCTATTGTCTGTCTTCACAACACTACAGTAATAGACTACCAGTGGCAAGATTTTTACATTTTCCATTACGAACTCTTGGCAGAGAGGGTTGAGGTTATTCTGTACTCTGTTCTTTATGGTTTGTTGGCATTGTGCTTTCATTTACTTCAAGACAGTTTATTATTGTGGATTGAATCATACTTTATTGTTGTTTTCAAGTTCTTGTCAGCTAACGCTATCATCTGATTCATGATGGTGTCAGTGGTGTCGGTGTTGTATGACTTTTCCCGGGGAGATATGAGCAAACATTTATGATCTCCAAGGTAGGTCCCTGGTGACAGACCAAAGGGTCCCGTTCATGTCCAGCAAGGTAAATCAGTGACCTTATGGGGGTTGCTTACAGAAGGAACATGGGGTGGTTCAGGGGCAGTTTATTACTGAGAACTTCATCCTTGCATGGTTGAGGGCTCCTTGTATCCTTGAAGCTGCCCGTCCAACTTTACGCAGCTCTGTTGAAGAGTTTCCTCTTCCTAGAAACTACTGTTTAAAAGCTTTGTGAGTGTTTCTTGTTGGTGGGGTTGGTAAATTTTCTGAGTATTACCAGTCGGCCCTTATCTCCAGGAGGGGTTGTTTCAATTTGGAGAAAATCGTTGCAGTTGGCATTGTTAATTGACTCTTGTTTTTTTTTTTTTTTTTTTTTTTTTTTTTTTTTTTTTTTTTTTTTCCTTTTTTGTTGGTTTTGGGCAGATTCTCATAGCTCTCAAGTACAGTATTTTTTTTTAATTTTTATTTTATTTGTTAAAAATTTCCACCTCCTCCCCTCCTCCCATTTCCCTTCCACTCCACCCAGTTCCTCTCTCCCTCCCTTAGGACTGGAGAGTCCTAAGAGTATTTGTTTTAATATATCCCATGTCAAAATTGGGCTCATACCTGCTCTACAGCTGAGAATGGCCTAGAACTTCTGATCCTCTTGCCTCCACCTTCTAAGTGCTAAGATTATAAGAGTGTACCTGGCTGCACTGTCTTTTAAACATTCAGGCTTGTGTTTTTTCCTTGTTCTTGGAATGAAAACTTTTTAAATTTAAGTTCTGGGCCTTTTCACTATTGTTAGCAAACACTCAACCCTATTTTTAAATGTTTGCTCTATCAACTGAGTAGTTGATAAACCCTGATGAGGTTTATTAGCTAGGTCCTGATTTACTCTTATGCACTGTGAATTTAACAATTACCTGATTTTAAAAACCTCTACAGTACTAGGGATCACATTGTCCTTGCTGATTTGCTTTATTGTGTCCAAAGAACTGTTGCATGCTAGGTTACCCTAGCTGAGGAAGAAAGACTTCAGGTCTCAGGATTGGAACCATGATCTTTTCTTGGGAAAAGGTTGGGAGTGAACTCCCAACTACGTGGCACTTGTACATGGGAATGAGAACCTTCAGGACTGAAAGGGAAGAAACACATTTTCCTTCCAACACCCTGCAGTCGCCTCTCTTATTTATTTCATTCATATAATTATCTTACATACCAACCACAATTCCCCTTCCTTCCCCTCTTCCCCTCCTCCTCTATCTCCCCTTAACCTACTCCAACCACTCCTCAGAAACTCTAAGGCCTCCCATGGAGAGTCAACAAAGCCTGGCACATTCAGTCCAGGCAGGACCAAGCCCACACCTCCACTCCCCTGCATCAAGGCTGAGGGAGGCATCCCACCATATGGAATGTGCTTCACAAAGCCAGTTCATACACTAGGGATAGATTCTGCTCCCACGGCCAGGGGTCCTACAAACAGACCAGGCTACAAAACTGTTACCCACATGCAGAGGGCCTGGTTAGGTCACGTGTAGGATCCCTAGCTCTCAATCTAGAGTCAGTTTGTTGCAACGCGGTCCAGTTTCTGTTTCTCTCTTGTGCCTTTCACATTTACTTACCAGATGCTCACTGGATTTTAGTTTTTACATGAGATATATAGAAGCTATTAATGTATTTCAAAGGTATTTGTCATTATACAGGCACCAAAAACAATGTGAGGGTTTGTTTGTTTCTACTATATCAAGATTTTTGAAACAGATAAACCTTACATTTTTTATATTATAAAAAGCTACTACAAATTATAAGCAATTATTGTAAGTTAACTATGATTTTGGTGAGTACTTATTAAGTTACAAGTGGAGAATTCTTCTAATAATTCAGACATATAAATAAAAGATATTTGTGTTTCAAAGTACTGATGGGCATATTATTTTCTGATCATTGTAAAAAGAAATTCATTAGCCCTTAGATCAAGACTTGTTTCTTGTCTGATTTGTAGCAGTGCTGAGCTGAGCTAGATAAACTCTTGCAGGCTTCATGCAGTCATCCGTTCATCCTGTCGAGCAGCTGAGAGGTACGCAGAATTTATAGTTGAGCGAGATTTATGGTCCATGTATTTCAGAGCCACACTGTCCAGACACACCGCCTGATGCTCTCGGTGTCTCTGTGTGAGTCCCACCGCATTGTCTGTACGCAGTTCCCTGTCTTCATGGAATAGGTTTTGTCTAATGCTGGTGTGTGTGTGTGTGTGTGTGTGTGTGTGTGTGTGTGTGTGTGTGTGTAGGCTTTCCAACCCATGTGAACCCATTTCTTTACCAGGTTAGATGTCACTGCTTCGGGGAGGATTGCCCAACTTTCTTAGACAGACCGATCATTGCCATGCCACAGGACTTTCTACACATCTGTATTAACAGATGTGTCAGCTTCACTAGATTAAGAGATACCTAAATAAGAAGCAAATTATCAGTCTGTGTGAAAGTGTTGTTCCTGGGAATGTTAGCATTTGGAGCAGTAGACAGAGTAAAGCTTCTTTACTTCCAGTGTGGGAAGAAACCTTCTAATCCATACAGAACCAAGAAAGTACAAACAGGCAGAAGAAAAGTGAACTATCCCCTCTCCCCTTTCTCTTCCTCTCTCCATTTCTTTCCCTGTCATGCTATTTCTGGGTTGGGACAAACACTTCCTCTTACCCTTTACCACAGACCTCCCTGTGTTCTGGCTTTCAGGATTTGGAGCTGCACCAGTGACCTACCCTCTGGTCCTCAGATCTTCATTCTCAGCCTGAGGTGCACCATTCTTTCTTTTGTTCTAGAATCAGCTTCTCTGCACTTCTGTTTGCAGGTGGCCTGTGGGAGACTTCTGAAACCCCTAATTATATGGCACAGTCCCCCAACTAAACCTTCCCCTACCTTCTCTTCTTCTTTCCTACTCTCTATTCTATTTATCTATCATTCAATCTTTTATGTTCCATTATATTAGCTATATTTCTGTGGAGAACTACGTAATAGGTGCGATGTTTAAACCTCCTTTTAAAAAGTCCTTCTGACTAATTCTGACTGCATTATTCATTTCCCTCTCTGTTCCTGGTAAGGGGGCTCTCACTACGTTTTATTTATCCATTCATTTAACCAACAAATATTGTTCAGGGCCACCAAGTTTAGTGGTGTAGACTGAAAGCAACACAGCTCTAAAGGGCGTCATCCATAAATAATAATGCACTTCAATGCTGGTGTACAACTGTAAGATAAGATTTGTGTACTCAGTGACCTATGCTCTGCTCAGGAATACAGCAGTGAATAGGAGAAAAAATGCCAAATAAATTGTGAGTGCATTGGCCATTGCTTTATCCCTGGAGCACCAGAAGAAAGCACTTTCTCCTGTGCTATCTTTAATTGCATCAACTCTGTGAAAACATTAAACAGATAGAAGTCAAAGTAAAGGGTTATGCGTGTGTGTGTGTGTGTGTGTGTGTGTGTGACAGATGTATGACCCTGTATGTGCCAGATGTCAATGTCAGGCATTCTTCACCTCTATCATCCTACACCTTATTCTTCATCACAGGATCTCTCACTGAGCCTGGAACTGGTTCCCCCATGTCTAGGTTTTACAAGGGTCCCAGGGATCTGACTCACATCTTTGTCATTGCATAGCAAGTGCTTTACTGGCTGAGCTATCGCTTCAGGACCAGGGTTATGACTTCTGCTTCCTATAATCAAAGGGATCATTTGATTGCTATAACTACTACATGTAGGTTTCTTATCACTTAATATCTTATTAAAGTGGTCATTAATCCATAGACTTAAAGAGTAATTTGATGAAAATAAATTAAAAAAAAACATTGCTGATCAGAACCAGGAGGATGCATGGCTGATCCTCCCCATGTGGATTGCAGGGGAAGTCATTTCCATTTCCATTATATTTACCGTTCATTATTTTGAATATGAAGTTAAAAGTAACTATTGGTTTCAAAACAGAGCCATACAAGATTACATATAAACATTCTTCTACCTTTATCTATGTGTGATTTATGCCCTTAAGATTACTTTTATGCTAAAAATTCACATATTCATAGTCTCTGGTTCCGTTTAAAGAATAGTAATGGGTTTCTAATTTAAACAGGAACCTTAGACACACATTTTGATTTAATCTTATTAATGACATTTTCCGCAATAACAGTACATGTGAAAGAGGAAGGCATCATTAGCAATTTCCTACAGATATATAAAAGAAATGGATTCAAATCTTAATGGGAGGGATGAAGGCAGCACTTTTATTTTTTGTCTTTGCTTCCTATGCAGGGGAAAAGTTTTGTTCTGTGGGACCTGAATTTGAGGCATCTTTTTAAAAGAAAAAACAAAGAGTTAGACATAAACATGATTATTTAGAATAAGAAAAGCACAACAAAACACCAAATTTGAAAACTGACAATTATTAAAAGCAACAATAGGACAATGAAGTAAAATCCCCAAGGAATATGAAGCTGTCAACATTTCCCTATAATATCACAACATTTTTTAAATTACTGTGTCTTATGATAGGGATGCTGTGATATTTTCTCTGAAAAAAATAGAAAAATAATTCTATCTTTGCAGGTATGGTGTAGGCATGTGTCTGTCCCATATAAACATAGCCATCTTTTATAAGAGTTGTGCTTTATATACAATGGAATTGGATTTCATAAGTTCCACCAAACAAAAAGCAAAACAGAAGACAAAGATCTTGTGTATTTATGCTACGTAACTATGCATATTCCTACTAGAAGACAGCTTCTCTTCTGACCAGATGTGAAGGAAAGTGTTTACGGAAGTTCACATGTGCTCATTGGAGTTCTCCACCTGTTACCTTGATACTTTCTGCTTCAAACCGAAAGCCCATGTGCTCTTGACACAGTGGAGCACACCATTATCGTTCCACACTGCACACTTCGCTCACCTCGTTCCATTGGGAGAAGATAGGGCTTGTTGCTGGAAGAACGTTTTCTCTTATGTGTAGAAGCAACCATGACTTATGTGAACATATCTCACCTCCAGAAAACTAACACATCACAAAGCAAATTTTGTGTGTCAGGATCCCCCACATTCTCATGACCCCTTGATGCTAACTCTCACCTAACCGTAACCCTACACGACACTAGCAGATGTTGAGTCAAGCTCAGTGTGGGAGAAGGGACACCTATCTTTAGTAAATGGAATTAGCAAAGCTCATAGGCATATGTTTTTTTTTTCAGAAACATAGGACTATATGAATATGGGGTGGGAATTCCCTCACGCCCTTAACAATTGTAAGCCCTGAACTTCAACTTAAGGGGTTTTCAAGTTATATTTTCTCATAACCTCATCAAGAGCAATGAAAACATATGGCCCTCATGAAAGATCCCACCAACAGCTCTGCCAACTCAACCACAATCTTTGACTTATGACCTCATCTCCTTTCATAACCTGTGCATGTAACAGCACTGAATGAGTCTCTGTGGGGATGCTTGTGAGTGCCAGTGAGGATTGCACACTTTCTCACTCCTCATGATTGTCAATTCTTGCTTCAACATTCTCTTTGTTCAACTTAGTTGCTGATCTGCCAGCTTGAGACAGATTTTTAATCCAGGAGTAGACAACACCTCTTTCATGTTTGTTCCCTAGCAATACAACAAAAATCTAAACCACAATCACAATGGTAAAAAGATAAGAGTATTCTGCAATGCTAACTTGGTTGGTAAGGCACTCATGGGGTAATCCTGCAGAAGCTCTTTGTAGTGGGATGGATTTTATAGTGTCAGTCTGCCTGTGTTAATACAATGAGATGCTGGAAATGACTGATTTAAACCATAGACATTTCTAACACACAACTAATATGGAAGGTACAAATGGTACAAACTGACTTCGGAGAAGAAAATAGATTATATAGATGACTGAGTCATGCCTTCAATGATGGAACCAACATGTTTTCTGACTTTGTCCTGTGTTGAAAGGCAAACTGTTAACGCTGTTTTCAAGGCGATCACTTATGCTATTGGCTCCTTATTCAGTTCTTGCTGCTACTATTCTTTATCTCTTAGAATAAGGCTTTCCAGGGACTTTGCCCTGATTCCCTGGGATCCCTCTTTCTTTCCTAATATCATTTACTGTTTATGTATTTTCTTCTGTCCCTGAAATTGTTCTCAGATGAGTGTCCTTTCTGGGATCATAGTATTGCATTGCACAAGACAGCTCAGGCTGCTATAACAGAATAAAATAGATCAACTTCCTAAATCAATTAGAAATTAGCCCTTTTAGCTTTAGATGTCAAGGCGTCACCATATTTGGTTTCCTGTTGGGGGGGGGCATCCTCTCTTCCAAAATTTCTTATTGTGTCTTCCTGTCCTAGAGGGAGGCAGGTGGTATCAAAGTGAGCACTGCTCTCTCTGCTCAGAACCCCACTACAGGAGCTTGGCCCTCATGACTTCATCTAGTACAAATTACCACCTACAGCCTCCAAGTCAAATGGCTGATACTGTTTGCAATGGTTTTAATAAAGATTTTTCTTTTTTGAAAACATAATCTAACTTTTCTTAGCTTTTAAACAAATATTGATATTGTCTGGGTCTTGTGTGTCCCCTAATGGTTCATGTTTTTGGTCACCAGGCTGTGGGGCTGATGAGAGGTGATGGTCCCTTTAGGAGGAGGTAAGGCTGTAAGAAGACAAGTATGCTATCAGGGGCATGATGATAGACAATTGGGCCTGGACTTCTTCCTTTTATTTTCCTTAGCTTCCTAGACCATAGGGAAATAGTTTGGTAACTGTGTTTGACAAGACTTTTCCTACAAAGATACAATGGTGTTGGGTAAATGAGAAGTTGCTTAGGCCCCTACTTTTCCTTAACTCTGGAACTAGGTTTCCCAAAGTTCCCCCACTCCCACTTCAATGACTCGGCAACTGCTGTGCTTTTCCATCTTTATGCGTCCATGTTCCTTCTTACTTTACTTGAACTGCCATCGTGGCTTGACTCACTGTGTTGTCTCTAGTTCCTGCTCAGAGGCAGCCATTTTGTGCCTTGGCTTCATAAATCTTTCAAGTGAAATTTTGCTGTGTGGTGTGACCGTGGTAATCTCACATTCCTGAGAAGCCTGAGTACCCCTTTATTCACGCTATGACTTGGATAGGCTCTCCCGGTGCCTGTGTTTCCTCTCCAGGTTAGAGGCACACCAGTACCCTGTCCTTCAACCTCCAGTCTACCCTTGCCTGACAGGCTCATCTTACAGTTCACCAACTGCTTGATGACCCATCTGCCACTGGCAATTGTATAAGTCAACCCTTTGGCCAAGGTAGTTGCACCGCCGAGTCCAAAGAAGTAGCCATCGGGCATCGGGCACTCCTCTGGTACTCAGAGACCTCCTAGCGATGGCCTTTAAAGTTATGGCTGGCCCTCTTCATGGAACTGTTCCAAACCCTTTCCCTTGGGTGGGACATTGTTCCTGAGCTGTCTTTTTACCTTCTGGCTTTATTTCTGGCCCTCTTCATGGAACTGTTCCAAACCCTTTCCCTTGGGTGGGACATTGTTCCTGAGCTGTCTTTTTACCTTCTGGCTTTACTCAAAAGTCCTGGTACCAGGCACTAAGTCTCCCTGGGCTCTCTGCCCTGACCCTAGTTAAGTGTGACAATACCCACTAATAGATTGGTTTTCTGTTGAGTCCTAGGGACACCCTCAGCTATAGGCTATGACCTTTCTCTCTTACCCATGGGAACTGTGTGGTCCATGTCACTGACTCTCCCTCGGGTTGTCTCTTAGAAAACTTCCAGCTTCTCCACCTGGCACAATTACTGAGAGGCCCCTAAACTTACTTGCTTTTGCAACCAAGTCTGATCTTAGTACCCCTTGGATAACCAGTCCAAACGGCTGCCCAATGGCACCCTGGATCTCAATGTTATTTGAATCTTTACAATTACTGTGAGTGATTAGGGAAATGGATCAATATTCCCTATGTCCAGACATTTTCTACCTCCAAGCCCAGCACTCCCTCTGTGCTGGCTGCTTGCTAACCAAAATCTCCCACTGACTCTTCCTCTGCCACTTTCAACCTGGCTGGCTAACTTTCTTCCTACAGACCCCAACCATAGCTCCCTCCCCATCACCACTTCTATCAGTTCACTGTCCTTTAGTCCTCCAACCACCCTCTCCTGTACCATGCCCGGACCCTTCCCTCTACCTGCCCTGGCCCCTCTCTTTTCCTAAGTGAAGTGGCCAGAGCTGATGGCTTAGTCAGGATCGTGTGCATTTCTCTCTGAGAAAACTCTCCCAAATTTAAAAAAAAAAAAAGGACTGGGGTCCTATATCATCAACTCCTTTATTTTCTTCAAAAATTTCCAATATATTACCCAGTCTTACAACCTCACATTCCATGACAGTTACATGAAATTCTATGATTCTTAACAATAGACTTCTCCCTAAGAAATGCAGATGAGTCTGAAAACAGACTAGAGCTCATACAGATAAGATCCAAACAAATGCTGCCCACCCAATAGGGATCTCCTATAGTTCCAACTGAGATCTCCTATTAAGATCCCTGTCGGAACTCTAACACCCCAGGGAGTTTCCTCCCTAGAGATCAATTTGCTTCCTGACTGGTCTCTGTAAGACTGCTGTTAAAGCAGTAAACTATGAACAAAACACAAAAAGTCATCTACGACAAGCTTGAAAACCTGTCCCAATTCCTAGACCACCTTACAAAGGCTCTTTACAATATACCAATCTGGAAAACAACTCTCCATAACCTACTCCTTTTTCCAGAGTTTCCCTGACATTAGGACCAAACTTTTATAGAGAAGACCCCTGACTCCACAGGCAAAAGTACTGGTGCTGACCCTAAGTTGTACCAGGAAATGAAAGAACCTGAAAACAAAAGTACTAAATGCTGGCTAGGGCCTTCCAGCTGACCACAACAGCTGCCCAGACTTCTTTGCCTCCCAAAGCCTGAGGACCACTAGGTTACTGCTTCAAATTCAGTCAAGAACATCCCTGGGCCACGGTTGCCCTACATCTTGCAGATCAGCCTGGCTATGTCTAAAGTGCTATAAAGGGGGATGTTGGCTGTTGGCTGTGCCTGTATCTCTCATGACACTGGACATCAGGGTAGAATTTCCCTCCAGCTGACACCCTATGTCTGGCCATGGATGACTGAGTGGGCCCTGACTCCTCAGGCCCAACCACTGCCGTCTACAATAGGAAGCTCCAGGTAGTCATCATGGTATCAGGGTGGCCCGTGTTCTTCCTTCTGGATACTGGGACCACTTACCTGGTCCTAATGGAGTTTTAAGGACCTACCTCTCCTCCTCCTTCTTCCTCTGTTGTCCGGGGATGAGGGACAGACAGCCTTACTAACATTACCTAACCCCACCACTCAGTAGCATCTTTCAGGGTGATCCCCTTGCTCATTCCTTCCTAGTGGTACCAGCATATCCCTTCCCCTTACTAGAAAGGACCTTTAGCTAGAGTGGGAGACTCTGTTTCCATCGCTCCTCCCATCCGGTGACTCCAGGTTTACTAGCCATGCCCCTCCTTCTTCTACAAGTCACACAGTCTGACACACCATTTCCCTTACTAGTTTCTCAGGTAGACCCCCAGATCTGGAATACCTAAAACCCCTCTATAGTCATACACCCCTCTCCCCCACACCCATTATTCAATTGCAAAATCCTACCTGGCACATCACCCAATCCCAGTACCCAATCTCTCTCCAAAGTCTCCAGGGACTTAAACCCCTCATCTCTGACCTCTCAAGAGAAAAATCTTTTGTGCCCTATGCCATCCACTTTTATCATCCCCATATTAGCAGCTGAAAAACCCAAGGGAACCTACAGTTTGGTTCAGGACCTCAGACCTCATCAACTCTGCAGTAGTTCCTTTTCATCCCATAGTGCCCAATTCCTATAATCTCCTTTCCACCATACCATTGGGAATCTATCATTTCTCTACCTTGGACCTCAGAGATATCTTCTTCTCCACTCCTCTCAATCTTCCATCACAAAATAACTTTGTCTTTATTTGAACTGACCTGGAGACCCACCTCTCCAACCAATTCACTTGGACTGTCCTATGCCAGGGGTTCTGGGAGAGCTCACATCTATTTGGCTATACTTTGGCCTCTAGTTTACTCACTGTCTGTTCCCGAATATACATTTATATAATATGTAGATGACCTTCTTCTCTGTAGCCCAGATTAGTCAAACTGACACCTCTAGTCTTCTTAACTTCCTGTCTAGTCTCAGGCTATAGGGTTTCACCCTCTAAGCTCCAACTGTTCACCCCTCAAGTTACCTACCTGGGTAACTATTACCCCAATTCCCAAAGCCATTACTTTACAAAGAAAATGCCTAATGCAATCTTTCACAGTCCCTACAAATAAAGATAAATTTTATCCTTCTTAGGGGGAGCTGGTTCCCTGTGCTCTTGGAGCTCCTCTTTCTCCCTTCTTGTTTTCCATTCTATAACGCAGCCCTTGGCCCCTCCCATGAGCCCCTCTTTACACCCATTCCCAAGCCCTTTCATAAATGTCAACAGGCCCTCCTTCATCCTCCAGCACTAAACATTTCAGACCTAACCCATCCCTTCTCTCTGTGTCACAGAAAAAGACCTCAGCTTCCTGGACCACCAGATAGTAGGGACCAATCTTATTCCAATGACATCCAGAGTTCCTAAACAACAGTAGCTTGACATATATGCGGTCCCCTGTCCCATCCACACCAGCCTTAACTTTGACCTTCCTCTTTAGGCTAATAAACAAATGTAGAGAACAATTTTGGGCAAATGGAAAGTTACTAAGGCCCTGATTTTTGCTTAATTCTGGAACTAGGTTTCATGGAATTCCCTGACTCCATGACTCAGTCACAAAGACAGTACTTTCTACCTCTGTGTGTACTGCTCCAGCTTACCTCATCTGTAGATATCCCTGTGTGGTTTGCTGCTATCTCTGGTTTCTGTTCAGAGGCAGCCATTTTTTGTCTTGGCTTAATAAATTTCTCAAATGAGACTTTGCCTGTGGTGTGACTCTGCAGTAACTCTCGGACTCCTGAAAAGCTGGAGTACCCTTTCAGTATAGAAGAAAATTCTATTACCAGGGACATGATAAAAAAGATAGTTTGGTCTGGCCTCTTTCCATTTCTTTTCCTTTGCTTCCTAGATCCCATAGGGAAATAGTTGGCAACCTGTGTGTGACAAGACTTTTCCTGGGGAGGTGCAACACACCGGTCTGCTCACCTCGGCTAGGGATCCCATGACAGACTGCAGTATATATAACACTCAAGTCCAATTTATCAAACTAGTAAGTTTTATTGGGATTACTCAGAGTAATATAAATGAGTTATTCACAGGAGCAGAAATGATGCAAAGACAGCTACATCACCAAAGCTCACCAAAACATGGCTGACAGTTTCCAGAAGCTGGGGACCCGGGGCGTACTGTGAGCCTGCTGGAAATAAACCAATGTGGAGACTATTCCTCCCAAGTGACTCATTTGCTCTAAACCTCTTCCGGCAGCTCCACTGGGTTCTGCTTCTTCCAGGCCACTGATCTGGTCTCAGAGTCTTCTTTGCAGCTTGGCTCGTCTGAGAGAGACTCTCAGCAGTCTTCATTTTATACTCTTGGGGAGAGGGGTTTAGTAAATCTGGTCAGTTTCTGGGACTTCCTGATGATGTGGGAGTGACTTCTTATTAATAAAGAAACTGCCTAGGCCCCTTGATAGGCCCACCCTTAGGTGGGTGGAGAAAACAGAAGAGAATTCTGGGAGAAAGAAGCTGAGTCAAGGAGTCGCCATGATTCTCCCACTCCAGACAGACGCAGGTTAAGATCCTCCCTGGTAAGCCAGCTCATGGGCTACACAGAATATTAGAAATGGGTTAGAACAATATTTAAGAGCTAGCCAATAAGAAGCTGGAACTAGCCGGGCCTGGCAGTGTTTAATAAAATACAGTTTCCGTGTAATTATTTCGGGCATAAGCTAGCCATGCGGGCGGCCGGGTGCCGGGGACGCAGCCCTGCCGCACCTATTTCAACATCCTGAAGCTATTTTGAATTGCTCACCTTCTGTCTTCCAGAGCTTCCTTGGGAGATGGAATATTTCAGTCTAGGAGGAAACTGCTACACAGCACTACCTCAACAGGCACCGCAGCATCAGGACCAAATACTCATGGACAAGAGCTCTTAAAACTGTGAGAGGGACAAGATTGTCCTTCTATTAGCTGATTTTCTCAGGCATTTATCACGTTAACAGAATGCTGACTAGCGCAGTGGCCTTCCAGTTATATTTTCACATGACGAAGACAGTTCTTTCTTTCCAACTTTATAAACCCATGAATCCTATCATAGAGCTTCCACCTTAGTGACATAATAGAAATTATCTCAGTGTGAGCCTCGACACATGAATGGGGGAAGTAACATAATGAAGTCCTTAGAACATAGTAAGACTCTTATAACATAGATTCTGGGCTCATTCCTTCTGATGCCAGAAAAGATTATCTTGGAAGTTTAGTAGAATCCAGCTCTTCTGCTTTCAAATTTGACTTAGGACAAGTACTAAGCCAGATTCTGAGTCCAATACTTCCAGAAAACAATTGTGTGGTGCTGGATAAGCCACTTAATCTCTGCAGACTGCTGTTTCTTCATTTTAAATATGGCAGATGATTTCGATGAGCCATCATCAAACCAGTGTGCATATAGCTCTACAGAGATGCAAATACTGTTTGTCTATGGGGATGTGAGCTCTTCAGTGTTACAAATATAGTATATATAGGGATGTGGCTCTTCAAGGGTACAAACATTGTCCATGGGAATGTGGATCTCAGGTATACAAACCCTATCCATGGGGCTGTGGGTCTTCAGGGTTACAAATAATGTCTATAGGGATGTGGTCTTGCAGGTATAGGAACACTCCATGGAGATGTCTCTCATCAGGTACAGACACTGCCTATGGGGAATGTGACTCTGCAGTTTTAAAAATGGAATTTTATTTGTCTTCAGTTTCCTTGTGCATATTCTTCTAACTTTCTATACATTGCACCATCTGACCTCCTCTTGCACAATTAGTTTTCTTGGCCTTTATGTAAAAATACAGTTTTCACCTATGTTCAGGGCCTTAAGCCTGAACATGTTGGAATGTTGATGGAGGAGGTACCTCTTTTGTTGAATTTCAAGCTACAGTAGGTAGAGTATCCTAGCTTTGTTAGCATGGGTGGTTTTTAGATAACATTAGAATTAGACTATTTAGGAGGCTCCGGAATCAAATCCATGCTAGAAGGTGTGTGGGCAAAGAGTCATGGGGAGCTATTCGGTGTCCCTATATTTGCCCTCCCCGACATTGTCTGAAGCAAGGCTTGGGGCCGAATCTGGTGAAAGGAAATAGAGAATATTGGTAAAGCTTATTAAACTTTAGAAACATTTTTAAATTCAAGTTTCAATTTTCTCTCTACCCATCTCTTGTTGAATTTGCTAGAAAGAAAGGCAGTTTCACATGGTCAAAGTGGTACAGGTTAATGATGCAATTTCTCCAATTGCCTGAGATGCTTGATTGACTGTCATACTTTGTAAATAATGTCACATAAAACCATGAACATAAATTGTATATGATCTTCTTTAATATACTATGAGTTTTCAACAAGATAATTCAACCCATTTTTATCAAATGTTATTAAGAAATGTTACACTGATTGTAGTCAACCCTCTAATATCACATTATAAAATGTTGGTACTATTTCCTGTTAACATGAAATATAAATGACTGCATTTGAGTTTTAGTAATAGATCTTGATTTTTCTCATTGAATGCATAGATAATGTTTTCATATGTTTCTAAAGACTAAATGGGGTAATTTGTGAATTATTTATTTTTCAGCAGTAGGATTCACGCTCATGTGTACATTTTACAGAGGAAAAACTGCTTATTTCTTTGTTTGTTTCACTTCTTAAATTTTAATTTGTTTATTTTTTTACATGCCAAAAACATTTTCTCCTCCCATCCTGTCCCCAATCTACTTCTCTGTAGAAAGGAGCAAGTTTCCCATGGGTATCAATAAACCATGGCATATCAAGTTGTGATAAGACTAAGCACCTCTCCTTGTATTAAGGCTGGACTAGGCAATTCAGTATGAGGAATAGGTTCCCAAGAGCTAGCCAAAGTGTTAGGAGCAGCCCCTGCTCCCACTCTTAGCAGTACCACAATTGGACAAAGATATACATATATGTAGAGGGCCTATGTCAGTCCCATGCAGGCTCCCTGATTGTTAGTTCAGACTCTGAGTTCCTATGAGCCAGGTAAATTGTTTCTGTGAGTTTGGTGTGTTACCCTTGACCCCTCTGGCTCCTACAATCCTTTCTCCCTCTCTTTAGCAGGATTCCCTGAGTTTGGGCTAATGTTTGGCTATGGTTCTGTGATGACAATGGGGGTAGTCCCCAATCTGATCAGGAGATGATCAGTTCAGGCTACATATCCACTGTTGCTAAAGCAATCCTGTACAATAAAAGAACTGCCAGAGGTCTTACCACCCCTGATTTTAAGCTGTACTACAGAGCTATAGTAATGGAAACAGTATGGCATTGGCATAAAATAGGCAGGTGGATCAATGGAATCAAATCACAGACCCAGACATAAATCCACACACCTACATATACCTGATTTTTGACAAAGAAGTAAAAAATTATACAATGAAAAGAAAGCATCTTCAACAAATGGTGCTGGTCTAACTGGATGTCAGCATGTAGAAGAATGCAAATAGATCTAGATCTATTGTCCTGCACAAAACTCAAGTCCAAGTGGATCAAAGACCTCAACATAAATCAAGTTACACTGAGCCTGTCAGAAGAGAAAAATATTCTTGAATGCATTAGCACAGGAGACAACTTCCTGAATATAACACCAGTAGCACAGACACTAAGATCGACAATTAAGAAATGAAACTTCATGAAACTGAAAGGCAAAGGACACTGTAACTGTAAGGCAGAGGATACTGTATGTCAAAAAGACAAAATGACAGGTCATTGTTTTTAAATGTACTTCTGCTGTGCTTTACAACTTAGGATTTTAGTATCCCAATATGAGCTTTATCATGAATAAAATAGAAAATTATAAATATTGATTTGAGGACATAAATACTGTTTTTGATACAACAGGTAAGGAAAAAATAAAAAGCAACTAACTTTCCTTAGGCTCATCAGAGACCTGAGATTCCAGGAAAATAATTTCCTCAAAACAGGGTGGACTGGAGCAATGCAGAGACTCAGGGTTTAATGGAAAGAAGCCTAGGCATAGAGCCCTCTCCAATGAAGCATCAGCAGGAGTGCCATGAATTATACAAGATGAGCTGATGAAGACTCTGTGTAGACTTACTAGAGAATTAGAACAGTCAAAAGGCCCAATCTCAGCAGGGTAACTATTGTTCTGAGCCTTCCCTTAAGGAAACAGCACAGTCTCTCAGAGAAGATTCTACAGCTGTGGTAATATGCTCTGGCCTGCTACCAGGGAGAACAGCTTATCAATGTAGCTGATAAAGCTTTGACTAGCCTTGTTGCCTCACTGGCCTAAGAGAAAGAAATTCCCAACTTGGGCTCAAACAAGACCTGTCTTGTCATAGGACCATACACCGCCACCTCTCTTCAACACCTTGCCAACCCAACAGGGCTCCAGTACAATTGCAGGTGATTGCAGCTAGAAGACCTGCAAGCTCTGGACTCTACTTACAGATCTTTGAAGACTTGCTTTAAAGAATCAGTAAAAGTATAAGGTAAAGAAACTGAGCTCCAACTCAAAGATTCATGACCTAATCCCAACCAGGACAATCAGATCTTACACTGTATGCCTTTCTCCCTGAGTTCTAATAAGTCATGCCAATATTTCATTTACAAAAGCATATCTAGCAGCACAATAATGACAGTTTGAAGAAAAAAATTAGGAGTCAGAACTCAGTGCAGAGATTTAAAAATTATCAGACCTGAATCTTAATACAATTTTATTGATATAGTAAGGGCTAAAATGGAAAAAAAGAATGGACAACATTTAAGAACACATGAATAAGGTAAGGATCAAAGGGAGACTCTGAAATATAAATCAATATAACATGAACAAAGATAGCCATTTGCTGATTCATTAGTAGATTGGATAATGGTAGGGCAAGAATTAGTCACTTGGTAGAAGCAGAGAAGAATCCAGAACTGGGTAGTTTAGGGAAAGCAAGAAGGTACTGGTCAGAAGATACATACTTTGACTTATACGATCATAGAGTGGGATTCAAGGAGTGGTGTCAGGTGGCCATATTGGTAATGCTGTTTTGTGTGCTTGAAATTTTTTAGCGTAATAGACTCCAATGTTATTACCACATGCACAAAGTATAGTAACAACACAAGGCAATGGTTGTATTAAGGAGGTTGACTGTTTAATCATGTCATAATGTCTGTGTATATCTAGGCATCATAACGTGTACCTTAAAGGAATGCATGTTTTGGTCAATTTTAATGAAATAAAGCTTGAAGAAAGAAATCATTGAATATAAATGAATGTATATAGAAACTTCAAAGCTATAATTAAAGGTGGAAAAATACAGGAATTAGCTGGAATACTATCTCCAATAACAATGGACAATTACAAAAGGTACAAAATGCACATAATGGAAATGCCAGAAGAAAAGAGAGAAGTATGTACAATGATGGTGGCTGCAAATTTTCCCAAATTACCATGTGCCATAGAAACCATTGATTCGGGAAATTCAGAGCACTGCGCAGAATAAATTTTAAAAAGACATATCATATTCCAACTGTAGAAAATCAAAGACAAAAAGAAATCTTGACAGGCCTAGGCTGGTTGGGGGAGTAGAGGGAATATTTTACCACTGGAGGAATGTTTAGAAATTAAATTTTAAATTAGCCTTGTCTTCAAGTCCATGTGAATCAAAAGAAAATATGGTGGGAGGCAGAGATGCTAACTCTGCCTCAGTTTACCACCCCTGTCAGGCTTGGATCTTACAGGATATTATGGTAGGCTATTAGTTGTTTCCAGTGTGCGTCAATATGCTCACATTTTAGAGACTATCTCCATAGTAACTATAAATTTGAAAACTAGTTCTAGCTTTCTTTCTTTTTTTTTTTTTTTGTGGTTTTTCAAGATAGTGTCTCTCTGTAGCTTTGGAGCCTGTCCTGACACTAGCTCTTGCAGACCAGGCCTCAAACTCACAGAGATCCTCCTGCCTCTGCCTCCTGAATGCTCAGATTAAAGGCATGTGCCACTACTGCCTAACTTACTGTTTATTTTCAATGGTATTTAGTCTCTGCTAGATGTTTTAGCCAAGGGTCATCCTACACGTGTGGATGTTGGGATTTTCTTCTTGTAAGTTTCTTTTGGGGAGAAACTTTGCTCAGAAAAGTCCATTAAGTTATATGGAGAGCCCCAAGAAGAACAGAAACCCTGTGTAGTCAGGGTTTCTCCTGTTGAGATAAAACACCATCAAAGGCAACTTGGGGACAAAGAGGTTGATTTTAGTTTACAACCCTCAAGTCATACCCCATCCCGGAAGGAAGTCAGGGCAGGAACTGCAGCAGTTGTTACTGGCTTGCTCAGCATTGTTTGATAACCGCGTTCTTATACAGTCAAAGGCCACTTACCCATGGGTAGCACCAACCACAGTGGGCTGGACCTTCCCATGTCAGTAATTAATCAAAATGCCCCACAGGCTTGCCTACAAGGCTGATTTTGTAGAAGCATTTTCTCAACTGAGGTTACCTCATCTCAGTTGGCTCTAACTTGTGTCAGTTGACCAAAACCTAGCCAGGACACACCCTGTACAGCAACTACAGGATACACTCCAGAGCGCAGCCAGTATGAACTGCCATTAACAAGAGCTAGACCCTCATTGACATTTCTCCATATGTGGAAATACATGGAAACGTCATGACTATGCCTCAGAAGTAAAAGAACCAGTTGACTGATGCTCAAAATAACAGAAAATAATTTGTTGAGAGATGTTGCTTTTAAATATCTTAATATATAGTAATAAACAACATCTCCAAACCATGTATCACTTGGTATATCATAATATTTCTTGAAATGAATTTTGAAGATGGACTTTTTCTCAAGTCTGATTTAGTTAACTGGCTTGACCATAGAGGCTATTTCGCTCATAATTTCCTTTAAGTATAATTGATGGTCATTTCAAAAACCTTAATAAAGGCTTCTTGGTAATTGTGAAAGCTGAGAAAATCACTGTAGCATGTCATAAGACCATTTAGAAGGCCAGGTGGCTCCTAATTATTGCTTTCACCAAAGCTGAAGTGGGATGATATTGAGCTGTCTTTCCGGAGAGGGAATTTGGTGATTCTTTTTGCATTTATCTCAGACGTAACTCAGATTTGAAGAGCTTTGCTCTATGGCAGAGCACCACTTCTCAGGCTCATGCTCAGTGATGGCCCTGGTTCTCTTCCTCAAGCCCTTCTGTCTATTAGAACCCCTTTTGCTCGGCTATCGCTTCGCTTCTTGACCATCTTGATTCACATGCCCCATCTTCAAGGCTGTTGATCTTCCCGTTTATCAAATCTGCTGCTGAACCCACTACTAAATGGTGTTATTCAGATCCATGGTTCTTTTTTTGGTTCCTTTTAAAATAGTTTTTGCCCTTTTCAAAAATGGACATGTGTACAGATAGGCATGTCAATGCTCATGGGTACAGATGTGCTGGCCCGTGGAGGCCTGCGTTGCATGTCAAGATGTCTTCTTTAGTTGCATGTCCACCTTATTTTTTGGACATGCAGAAGACATTCTCAGCCAGATTTACTGGCCAGCAATGCCCAAGAAGGCACCTCTCTCCAATCCCCAGTGCTGGGTCACAAGTGTGCACTGCCAGCTCTTTGGTGGGAGCTTGGGGCTCTGAACAGAGGACCCCATGCTGGTCCGCAAGCACTTCACCTACAGGCCAAGTCTCCGCACCATATTTCCCATCTTTTATTGAAATTCTGATTTTATTCGTGCACTATTTAAAAATCTCATTGAGTGTGTCAGACGACAAAAATAATTCTGTTTCTTTAAGGCTATTTCCTGATGTGTGCTTTGGTCTTTTGGTTGAAGTGTATTTACCTGAAACTTCTGTTGTGTTTTTTTTTTTTTTAATTTTTGTGCTGATATCTGTGTGATTAAGGAAAACAGTATTCTTAGTCCTTATAGACTGCTGATTACAAAGAGAACATGATCAGAGAGATTGTCGCATTTTCCTATGCCTTTTGGTGGATGTATTTTGTTCAGGACTGTAAGGGTAAATTCCAAATTACAGGACATCAGCTGTGTCCATTTTTGAGTGCCCATAATGTCTTGTTACTGTGGTATTTGTCTTCTATAGATGGGTCCTCTGGAACAGCTGTCCCGTGTCAGCTGGCTCTTTTTCTCAGTAGGCTCCACAAATAATAAATGAGCCTTATTCTGAAGTCTTCCGAGTTAGATGAGACAAAGCCTCCCCTCAGGACTCCCCTTCCCTTCTGCACAAATCACAATGTAGGGCGCATGCATCGCCATTCTGTCTCTCCCCATGGAAAATCTTTGGTGTTGGACTTTTGTCTAGATCGGCTTAGCGTTTTGCTGGAGTGAGGCTCCTACTGGTTGCCATTTGACTGAACTTGCCCAATGTCTGGACTGCAGCTATTTAGTTGGTTTCCTCACTTATAGCAAAGGGACCGACTCTTGAACTGTTCTCACATCTGTCCACTGGTGGAAAGACAGCTGCAGCTTTCCATCCTGAAACCTTGGGATGCCCTTTATTAGTCTTATTTCTGGTTAAAATGTTTGCATCTTATTTGGGGGGGGGGGCAATTTCTTTAAAGTATGGGGGACTCTAAGGATAGTGCCCGTCATACCAGTAGAGAGACATCAGACTGATCCAAGACTTTCACAGAGGCTCTGGTGAAAGGACAAAAAGAGCTTTAGTTCTGCATCCCTGTCCAGAAGAAGACTTAGCAAGACTAGTCTAGGCCTGAAGCCTGTGCGAGGACACAGGCTGCAGCTTCTGGGGACTTGACATTTCCCGCTGGGCTGTGGTTATCAGTCCTTTGGTAGGTGTGTCTGAGGTATCCATTGCCAACATTGTCTAACATAGCTCTCTGCTGATCTTGCATACCCCACCCCTGTACAAATAGTATACGAGGTGTTTTACTTCTTAGCAAACTTGCTTGGTATAAGTGATCAGCTCTGGGAGACCTCTTGGTCTCAACTATTGCTTTTGTCTTCTTTATTTCTCACCCCTAGTCCTCCCACTCCACACTTCTCAGCACAAACCCATATCCTGCTGGTTTGGATGGTCAGGCTGTACCAGCCAGGCTGCATCTCAGAGCCTGGGTTGCCCTTTCATCTTCGTAGCCTGAAGAAACAGCTTGGTGAGCATCTCATCTTAACATTAAGTTCTTTGTTGTTGAATCATGTGTTAGATTTTTATTCGTCTTCATGATTATAGTCCATTGTATGTCAGCTCTCTTACTTTTACAATTTGAAGAGAAAATTTAATTGACACAATTGTGTATAATGACCAAATTATGTTCATTATCAGTTACATTTTGTCAAACATTTGTCATTTCTATGAGGGGATGACTTTAGGCTATACTTTTCTTGTTATTTGAAATACGTAACACATTATTGTAAAGTAAATTTAGCCTACTGAGACATAAAACGCTAGCATGAATTCGGCCTAACTGTATTTTGGTTAGTCATTACCCAGTCTCACTCTAACCCTTATTAACTCTGCCATTCTTCATCATTAATGTCCATTACTCTATTTGTCGTTCTATAAAAATTAGCTGCTGATGGACACCTTGATTACCAATACACACATTAGCGGCCTCTATTTTTAGTATTTAAATAGTGCAGTACTAAAAATGGCAGCACAGCAAATCTTTAATATGATGACTTAGTTTCTCTTGCTTTTATTCTCAGTAGTATAATAGCTGAATCATGCTGTCTTTTTACTTTTAGTGTTAAAGAAATTGCCATACCTTGTTATGTAGTGGCCATTCTAACTTACAACCCCCTAAAACCCAAAAGCAGAGTTGTTCTTTGTCTATAGCCTTACCAGTATTTCCTAGTTCTCTTGACTTTTTGACACTAACCATTTTCATTTCCTGATGAGTAAGTTCAATAAAATCTTGTTTTAATGGGACATTGGAACATGTGTCTTCTCAATAACATAAGAAAGGCACCCTTGAGATGGAGCTGAATATATTTCAGTAATGAAAGAATGGAAACCCGCAGCTTGAGAGTAATGTTGGCATTTTAGGATAAAATCCTAGCTATTAGCAGGTTGTAGGGCTCATGGAATCTTGAGAACTCCTTCTCCAGTGAAGCCAATAATGTCATAAAATTCTCTATTTTACAGAGTTATTAGAGCTGGTATATGCTAAGTTTCCCCCCTTGAACTTAACCTATATCCTTGTAAATCTAAAGTTGTCAGAGAAATGCCCTAGACTGCAGCTGTAGCAGTACTTAATGGCTCTAATTTAACTGGGTCTTGTAAACAGAAGTTGCTTGCTTATGTCCATGTGATCAATGTAGTCTCATTTAGAAGGATACAGACTCTAGTTCATTGAGCCCTTCTCCTTTGCAACAGCCCAGCCAGCCACTGTCTATACAAATTCAGAAGTCCCTTGAATGAGGCACGCTTTCGTGTGAATTTGTTGAGTCAGTTGGTTGAAACTGATGCCCTCGCTATGGTTTTTGTGTTTTCTCCTTTCTTGGCTAGTGATGCTTTATCATCTCTGTTGGCACTTGAACAATGGCACTCTTTGAAAATGTTTGAAACAAAGGCATTTTCTCTTTGATCACAGCCATGCGAGCTCTCTTGACCTCAGTCAGAGACAAACAGCAGAACCTTTCCAACCAGCAAAGACTCAGAATTCTGATACAAGAAAGAGCATATGTGATCAGCTTCATCCGAAATGATCACAAGTCTACCTATGGTGCTCTGTGGTCCACAGAGCTAGAACTCCACAGGACCCATTGATGCCATGGTAGTTACACACAGCTTGGCCTGTAATATAGAATCGAACCTGTGGTCTTAAGGTTTTTCTATTGAGTTTTGGTACAATGTGGTGGGACCCTGGCAGGAAAGCCAGTAAACAACAGTAGTTGATAACACTGCAGAGTGGCCCTTGCACTTCCCTTTCTTAGCAACAGAAGAACCCGTGCTTGGCTTCGAGAGACACACAATGACTTAAAGCCATCCATTGCTATTACTGTGAAGCTTCCCGTGCTTGTCCATGTGCTCATTTCATCTCCTCCTCTGTTCTTCCTCTACTTCTCATGCCTGCAGCTACTGCTATAGGACAATATTATAACAATCGATAACAGATTAGAAGTCTGAGGCCCTTTTGCTATCTCCAGGAGGTGGTTGAAGTACTCTGCATGTTTCTCTTTTAAATTACTGCAACAGCGACTATCATTGTGAGTGAGGTCTAGACTGCATTTTCTTGGATGAGACAATTGTGTTTCCCAGATATGAGAATGTGAAAGGAAGCTACTGGAGATGGTTAACTAAGCCGTTGATTATTTGATCTCATGCTGAAAATCTGATGATCTTCTGAGACGCTGACTCCAAACGTAAACACACACATGCATACACACATACTCACAACTTTTAAAAAAACTGGTTTTACTGTACAGTTGGTAGTTCAGATATTTTATGTTCTATAAAGATTTTGAAGGAACATGTTGCTGACAAGAGAAAGAACACATACCTCATATGGTACGCTAAACAGCTGCATTTTGAAAAAGGTCATCTTCCAACTACTGGATTTGAGATTTGTAGAAAAAAACTGAAAATGTCCAATAAAGTTTCCTATTAAAAATCTATGGGTTACATTATTATACACTTTCTTCACCTATCTTTTCAGCATAATTCATAAGGAATAAATCACCTCCTTGGCTTTCTATATACCCTGTGGTGGACAAGTTTGCATCAGTTAGAAAAAATAGCCAGAAATATCAAATAATCTCTCTAGCACATGATTAATTTCCTTTGAATGATCATCAGTTTAGTATAAATCAAAGCTTTGAAGGCAATTGCATGGAAGCCACTTTTCAGGACTGGCCCTTTTATGTAATGGTGGAAAAACGTAAGTCAGAATATATAAAGACAAGATGTTTCCTATCCTACTTCTTAAAAGCTAATGAAAGTTGTTGAGTTTGAGGACTCTGCATTCATAAAGGTCTCCTGGAAGCTCTTCCTGGAATATGTACCCCATTGGCATGGAATCCATATGATTAGAGCATCCTAGTGGCTAGATGCTGACAATATGCATAGAAATATCTATTCTCAGGCTTCAGGCTGGGAAACCCTATCATGATCACTCCACTGTGATCCGCTGCAGACATGAGATGGAAGCCAAGGAAACCAGATTCTGTTCTAACTGGCCTGATGTATCCACTGCCTCTGAAGCCAGGAGATTTCTTTGTGCTATGTCAATGAGTGAAGTGGCAGTATTGCAAGTGTTACTAGCCCTTGGAAAATTCAGAATGCCACATTTATTTACAAAAGGAACAATGAGAAACACATTCATTATATAAATGACGTTTTATAGATAACCATTCTAAGAAACCCAGCCCCCCAAAAAAACACCAGTCCTCCAAGAGATAACAAGAAACAAAACCCCTCTGTAACTAATATGACTTCACTGTGACTCCCAGCTTCTGTAGCTAGCTTTAATGAACAAAGAAGTTTCCTGCACATGACATATTTTGAAAACATAGTTCAATTGTTCTTGTGCAAGAATGATGAGGCAAGAAAATGGATCCCCATTGTTTTTTTTTAACTTTCTTTTAGATTTTATGACTGTTGTTGAACATCAAGCCTAACACATGAGATTTACCTAATTAAGACCATTGCTGCAGCCAACTTCCTAGAGTGCTTTAACTATGTCCGGGATGAGGGCATCCCAGCAACAGCATCTAACAACTGTCAGAGGATAATCTTTTTTCTGTTGTTTTGCTTCTAAGATAACCATATCTGTTCACATTTTAAACCATCTCCAAACCACTGTAGAGGCTCTCAAAGTCACTTATGAGTAGGAAAAAGATTGTTTTAAATATGTTTGTTAGTTCTCACCATGGTGCTCCTTTCCATGATGATACTGAGCCTACTTCAAAAACTTGATGATTTCTGTTGGTAAACATATCATTTCTTGGGATGACTTTATAGGAAAAATACTCTTAATATCACTAAACCTGTGAAGAAAGAGTATTCTAATTCAATTTTGATCAAATGTAATAAATAATAGAGAATTCGTTTTTAACAAAATTCCAAAATTTTCTATATGGATCAATCATAAAAAATACTGTTTCTGATTCTTAATTGTATCATTGTTAATGATACTTGATGGAGGTGGGTCTTGTATCTTATCTGTTGATTTCATTGGTTAATAATAAAGAAACTGCCTCGGCCCTCATAGGACAGAAAATTAGGTAGGCGGATTAGACAGAGGAGAATGCTGGGAAAAAGAAGCTTAGTGAAGAGTCGCCATGATGCTCCCACTCCAGACAGACGCAGGTTAAGATCCTCCCTGGTAAGCCAGCTCATGGGCTACACAGAATATTAGAAATGGGTTAGAACAATATGTAAGAGCTAGCCAATAAGAAACTGGAACTAGCCGGGCCAGGCAGTGTTTGAAAGAATTCAGTTTCCGTGTAATTATTTCGGGCATAAGCTAGCCATGCGGGCGGCCGGGTGCTGGGGACGCAGCCCTGCCGCCCCTATTTCAACAGATACTTGTAATTATCTCCCCTTCCCACAATATTATAAGGAAGGAAGAAAGCACACTGAGAATAGTCTTGATTGTATTTACTCCTCATTGTAAAGGACAATAATTTATTTATAGTCTGGCTTTGTGAAAATGTTTCAAGGAAGCCAAGATTCCTTTAAAATGTTTTATGAGAGTTGGAGTTAGTTGTGAGCCACTTATATTTAGTCCAAGGCAGAGATATGGTATTTTTCCCTTGCCTGTTTTCATCCTGCAATAACGTCACATATTTTTATTTAACTTTGCACTCAGAAAAAGTATCTAAGCCACTGATTTCTTGGGATAGAAAATCACTTACTTAAATTAGCAACTGATTTAATAAAAATTTGCAGTCTTAATCAGATTAATTGAGAAACAGCTAGCATGCATGAACATGTGAGAACACACACACATGCAGAGGGGGAGAGGGAGCAAAAGAGAGACAGGGAGAGGGAGAGAGTGGGGAGAGATATTTTGGATGTTCTTCACTAGCTCTTCTGAACCAATCCTCTTTTGCTTCTCCCATGTGAGCACACAGAGGGGACTCACTTGGCTCAGATGCTATGTGAGTAATTGGCTCTAATTTAATGAGCAAATCAGAGTTTCCTTCAGTGATAGCCTCCATTTTGTCTTTCCAGAAAGCTGCACATTAAATTCTTTTGGGTCAGTGACCATTCTGCTGGCCATCTATTACGTGATTTTCCTGTCACATTGTGTTTTGCTTCTCCTTCCCATGCTGGAGGCGAGAATTGCTTCTGACAAAGCTGCAGTCTGGGAGTCACAGTCACTGCTACTCCAGTGTGACTTTCTCCCACAAGCACGAAGACTCTGAGATCCTCCTTAGTTCACAGCCACTTAATCATAAAGTTTCATGTGTGTAAGTGACCATTTCATTGGTTTTGAATGCTGAAGAACAAGAACGTTCCTTTTCTTGCTTCCTATCAATTTGTTTAATTAAATGAAATAAAGTATTAAAATTGGGGGGAATCAGTTGAGAATTTTATTTTATTATTTTTTTCAAAGGAATATTTTATAAGTTTATTTCTGTTTTTTTATTTATTTCTTTATTAATTAATTAAAGATTTCTGTCTCTTCCCCACCGCC
>NW_026068014.1:1236742-1238779 GCF_014885135.2 Alexandromys fortis | reverse complement strand
CCAGACCCAAAAAGAGGAACATGGGATGTACTCACTCATATTTGGTTTCTAGCCATAAATAAAGGACATTGAGCCTATAATTCGGGTTCTTAGAGAAGCTAAATAAGAAGGAGAACCCAAAGAAAAACATATAGGCATCCTCCTGAATATTAACCTTTATCAGGTGATGAAAGGAGACAGTTGAGAATTTTAAAGTCTAAAATATTTAAAACTACCAATCTTTTAATATGTGAACAATAGTTTTTAAATTTTAAAAAATGTTTGCACATCCTTTTCTCTTAAAGGTGAATTTTCGCACCCATGACCAAATCAGTGCAAAGTGATGATGTATTTCTGAACAGTCATTTGGGGCCCCTCTTATAGCAGTGGCAGGAAATGCGTTACAAAGATGTGAGTGAAAAATTATATCAGCGTGATAGATTTGAGGGGGTAGGCTGATGGGCCCCTTAAGGATAAGACTGTCTTGTTCTTGATGGAGGTTAGTACAGAAATAGACGTGTGAATCAGACCTCATCATGGCAGTGACTTCCTGATGAGCGCTCTCCATACCCGGAGTACACTAAGTTTAAATTCAAGGAGCCTTTACACGTTAGCTCCTTCAACCTTCAATTTCAACTATGAATTAAGAAAAAGATCTGTTTTAAAATAGAGACCACATGGTTGGTGTGTGCAGTGTATTAGAGCTAGACTGTGCCAACAGTTAAACAATGAGGGCGCTTGTGAATTCGCCCATGGTAGAGTGTTCTGTAGTGCACTTGGATTTACATCATTTGGTATCAAGTGTTTGATATTGACTTGAATGCAATTTGGCTAAACTGTCGACAGACGTAAAAGGATATATACATCTGTCCCTTCAGTGACTTGAGAATCAGGGCCATTGTATATACATTACAATTTTCCAAACTTTCAATAGCTTTTCATTTAAAAAAATAAAATAAATACCTCCAATAGTTACCAGTGTATGAAGTAGGTTGGGATCAACTGCTTTCAAGCATATAGTTACAATTGTAGACAACAAGGAGCATGGCTTATCTGGCATCTGTGTCTCTTCTACTATAATGAAGGGAGAGATCAAGTATCCAGCACATGTAAAACAGAAACACTCACACCTATCTTAATCATCATTACCTCTTAGAAATTTGGTTTCTGAATGACTTTTCTAGAAACTTCTATGCACCTAATTTTAAATAGTGAGCTCTGTCAGCACATGTCAGACCCATGTGCCTAACTCACTTTAAACTATTTCCTCTAGGCTTTTCATAGTTCTTCCCTACGTAAGCAGGAGAGAAGTCAAACAAGAGAATTCTGCACCAGAGGGTAATGAAAGTCAATGCCAGTTCCTAGAACATGTAGCTTACTTAGACCCATAATTTAAATAATCCTTACTCTTGCAGACAGATCTGTGTCTTGCTATCATTTGAATTGGAGCAAATACAAGTGTTTTTCTATTGATGCAATATTGCATGGAGTCTTCTTATTCTTGAAGGAAGATGCAGTATCTATTTTACTATAGACACAAATTCAGATCATTCACATAATAAAAAATCAGGTGTTTACACAGCAAAGAATATGTGATTATGGAGAGTGTTACCAAATCTAGGTCAGCTGACTGGGACTTGCCAGGTTTTCTTAGAAGCTTGGAGGAATGAATGGCAAGATGAACAGTAATGGAAGAGACAGAGTGGGACAATTGAAGGTGGTATAAAGGTCATGTTGTGAGCACTCTAGATTCAGCCATGTGGAAGTGTCATTGGCAAAAGAACCCTGGTGCTAATAAAATAGGCACAATTAAAATAAAAAAAATCACTAACAAGTATAATATAACATATAATGAAGATCACAATCATGATAGTTGATAATCATTGCAAGCCTATAAAATTCCAGGCATGCCGGGCGGTGGTGGCGCACGCCTTTAATCCCAGCACATGGGAGGCAGAGGCAGGTGGATCTCTGTGAGTTCGAGGCCAGCCTGGTCTACAAGAGCTAGTTCCAGGACAGGAACCAAGAGCTACGGAGAAACCCTGTCTCGAAAATCAA
>NW_026068014.1:1209924-1230167 GCF_014885135.2 Alexandromys fortis | reverse complement strand
GATCTCTAATTGGTCTTTTAAAACCAGATCAGGTTTCCCTGCTGGCCAGAGGCTCCTCTTGCAAAATTCCCTCGTTCTGTTTCCTGGCTCCTGCCAGGGGCCAAGATCCCTCTCACCCCTCAGACGGGTCTTCAGGAAAAGAACCAGGTTCCCTGTTTGCCCGGGACCTCGCCAACCAAAGGCCTACCTCTTTGATTTAATTGTCCTGGGGCGATCTGCTCTTGGTGTTGCACTGGTCCCTGTCGCCTGCGTTGTCTGCCACTGTGTCAGTACCCGCCGGTCCCGGCCGCTGTGCCAGCTACGTCGCCTGCCGTGCGTGTCCGGTTCCGGCCGCCGCTGCCACCCCATTATTATATTCTTGATAATTATATTATTAATTAAAATCATGGACAGTTGCTTTGATTATTATTATATTATCAATATATTATATATGAGTAATGGTTTTTAATGCTTTTTGTGATTAAAGACCTGCCAGAGAAAAATAACTTAAGAAAGGAAGAAAAGAATGGAAGGAAGGAAGGGAGGGACAGAAGAAGGGAGGAATACAGGCAGAAGAAAGGACGGAAGGGAGAAAAGGAGGGAGACATGGCGGGAGGGAGGAAAACAGACAGAAGGAAAGGAAGAAAGGAAGGAAGGAACAGAGGGAAGCAAGAGAGGAAGAAAGAAAAGGAGGGGAAGGAAGGAAGAAAGAGAGTAATAGAGAGGGAGGAAGAGAGGGAGGGAGGGAAGGAGGGAGGGAGGGAGGGAGCGAGGGAGGGAGGAAGACTGATTTTCTTCCTCTTACAGTTTCAGAGGACAGCCCATCATGCTGGCAGATGATCAGGGCACCTGCTCACATCACGTACACACTTCAGAAAAGGAGGGTGATAAATGAGTTCTTAGCTCACTTTCTCTTTTTTTGTGTCATCTGGAGTCCAACCCACCGGGATGGGGTCACCCATATTAAGGGCAACTCTTTCCTATTAAACCTTCCTAGAAACATCTTACAGATGCACCTCAATGTGTTTCCATGGTGATTCTAAATCCTGCCAAGCTAACATCAAAGGTTAACTGCCACACATGTCATCTGTCGTTTATCTTTCATATTTCTATGTAGATCTCACAACCAAAGTTTTCTCTTTCCCTCTCATTGCAAGATTTTTTTCTAAAAAATTCTCTTTTTCTGGCTAGTAGGTTATGACTTTTTCCAGCCTCAGTGTTTACTTTACGACAACCAAGAGAAAAATATTTTAACAATCTGGGTATCATGAGAGGATGAGAGCAGAAGTGAAAAAGATTATGGAGGGGGAAAAGAGTGAAAGTTATACAGCTCAACTGTGGATCCTTGACTATTAGCCATCTCTTCCAACTGAGATGTGAGTTCAATCAGAATGGACACCTTTCTTTCCAAGTTAACACTTTAGCAACTGAGAATATGCTTAGTAAATGCCGGAGGCGTGAGGTACTTTGATCAGATGGAGGGGTGAGACGGAAAGGTCTTTCAAGGCCATTTCTTGCAGCTTTACTTCATTTCATTTCATGTTTATTTTTGCTCAAAATTGCAGGCACAAATGCCGAGAAGTCTGCCTTATATCATCTTGTTCCACAGCAAGATGACTTATACTTAACTACAGATTTGGAGGATGAAGATAAGCCCCATGAAATGCCATGCTTCCTATAGTTAAAGCTCAATCTTAAAAACACCCTTCAATACAAGTTAAGATTCAAATAATATGTATTATATTGATTTGAGATAAGTTTTTAGAAACTAAATTCTACTGTTTCCTAGTTTTATGTTTTAGGACTGTATTAAGACAACAGATGCTGGTATCTTTGGACTGGATCTCTTACAAGCACTTTGCTTGTAAAATCAAAGCAAGAGTATGCCAGTTCGTCTACTAGTCAGCCTAACAGATGTTGGCAAATTCAACTCACTCATCCTGCGTTATTGTGTGTAAAATGAAGGTATCAATAATGGCTTCCCTCTAGTGTGTGGAGAGAATTAAATAAGTCACAAAGAACACACAATACCTAGAAGATCACTTACACAGAGAGACAAAATGCACGTGTCAGTTAATGCGAGAGGACGAAAAGCCTCTGCTCACAGTTGAGAACAGCCCGGACACTGTGGTGGGTGTGTAACATGCAGGCAGAGGACAGGCCTCCCTTTGAGCATGCATGCCATGCCAGTACAGCCTGGCGCCTTCACCACCTCCCCCACCATTCCTTTTTATGAGACTATGCAATCCTGGGTTAAATCCATGTGTTTAGCTTCCCCTCCTCTGCTAATGGGTGTTATAGTTAAGTTCTCACTCTGCATTTACCAGGCTCTGCAGCCTGCTTTAATCACAGATCTACTTAGAGAAACTTGAGGTTCAGAGATTTAGCTTAAGCTCCATGCTAAAATTATTAAAGTGGCAATAGAGCACACAATTTGCTTTCCCAGAATAAGTAGATCATCTATCTGAAGAAAAGGCTATTTTCTCCCTGTATAAATTTTAGTGATTTTGTTTTTCCTGAGAAAGATAAAGGGCTAAAATGTGAATATGAAATTATGATTTTACTTAAGATTTCTGTTTAAATTATTAGCTTGAGTGTCTAAAGTCACTGATTAGCATTTAAGTTTATAAAGGTTACTATCCTTTGTGTTTTTGATAAGAGGAAAAACCTCTTTTGAACTGGGATAGAATGAAACCTCTTTATTTTCCCCCTTTTCTCCCTCCAGCACTGCCCTAACTACCTTTCCTCAAACCCTTCCATGTCCTCCCCTCTCTCTCAAGTTGATAGCCTTTTATTTTATTAATATTGTTTCACACACACATGCATATATCTGTATGTACAAATAGACGCGTGTATAATCTTCCGAATTCATTTTTGGTGTGTAAGTGTGTGTGTGTGTGTGTTCAGAACTTGTTGTGCGAAGAGCGGTGGGCTACGTTCCTGGCACCCGGCCGCCTGCACGGCTAGCTTTACCTGAAATAATTACATGGAAACTGTATTCTTTTAAACACTGCCTGGCCCATTAGTTCCAGCCTCTTATTGTCTAGCTCTTACATATTGATCTAACCCATTTCTAATAATGTGTATAGCCCATGAGGTGGCTTACCAGGGAAGATCTTAACCTGCGTCTGTGTTGGGTGGGAGAATCATGGNCATTTCTAATATTCTGTGTAGCACCACGAGCTGGCTTACCAGGAAAGATCTTAACCTGCATCTGTCTGGAGTGGGAGAATCATGGTGACTAACTGACTCAGCTTCTTTCTCTCAGCATTCTGTTCTGTTTACTCCACCCACCTAGGGTTGGCCTATCAAATGGGCCTAGGCAGTTTCTTTATTAACTAACCAATGAAAGCAACAGATTAGAAAGAAATCACTCCCACATCAAGAACTGACCGCTCTGCATCAGGCAACCATTAAGAGGGCTCATCCTGAAAGAAGCTAATTTTTCTCCCAGGAGCCATTGCTGCCTGTAGTTATTTGTCTAGGAATGGATCTCCATGAAATTTTCTTCCTTCCAGGTTAATATGTCCGCTGATACTGTCCATCGTTCCAGCCTTGTTCATGCAGCTATCTCCATGAGTCTTGTGCCACAAACTTCCCGGGAAACCAATTTTTGTGATGTTTAGTAGGCAAACCAGAAGACAGATGGCTTGAGCTAAGCTGTGGTCTCTGGTGAACTTCTCTGTTTCTTCTCCTTTTCACCTTATTCCTGTGGGTGTTTGCATGCATATCGTGTTTCAAAAATGTAGGCACATGTGTGCATATCCTCATGTCTTGTGCCTCCATCTTGTTAATATCACTACCCTATCTTTTTTTAAATCTTGAGACAGACTCTTGCTAGCCTAGAACTCTCTGTATAGTGTAGGGTTGCCTTAAACTTGTGCCAGTCCTCTGACCCCAGCCTCCTGAATACTGCAATTACAAGTGTACATGCTCAGCTCAAAAACTGTTTTCATTACCATTGTAAAACACTTGTGACTCTATGGCATTATAAAGAAAATAGGTCAATTTTCACTTGTGATTGAAGAGGTCACATCTGGTGATGACCTTCTGCTGGAAGTGTCTACAACTGCATAGGAGACTCACATATTAAAGACAGGGTACATATGCACATATCCTCTGATTTCTGTTCTTTCTATAAAGTTATAAGTGTTGGGTCTTGGGGAATCCATTGTGATCACCTCAAAGAACCCCTTCTTTATATACCTTCATCAGATTGATTCAGTGTCTATATTTAGTGCCAAGTTTAGTTGGGATTATGTCTCAACACATAAAACCTTGGACATCACACTCAAAACATAGGATAAACAGTTCCAAGTTTATTTAAGGTGGCTATTGAATTAATTTGACAAACTCTAAAAAGTAAAAACATTAGACAATATGGGACATTAAGTATCAACTAAACATGAAGATTCTCCCTTAAAATGTATGAAAATGCAAAGCTTCTCTTTAGAAGAATATTTAACTATTCAGGCATTGTGAGGCTATTTAAATAACCTGTAGCAGATATTAGAGCTCACCCTTGAGGAAAAGCTTCCCTGACAAGTTAGTATAGTCATGCAGAAGTAAGGAAACATTCTGATTGTTTTTAGGAATTAACAGAAAAGTAAACCCTTTAGACAGACATTCAAATTCTTTGTAGCACCTAAGAATAAAAAGAAGCAAATAGAATCAGAAAGCATCCTGAGCCAGAAATGCATTGGGTGTTCTTGGAATTGCAAATGATTTCATACAAAAATTTCCTCTCAGAAGTTGGACCTCTCTTAAAATATTAGTGGTGCAGTCAGAGAAGACAACTGAGAGTAGAAGTAAGATGCTACCAGAAGGCACATCTGCCTTAGAAGAGGTAGACCAGTAGTATGGTAGAGGTAGACCAGTAGTATGGTTAGTGCTGTCATCCTGACAGGTCCTAGAAGCACCTGGGAGCCAGGCATCTGGGCATGCCTCTGGGGATTATCTTGGTTACTCTGATAGAGGCAGCAAGACTCAATCACTATAGAGGTGCCGTTCCCTGGCTAGGATCCAAGAGTAAACAAAAGGAGACCAGCAGCAGTGTGCCCCTGCTTCCTGGTTGTGGATGTGATGTAGGCAGTTGATCTGAGTGCCTCCTTCCTTGACTTGCCTACCATGATGGACCGTACTCTTGAACTGTGGGCCAGAATAAGCCTTTAGTAACTTCAGTTGCTTTTTCTTGAGTATGTTACCACAGCAACAGGAGAAGAACCTAAGATGAGCAGCAATAGGAAAAGCCATATCAGAGAAAACCAAAGAGCGTCAGGACAAGGACCTGAGAAAGTCCTGTAAATCAGTGGACCGGGATTAGAAAATATGCTAGTTCCTGTCAAGAAGTCAGAAATGAGGGCTCCTGAACCTGATAAGTGTTCATGTTATGACAACGTGCCTATAAAAGACAATCTGACTTTGCCAAGTCATCAGAGACAAACTGACCATATCATATCATATCATATTTGGGAGATAGAAGAAAAAGAGTAGAAATTCATGCCTAACTCAATACAAGTTCAGACAAACATAAAAACAGTTCTTAGTTTAGTCTCAACAAAACGAATTGTAAATATGTGTTACTTAATGAGAAGCAATGAGTTATTTCTTTTTAGGGGTTGCCACTCTTTCTGATGAATTATTATTTTAATATTCTGATGTAATAAATCAGTCTCTCAGTAATGCAAATATTTCACATTTAAGTGTGTGTATAGCACTTCATTCTTTGAGTGTGTTAATATGTCTGTTTAACACTTTTCACAAAACCAAACTGATTTTGAGAATGTTACCTTGCCTTGGTGTCAGTGGTTCACTTTTTTGTTGTTGGTTTTTTCAAGACAGGGTTTCTCTGTGTAGCTTTAGAGCCTGTCCTAGAACTCACTCTTGTAGACCAGGCTGGCCTCGAACTCACAGAGATTCACCTGCCTCTGCCTCCTGAGTGCTGGGATTAAAGGTGTGTACCACCACCGCCAGGCCAGTGTTCTGCTCTTTATTCCCACTTTATGCTGAGATGTTTGACAGGGTCTTTCTGAGAATAAACTAGGAGAACAAAAACTGAGAGAAGGAAGAAAACTTCAAATAAAATCCACGTGACTTGGATTTATAAGAACAATACTGAAGAGGACATGCTTTTACATTCCTGGCTATGCCACTAAATATGGACGTCAACCTGAGTGTCATCTGGTTCAGCTCAGTCTCCCATCTGGAAACCTGCAGGATTACTTATAAAGTCACCGATAAAGTAAAAATGGTGCATGCTAGCTTGTTGAGTCCAAGTTTCTGGTCCTGGCTGTGATTAGGAATAATCTAGAACAAAATCCAGAACGCACCCCTTGCCTTTCACTGAGGATATTGATAAAAATTAAAGAAATGACTGCATTTGTCTTATTATCCAGATTTCTTCTACTGATATCCAGAATCCAGTTGTCTACCCAAGGCTGAGACCCAACCATTGATTAGAAATTGCTGAGTGGACAACCGCATCAGATGCGCAACCATGTCCCTCAGTCAACTCAGGTGGCTTTGGATCTCTCAGGCTTTGGTACAATTGGGATTCTACAGCAAAGTCATGATTAGCAGGCTAAAATAAAGTTCATGGGAATGTGTAAAAATGGCTTCCACTACGTTCTAGCTGTTATATTCTGAATAGTATGAGCACTCTGTTGAGTGAGTAAGGCTTAGGAGAAAAAATAATTCTAATTCACTAATCCAAGGGTGGCTTCCAGGGTCTGGACTGCGTGTATCTGATATTGGTTATCATATTTACTTTGGGTTAGCATACCATGAAGAAACTATTATTAACATTACTGCTTTGCAGATGTGAAAACAAGGGTCAGATAAACTGAAAATCTTGTAAAAACCGTGTTTCACCAATGAATGGTGGAATAGGGATGTTGATTCAGATCTGTCTGGCTCAATACATCACAACAAATTGTCTTTCCTGGTCATTCAGAACTTTGCAATGGAGCAAAAAGTTTGGTGCTAGAGGGATTATTGGTTCATATTTACCATGGTAATGATCCATCGCTCAGACCATGTAGAAATACCATGGTGATGATCTATCTCTCAGATCACATAGAAGTTACAGACTTGATCAGTGTGCTGAATTTCACTGAGACCAGTTGCTACAGATGTGATTAATGCCCACCCACATCTCCTTAACTCTCCTCTCAGTTTAGCTGCAGCCGTGGTAGCCAGGGCTTGAGCTCTGTGGAGCATTCTACACTCTCCTCACTATGCTTTTCCGGCACCAGGCTTTCTCCAACGCTGCATGGCTTTGTGAGCTTGAGTGCAGATCCAGTCTGGAAGTTTCAGAGGCCAGACCCCAGCCAATGGAAGACATTCAATGACTAATTCTCTCAAAAGCTTGTCCTTCAGACCGGTAATTCCTGCTTACTTTGGTGATTCCTTGAAAGGGTCCCAGTTGTCTTTCTCAGTGATGGTTTTAATGACGGTTTCTCCTCTCCCTTTTCTTGTTGCAATTCCTCTGTTCACTCTGTTTCCTGAGATTCTTTTTTTAATTAATTTATTTATTTATTAAAGATTTCTGTCTCTTCCCCACCTCCGCCTCCCCTTTCCCTCCCCCTCCCCTGTTAGCCCAAAGAGCAATCAGGGTTCCCTGCCCTGTGGGAAGTCCAAGAACCACCCACCTCCATCCAGGTCTAGTAAGGTGAGCATCCACGAAACTGCCTAGGCTCCCACGAAACCAATAGGTACAGTAGGATCAAAAACCCATTGCCATTGTTCTTGAGGTCTCAGTAGTCCTCATTGTCCACTATGTTCAGCGAGACCGGTTTTAACCCGGGCTTTTTCAGACCCAGGCCAGCTGGCCTTGGTGAGTTCCCAATAGAACATCCCCCTTGTCTCAGTGTATGGGTGCACCCCTCGCGGTCCTGAGTTCCTTGCTTGTGCTCTCTCTCCTTCTGCTTCTGATTTGGACCTTGAGTTTCCTGAGATTTTTATTTTTTCCAAATTCTGATGGTTTGGCCTTCTGTGCTCACGCACATGCACACACACACACACACCGTGTGTGTGTGATCTCCTTGAGTAGCAGACTGTTTAGACTGGGTTCATATACATCAGACATTGCTTGCACTAAAAAAGAAGCAGAGGAGAGAGAAAGCAGTGTGATATAGACTCACAATAGTTCTGGTGAGTGCCTTTCCTTCCTGCCCACATCCCACCAGCAGTAGAGATTATAAGCAGAAATAGCAATAACATGGTAGTTGTAGCAAGCTGTCTGAAGCCTAGGGCAGTACTGGTATGGGTTCTAAGCACATGAAAAATGCCATTACTCTGAAAATCCCCAAAATACTTGAGGAAGGAAACCCCAGCAGTGCTAGAACATCCCACTTGTTACGAGCAAGACCTGAGTGTATTGAATTGTGATATTGCTGCAACTGTAACCTCAGATGCCAGTGAAGCCTGAAATGTATCTCACCACTCATGGGGTTCTCCATACCCTAGTCTGCTCATCTCCTTGTTTTCTGTCTGTCCTTTTGTTTGTTTTGAAACAGGATTTTATTCTATATGTCAGGCTAACCTGAAGCTTTTATAGCCAAGGCTAACCTTGAATTTATGCAGTTCTCCTCCTTTTGTCTCCTAAGAGCTTGAATAACAGCATGTACCACCACACTTGGCCTCAATAGCTTTCTCTATTCATCTATTAATTTGTACAACTAACATGCTTTAGGTATCTTATGGTAAAATATGGGGGGAAAATCTATTTATGAGAAATTTTAACCAGAAAAAAAATGCACTGGATGGATTTGGCTATTTCCTAATCTACAACATCAAGAAAACACATTAGCTTTTATACTTAGAAATAATTTTTAAAAAGTCATGCATTAGTGATGACATAATGGAGAAATTGTCTCTTTTTTTCCCAGCTGAGACCCAAACCCAGGACTTTGAGCTTGCTAGGCAAGAGCTCTCCCACTGAGCTAAATCCCCCAACCTCAGAAAAACATTCTTGTGAAGAGTCTAAACTGGTCATTTCCATTGGAGAAGGTTTGACTTGTCTCTTAGAGATTTTGTACATTTACTCTATATGAGCACAACACATAACAGTTTCTGCTGTCTTTTCAAAAGTTGAGTAGGAAGGGGTGCTTAATGAAATCTGTATGGTGGTTTGATAGAGACATGGATAACGATGTGACCTTTAGAAAGTACTCCTAAACACCATGTGAGAGAATTCTCACTTCCCTATTTTTCACAAAAATCACAAAGAAAAATAAAAATCTTTGGCTAACTAATAACACATAAGTGGGAAACCTCTTACCAGACTCCACGTTCTTTCTGACCCTACTTCTTGATCTTTGTCAGTTCTTTTTTTTATGTTTTATTTATTTATTTACTAAAGATTTCTGCCTCCTCCCTGTTACCGCCTCCCATTTCCCTCCCTCTCCCCCAATCAAATCCCCCTCCCTCGTCCGCCCAAAGAGTAATCAGGGTTCCCTGCCCTGTGGGAAGTCCAAGGACCACCCACCTCCATCCAGGTCTAGTAAGGTAAGCATCCAAACTGCCTAGGCTCCCACAAAACCGGTATGTGCACTGAGAACTCAAGAACAATGGCAATGGGTTTTTGATCCTACTGCACGTACTGGCTTTGTGGGAGCCTAGGCAGTTTGGATGCTCATCTTTGTCAGTTCTTAGCATCCACTTTGACACAGAGAGCCTCATGTCCCAGACCAGGAATTGGATGTGGAATCCAGCTCTACATGAAAAACAAATGAGACCTTTGACCAATTTCAGTTGTGCACTGGTCATGTGGAACATATTCTAATGGTTTCACACAGAAATCAAACATATGCATAAAACTAGTCTTACTGCAAAGTTTGTGGGTTAACACTACTACTAAGGTTAGATAATGCTTAGGCATGTAGCTAATGGCCTCATGTACTAGAAGCTTGGTTCTACATGTGTTGGTGAAGGCCGCTTGTTGGTTCCCAGCTGCTCGTATGGTTCACACAGAAACCATATTAGTTAAATCACTGCTTGGCCCATTAGCTCAGGCTTCTTATTTGCTAACTCTTATATCTTAGTTTAACCCATTTCTATTAATCTGTGCATCCCCATTAGGTCATGGCCTACCAGCAAAATTTCAGCGTGTCTGTCTCTCTTGGAGGCTCCTTGGCTTATCCCTGACTCTGCCCTTCTTTCTCCCAGCATTCAGTTTAGTCCCTCTCCGCCCCCGCCTAGCTATTCTGTTGTAGGAGGAGTGGCGTTCCTGGCACCCGGCCGCCCGCAGGCATAAATACAGTTTCTTTATTAACCAATGGTATTCACAGCATACATGTGATGATGTTGGGAGGTCATGGAAACTTTAAGAAGTGGCCTTGTGGGCAGCAGTTAGGCTGTTTGGCATATTATCATTCAGAGAGATGAATGCAGTGCCACGGGATGCTTGTTAGTTTCTACAGAAGTGAGCTGTTGTAAATGAGATGATCCTGGCCTCTGAATCTCTCTGGCTTCCTGTCTTACACCATGGAACCTCTCATGTACCCATTTCTGGGATCAGCATGTTGCTATTCATCAGGCTCTCACCAGAGCTGAAAAGATGCTGAAGAACTCTGAGCAGAATAAGCCTCTTTTCTTCAGATTACCCAGTCTCAGGTTTTTCTTGAAAACAACTGACAGATAGAGACAATCAAATGCTTGAATTTGATTTAAATAATTTATGGAGTGCCTCAATGAGACTATAAGTCCTGGAGACTTCTGATTACTGTTTGAAATTATTCTTATATTTAGATTTTAAAATAGTATTTTATATTAATTTATTTTTATGTACACTCACAAAATCATAGTTTTATACCAAAAGGTGAATCTTTTAAAGGTGATATATTCAACTGAGTTTTAAATCATCAATCCTAGCTAAATATCTTTCTCAAATTTCTGAATAAAAATATTTCTAAGTGAAGATGACATTTACTATTCTGTGTTCCAAATATGTACACAAACATATGTATTTATATATACATATATTTATATATACATATATAGGTGCACATATAGATAATAATATGTATAGAATGTAAATATGTGTAGGCATATAGATATTCATATATGCATCTAGAATATGTATACACATATATATTCTTTTTACTGCTACAATGAGACTTTTATTACACTTTGTTTCATATTTCATAATTACTTCACTGCATACAAAATTATATCATCTATTATGCACAGTTCATCTCAGAGAATAAAATAAGCAATGAGCAGCCCTGGGAGTGATTACAGAAAATGTGTTCAGGCATGGGGATAAATTAAAGTATTCAGTCATAGGGCTGCTTGTGAAAGGAGGAAATTAAGAGACATAAGTAAAAAGATACTTTGTTATTGAGTTTTGGAGAGAAGTCAAGGGGGAGAAAAACATGGGTTTTCATTCAGGCTGTAGAAATTTCGATGAGAACTGATGTGCATTCTGCAAAGATGCTAGGCACATCCGTATGAATAGCACTCTAGGCACACTGGGCCAAAAGCAGGGAGGGTGGTGTGGAGCAGCAGCATCTAGTAGTATTCATGGTGTGGCAAAGATATTCAAATTAAGATGTTCACACACATGGGGGAAAGATATCCAATATGTTTGCAATTTGCATATTTGGAGCACAGCTAAGGATATGGCAAAGGAAATGGAGACATTGAAGACAAACAATGAAGGCAGGATCACTCACATCCAACTGCTGGGAGGAGAAAGCCCTGAGAATGTCTCCCTAAAGGGTTGGCAGTACTCTTTGGCAACATCACTGGTTACATCTTACAAGAGAAAGGGGCTTACCCACATCTACAGCAGTTCTTCCATGGGTATTCAATCATTCGTACTAGCTTACTAGGACTGGGTGTTCCAAGCAACAGACCATTCCCCACAGCTCTGGAAGTTATAGTCCAAGATATTATCAGAGCTGCGTTATGCGGAGACATCTGTCTCGCCTTGGGTTGTGGATAACTGTGTCTTCATATGGTCTAACTTTGGTTCTTAAATTTCCATGATATCTCTGTGTGTACAAATTTTCTCTCCTTAAAGTAAATGTGGATTTAGTGTGGATTGGGGCCCACACTAAAAGCCTAATTTTAGCTTAGTCACAACTGTAAATATCCTGTCTCTAACTACAGTACATTGTGAGCAGGGCTTAGGAGTTCAGCAAATTAAGTTGGGAGGAACACAATTTATCTCATACATTTAAAAAATGCTATCAAACTTGCCCCACATAGAACTAATGAGAAAGACAGGAGAAATGTGGTATTTTCATAATGCCCGCTGAATCTCTTTAGGTCCTGCAGATATGTATCGCCAGGGCCAAGAAGGCACTCGGTGGTTCTGATGTCTGGACATTTAAAATGCTCCGAGCCTCTGCCCATGCTCCCTTCTTCAGCACGTGCTGCGACCTTGACACTAGCTTCCTCTCTCCTACACATCTCAGAATCCACTCGTACTCCGCAGTGCAGATTGAGTTGATCTTTCTCAGCTATTGCCTCCCAGATGCTCTTTCTCCGCTCATTAGTCTCTTGCCTACTTTTTGGTTTGCCAGCTGTGGCCCTCCCATTCCTGATGCCACATTTTCCCTGTTGCCAACCAAGACTTTGGATCCCTATTTTTAACCCAGTCCATCTCAACAACATGTACATGCTTCTCCAAAATTCCGTGGAATTCAAATTATTCCTTCAAGTTCCTCTCATTCCTCACTATCCTTCTACAGGAAGAAGACAACATTGTTCTAGCTGCGCAAAGGAAGCATGGGAACCCATCAGCCACTCTTACAAAAAAGAGACAAAAGTCACACTGAAATATTACTGTTATAAATAACTTTTGTGTGTATGTCTGTGTACATGTATGTGTGCATGCTCATGTGTGTATCTTCAGGTGTCATCACATGTGGAGAGGTTGAAGCCGCCTCAGGTATCATTGCTCTGGCGCCATTCATCTTTCATTTTATTTATAAATTGTTATGCAGTATGTTTTCATCATCTTCTTCCCCTCCTCCAACTCCTCCCAGATCTTCCCTATGCTCCCATCCACCCAACTTCATGTTCTTTCTCTCTCTCAAAAAATACCCCTAAAACAAAACACAAACAAAAAATAAGAAAAAAAATACCAGAACAACAATAACCAAAAAGCACATACACACACTTTGTGCAGTTTAAACCTATGCAGGGCTCGTGTGTGCTGCCACAATCTCTCAGCCCTCATCAGCGAGACTTCTTCTTGCAGGAGATGGGAACTAACAAAGACCCACAACCGCTCAATGTGTAGAGAGTGAGAGACTTTGGAGCACTCAGTCCTAAGTGGGACGTCTTCTTCAAACCCCTCTCTTCAAGGCTCAGGAATATCTGCAGAAGAGGAGGTATACAGATTCTAAGAGTCAGAGGTGGTGGTTGACACCAAGGAAACAGCATCTTTCAGACAAGCAGGGAAGTGGCTGAGGTAACACCTTCTTATCCAGATCGTACTTATACTCCATGTTGTGTCTGCTCAGTGCTCTTCAGCCTGCCAGTCATGTCCACCCTGTCAAGACAATCAGGAATTTCCAAAACCCTGACTAAGGCCCAGATACAGAGCCAAAATATTCTGCATGTATACCCAAAAGTAAAGTGAACAGGCTCTCCTGAACGCCACCTAACAGTGGCATCATTGTGGTTTGGTGTTGCTGCTACTGTTTTACCTTTATAAATGCTATACTTCTGAATGTTGGTGCCAAGAGTTTTTTCAAAGCACTCGCTTGCTCTTGGTCAGCAGCTAATGAAGAACTCTAGTTTGGCCTTATATGCACTACATACTAACTGGTAAGTTTTGCTGCATATCTTCAAAGAATGCCTGTGCCTCTGAGAATTTTCCTTGTAGTTTTTTTTTTTTATTCCTTGGTAATTTGTAACAGCAGAAGTAGACTAAAAATACAGAGATAGAAATGAAAATGTAAAAGAAATAGAGAAAAATAAGACGAAGAAGAGAAAGAAGAAAAAAGAATGTAGAGTAATTAGAACAAGAATGAATTGGAACAGAATATAATAACAGAGAACATGAATTAGAGCAAAGAAACTATAAAGAATTCAGACAAAAGAATTAGGGTAGAGGCAGTAGAATAAAAAAATTAAAGAGCACATGAATAGAAAGGACTGTGAGAGAAGAGTCTTTTCCTACACCATCAGCCTTTAAGTTCTTACACTTATTGTGGCTTCTCTTTTTGAACCCTGACAGGTCTAAGATGGTATCTTCGAGTTGTTTTTATTTGCATTTCCTCGATGGCTAAGAATGTTGAACATTTCCTTTGAGTGTCTTTCCGCCATTTGAAATTCTTCTGTTGAGAATTCTCTGTTTAGTTTTGTATTCTAATTTTTAATGGATTATTTGGAATTTTGATGTCTAATTTCATGAATTCTGTATATATTTTGGAGATCAGTCCTCTGCCTGATGTGAGGTTGGTGAAGATCTTTTCCATTTAGTAGGCTGCCTTTTTGTGTTATTGACTGTGTCCTTTGCTTTACAGAAACTTCTCAGTTTCAGGAGGTCCCATTTATTAATTGTTGCTCTCAGTGTCTGTGCTGCTGGTGTTATATTTAGAAAGTGCTCTCCTGTGCTTATGCATTCAAGGCTACTTCCCACTTTCTCGTTAATGAGGTTTAGTGTGGCTGGATTTATGCTGAAGTCTTTGATCCAACTGGACTTGTTTTGTGCATGGGGATAGATCTGGATATATTTGCATTCTCCTTCATGTTGACATCCAGTTATGCCAGCACCATTAGTTGAATATGCTTTTTTTTCCATTGTATAATTTTAGCTTCTTTGTCAAAAATCAGGGGTTCATAGGTGTGTGGATTAATATCTGGGTCTTTGATTTGTTTCCATTGGTCAATCTGTCTGTTTTTATGCCAATACCAAGTTGTTTTCATTACTATAGCTCTATAATAGAGCTTGATGTTAGGGATGGTGATGACTCCAGAATCAGAGAAACATCACCATTCACAATAACATAAAACATCTTGGAGTAACACTAACCAAATAAGTGAAAGACCTTTTTGACAAGAACTTTAAGTCTTTGAAGAAAGAAAATAGTAGAAAATGGAAAGATCTCCCATGCTCTTGGATAGGTAGGCTCCACATAACAAAAATGGCAGTCCTACCAAAAGTAATCTATAGATTCAATGCAATCCCCCATCAAAATTCCAACACAATTCTTCACAGACCTTGAAAGAACAATACCCAACTTCATATGGGAAAATAAAAATCCCAGGATAGCCAAAACAATCCCGTGCAATAAAAGACTGACATTTTTTAAAAAATTATTTGCAAGTCTTGATGAAAGTCCACACTGTTTTTTGAAATCTGCAAATAAAACCATCCAAGATGCCCTTGAGAGAAGTGGTGAAGCTTATTGCTCTAATATCTTTAAGTTTGATTGAGCAGAATGCTTGTGGCATCTTCTTGGTGAAAAGATGGACAGCCTAACCCAAAAGGTCTCTCCTGCGGCTAATTGCTAGATTAGCACACTCTTGTTCATATCTCCTTGCATATTCTAACAATTGTGATGCTCTCTACTAGTGAAAAAACATGTTACAAGAAGATTGAAAGTAATTACAGTGTGTCTTTTTTTTTGCTTGGAATATATAATCAATTTCATTTATTTCTCAAGTAAAACATTCACTGTGGGTTCAATTTTTGAAAGACAACTTGATTATCTGTTCCACAGAGCAAGTCAGAAGATATCATTCTCAGACCTCAATCCTAACTTCCTATTATGAAATGTTTATGCCCTAATCATTTTCCTATTGAACATAGAGCTGATTAACACACAACACTGAATGTGTATGTTTTGTGGAGAGCAGTCCACATAGGCAGCACGTACGGTCGATGGAAGTAAATTGCTGTACTTAGCTCCAGTGCTTAATTTTTATCTTTTCTAGAACTAGATAATATTGTGAATGTTTTAGACAATGTGAGTTATTACGGAGTTCAAAACCAAATTAAAAGGACTCTTTGAAGGGAGACTAAATAAGTATCTGTGTGCAGTTGTCACAGTATTCTTGGGGACAAAAAGGAGAGAAAGTACCAAAGACAACAGGTAAACATGTGCATCTTTATGAAAGTCACCTTAACTTCACACTACAACGATGAAAGGCTGGAGGTTTCAGCATATTAAAATCTTTTTTATAAAAGTATGGGTAAAGGAAAGCAAATTGACCTTCAGGTAGGCAGAAATTTTTAGTGAATGAAGAATTTGATCAGTGTATGCTGTAGGCCTGTAGCACAGTCAACTCCATTAGTATGTACACATTAAAAATAAAAAAAACGCTTAACTCAATTGAAACCAGTGTAGATGATCTACATCATCTCATGCTTTCTTGATTTGGGCAATAAAAATACTGTGAAACCACAAATATTTGCATCTACTTTCCTGATTCTTCAAGCTCCTGAAACATCAGCTCTAAAACGACACACTTGTGATGTTTCCAGGACAGCCTTCTCCACAGCACTGGCTCTGACTACACCTGGCGGTGCCACTCTCTTCCCTTTTCTCTCAGGACTTTTCTTTTGGACACATTTTTAGAATGGCCACTTGTCTTTCTCATTCTCTTAGGGATTCACACTCTGTGAAAGCAATCCCTTTGTCAATGCCTTGTTGTATAGCTATTTCCTCTGCATTGAAACATTCTCTTGGACTCAGGAAACAAACAAAACTTACATGTCTCAGTAAGCTCCTGAAACTTACAAGATTCTTATTAGGTCAGTTCCCATGGTTATACAATGAGTAATAATTGCTGGGCAGGTAGGGAGAGACTCTCCCACCAGCAGCACTGCCTGGTGGTCAGGAAGAGTGATAGGAGTGTTTTCATGAGTCAGTGCCTATGCAGGCTTTCCTCATCGGGGAATATTCTGTATTTAGTATGTATCTCCTGTTTTTTTTTTTTTTCCTGAGATATCTTTGTTCTAGAAATCTTGTGCAAATTTGTGCTATGTCAATCATGTCTTCACTAGAGGATGGTTTAGATGAGCTATTGTCTTGGGGTCCCCCACTTCAGCATTTTAAGACATTTTTTGTGGGCTTGTCAGGTTTCTCAAACAATTAGTTCTCCTTGGAAACTGAGTGATTAATCCAAGACTATAGGAACCTACTGGAAGAAAATAATAAAAGCCTCAATAATTGGTGCAGAGCCCTTCACTGAATCTTTCTTCATCTAGCATGTCCTCATGGTGAACTGTGCCTGGTGATGACCAGTGCCTGCATCCCCGTGGTGAACCGTGCCTGGTGATGACCAGTGCCTGGATCCCCGTGGTGAACTGTGCCTGGTGATGACCAGTTAATGCATCTTTGTGGACCAGTCCATGCATCCCCATGGTTAACATGCCTGGTGATGACCAATCCATGCATCCTCATGGTGAACCGTGCCTGATGATGACCAATCCATGCATCCTCGTGGTGAACCATGCCTGGTGATGACCAGTCCATGCATACTTGTGGTGAACTGTGACTGGTGATGACCAATCCATGCATCCTCATAGTGAACCGTATCTGGTGAGGACCACTCCATGCATCCTCATTTTTTTACTCACTAGAAAATAAAGTTCGACTTCCACTTCAGTATTTTAGAACAACTTTAGACATATTTCTAAAAGTGCCTCAATTTATGGAATCTAGTTGACTCCTTTAGAAGTCTCTGTTTATAGGCTGCTGCCACGCAGCACAGGCAGGCAGTAGACAGCGACCAGAGGCCCTCCCACTGCCAGGGACCATTATGATGAACAAATGTCTGGGGGAGGGATGAATGGGAGAGAAGGGGAACAGAACAGTTCATATGGTGTGGAGAGGGGTGGAACTGGAGACAGAGGTGAGGAACAGCCTGGTGTGAGAGGCCTGCACTGTGGTGTCCTAAAGGCCTGTGCTGCCACCGAGGGTTATGTCTGGGTCCATGGCCCTACTCCAGCCTGAGTCTGTGTTGATGTCTGTGACCTGTGTTACCACCAAAGGCCATAAGGATGCCCATGCTACCTAAATCCCTGTTGATGTCTGAGGGCCACATTGAGCTAGTCCTGCCCCTCACTGGTCCTGAGAGAGCTGGTCCTACCCCTCACTTGAGGGAGGAAGTTCCCAGCAGTAACCGCAGCTGACCAACTCAGCTACCAGCCAGGTCCTATTGAACAATAACCGTAGGATCTCCATGACTTATAGAAACAGCAGGGTATCCCAGAGAAGTTTTGGTGAGGGTCCAGTACTGATGGTGTACTAGAAGCCAGAGTCCTCGAACCAGACAGCAACTCACTGCAGTGAGCATTTGCAAGGAATTGTGGTGAAAGATGAGCGAAGTGGGTTTTTCTTTTCTCTTTTTCTTTTCTTTTGGTGGAGAGGCTACAAGGGTGGAGGGAGGCATGGAAGGACTGGGAAATGAGTGGGATCGGGGTGCATGATGTGAAATTCCCAATCAATAAATAAAAATTATTTAAAAAACCAAAAGGCAGTCTCTGTTTCAACACCACTTTCCCTAGAAGCTTTCCCGGCCTTGTAAGGCAGTGCTAGCCCCCTTTGCATCAAAGGCAGGTACACCTACCTGCCCTGATATGTCTTCCTCTTTGTCTGCGCCGGGAGACTTTCAGTTTCCCAGGATTTTAAAAACTGCATTTCTACCTAGCATTTAGGATTGAGAAAGTTGGTCAACTAATGTCCCCCCGCCCCGCAAAAAAATGCAGTAACCAGAATTTATTCAACTTAAACCGCATCCTAGCTGACTGTTGAAGGAATAACATCATATTTTTAGCTTTACTCAGTACATCTGATTCAAGGAGGTTTGAAGATGGTTAAAATAAGTTGCTCCATTGTGTAAATGTACCACATGTTCCTTATCCATTGTTCGGTCGAGAAGCATTTAGGTTATTTCCAGGTTCTGGCTATGACAAACAAAGCTGCATCTATGAACATAGTTGAGCACATGTTGTTGTGGCACAATTGAGCATCCTTTGAATATAGACCTAAAAGTGGTAGTGCTGGGTCTTGAGGAAGGTTGTTTCCTAATTTTCTGAGAAATCGCCATACTGATATCCAAATGGGCTGTAGTACACACAGAAAAAAAATTACATCTTGAGATCTGGAGGCAAATGATGGATCTAGAAAACATCATACTGAGTGAGGTAACTCAGACCCAGAAAGACAAACATCATATGTACTCACTCATAAGTGGCTTTTAGACATAAAGCAAAGAAAACCAGCCTACAATTCACTATGCCAGAGAACCTAGACAACAATGAAGACACTAAGAGAGACATACATGGATCTAATCTACATGGGAGTAGAAAAAGACAAGACCTCCTGAGTAATGGGAGCATGGGGACCTTGGGAGAGGGTAGAAGGGGAGGGGAGAGAAAAAGAGGGGAGCAAAGAAAAATGTAGAACTCAATAAAATCAATAAAAAAGGAACTTTTCATTAAAAAAAAAAAAGATAAGTTGCCCAACTGGATTCCATTTGCTGTGTAAGTTCCCTGAATCCAGAGCTTTGACCTGCCGTCACTTACCAGCTTCTAGACTGCAGGTACCTTATAACTGGTACTCAGAACATTCTTTCCCAAGTGGGAACGTCTACCTACTGATGTCTACAATCGGGAGTCTCGCTGAGGCTGTGTATACACCTAACACTATTGACTCCCTGTCTCTGGCTCCACAGAGAACTCTTTCTTTCAGCAGAAAGCTGGTCTGTGCCTTCCTCCACCCTGGCTGGAATTCTTCAGAAATTAGCAGTGCCTCAGGCTCTTTTGTCTGTCACTGTATCTGAGGGACCTACCAGAAAGAAGGCTAGGGGGAAATCCTTGCGGAACTAATGTAATCCTCCTCCTAACTGTATTGGGAGGTCCCAGGAGACAGATGGTTCGTTCAAGCTCACGCCCCATCTCTGACAGATGAGAAAGCCTCTTCATCTTCTGTGTAGCTTCTTTTCATTAACTTGCTACATATTCCACTCGAGTCGCTTGTAGTTCTCGTCCTCCATCTGAGCCGATCCCATCCGGCAGCTCAGCTCCCTCGAGAGAAACGTCGAGAGGGCCAGCTGAAGGTGGCTGCTCCCCTGATTGTGACAAACAGCGGTAGCTTGAGTGCCATATGGCTTTCCCGCTGTGGTAGCATGAGGACCCAGAGCGCACAGCAGCACCCTAATGGAAGGACGTCTCTTTTTTTTTTCTTTTTAAATATAATTTTTTTATTGAAAAAAAAAAAAAGATTTCCGCCTCCTCCCCGCCTCCCATTTCCCTCCCCGACTCCCTTTTCCCCCCTCCTCCCTCTCCTCTCCCC
>NW_026068014.1:1119821-1208690 GCF_014885135.2 Alexandromys fortis | reverse complement strand
GCCACACTGCTTTCCAAAGTGGTTGCACAAGTTTGCATTCCCACCAGCAATGGATGAGGGTACCCCTTTCTCCACAACCTCTCCAGCAAAGGATATCATTGGTGTTTTTGATTTTAGCCATTCTGACAGGTGTAAGATGATATCTCAAAGTTGTTTTGATTTGCATTTCCCTGATCGCTAAGGAGGTTGAGCATATCCTTAATTGTCTTTTAGCCATTTGAATTTCATCTGTTGAGAATTCTCTGTTCAGGTCAGTGCCCCATTTTTTAATTGGGTTAATTAGCATTTTAACGTCTAGTTTCTTGAGTTCTTTATATATTTTGGAGATCAGACCTTTGTCAGTTGCGGGGTTGGTGAAGATTTTCTCCCAGTCAGTGGGTTGGGAAGGACGTCTCTTTAAAGGCCTAGCTATGGTTAAAACTAAGTGAACTAAGAATCATCTTCAGTCATAGGCCCTCTAAAAAATACAAAGAGAATAAAAGATAATTTTAAGAACTAATCTTAACTAAAAATAATAAAAATTTAAAACAAACACATTTTATTTCATCATTTTTGGGCTCTAGAGCAGACTAATAAAACCAGTTTGACAGGGCTGGAAAACTTCTCTAAGGATTTAAACTACGTTTCTTTGTCAGAAGATTGTGATCCTAACTTGCTCTCAAAAAAAAAAATTTTTTTTCAAGACAAGGGTCTTTTCTGTGTAGCCCTGGCTGTCCCGGAACTTGCTCTGTAGACAAGGCTAGCCTCAAACTCACAGAGATCCAACTGTCTCTGCCTCCCGCATACCGGAATAAAAGGTGTGTGCCACCACCTCTGGGCTATGATCTAGCACTCTCAAAAACATTGAAAGTAAGCTTGGAACTCAGTATACCAGTCCGATTCAACGTCCTTTTACAGAAAGTCACCAGCAATTTCCCCAACTTCAGTGCAGAGCGAAGTCCCGCATCCTAGAGAATTACTAAAAGTGATGCTCTTTTAACTAAATACTAATTATGCTCTCTAATCCCCGGAGTTCACTTCAATCCCTGTAAATACTGCTGCTCATGGTGAGCCTGCCTGAAGAAAATTTAAAAGGAAGACCACTTTATGAAGAAGGAGACATTTAATTTTAGCCTTTCATCTGTGAAAACAGCAACATCTCAAAGGAGCGTCTCACAACTCAGAAATGTAAAAATAGGCCCTATTTTTAAAGGTGATGCGAAATATTAATTGTACTGCTAATGTTCTCTCATTCTCCACGGTGTTCTTATGTCAAATGCCACCCCCACAGTCAAAAGAAAGTAGCTGCTCCTGGCAGCTTATGAGGTCACCTAGCTCCCCTGCGGAACTGCCAGCCCAGGCAGCTGGTTCCCGTCGGCAGAACAAGCTTGTCTCTTCCTGCCATTAATACTGCTTCTGTTCCTCTGCCCAGTGCCAGGGACTGGTGATTGATAGGGCCCTCACCTGCTTCTGTTATCACAGGACAGGTGTGATTATCCGGTTTAATATCCTGTAGGAGGAAATGTCCCAGCCAGAAATCGTGTTTAAACAAAAAGGTCCAACTTCCTCAGAATTTATATAGTCTCAAAGAAAAGTCACCGCTGGGCCTTACGGACAGAAAGAACATGGGTGTGGCTCCCCACCACTCTGTTTCTACTTTCTTGGGGATTTTTTTGTTTTTCTCACAGAAAACCAGAAACTCTGTGTATTTGGCCAAAGTCACACATCTCAGGATACAGAAGAAATGAATGATGGGCAGGAGTTGGTACTGGCAATGCTGTTGCCCAAGGACTGCTGTTAGAGTATTTGCCGAGAAATGACTTAGATTATCACCTCAGAGACTGCCTCTCTGGAACTCATGTAGCTCTCACAGACAACAAGAATTTCCACTTCTAGAACTTAAGACTGGGGTTTGCGTCTACGAATGCTATTGTGCTCAAGTGAGTGGCACAGGTTCAGGAATGTTGAGCCCGTGCAGAAGCCGAAAGGCAGGCCCTAGGCCCATCACTCCAGGTTAGGTTGCTCTGCCCTTTCTCTCTAGATACCTGAGTGATTTTGAATAACATCCTGGAGGCTGTATATTCTAATCTATGATGTAGAAAAGATACTGTTGCCAATTTTATAGGGTTATTGTGCAGACTATTCTTTTTTAGCTTGAGGACAATTTTATTAAAGTTTAAACATGAAAAACCCCAGGGTAGACACACTGTAAACTCTGGCAGCTGCCCAGAAAAGGGTAACAGAGAAGAAGGGGGTGGGGGTTCATACCATTTGAGTTAAGCTGGCATGGAGGTTGGCCTCTTAGTGACTGGGATGGATGACAGGGAGGGGAGCTGCAGAGAAAGAGTGAATCCCACCACACTGAGAAGGACCAGTTGTTAGAAATGCATGCTTAGTGAAAAAAAATGCAAGAGAAGGGAAAGTTGATTTTTTTTTTTTTTGATTGATTCAGAAAAGTGGGCAGAATTACCAAGCTGTCTACCTGCTGCACTGGAAAAGACTGCGAGGTGGGGCAAGGATTTGGGGAGAGGAAAATAAATCACCCAATTAAAGAGCTAGTTGTTCTTCTTCGATCCCTAGCAGGGCTTAAGGTGAACCTGTCTTCCGGGGCAGCTCTGTTGGCCTGGTGATTAACAGATAATGCTAGGTCTATACCCAGGCTTGATCATTCTAATGTTCATATCAACAGACGATTTATAATTAAACCTACCATGAGTGCTATCTTCATAATCACCCCTGTATCTCCTCGCAGAAATTGCACCTTAGCCAACGCACCCATCCCTCCAGCTGCTGTGACGTCTCCTCTTCCCACTCAGCCTGAGCTCTCTGCCTCTAGGCTGGTGGTCTACGAAGGCATCACAAATCTCCTTCTTTCTACGCTTGTTTGCTATAATCTTGCCAACATAAAGCAGCCTAAGAGATGGTTTAGAATTAGAAATCATGTCTTGTTCTATTTAAAAATCTCCTAGTGACTTCTAGACACTGAAATGCATGTCTAGCTCTTTACTGTGGCCCTTGTCACCTCTATAACCCCACCTTACCCACACCAGCCTTCCCTGTGTTCCTGGAGCACTTGGGGTTGCAATAATGCCTTCCTATACCTTGGGCATTGGTCCCAGAAAACCCACATGCATAGTACAGCAAGTACAGCTCAAAGTCCACCTTATTTTGTTTGTCTTGCTTTGTGTGTGTGTGTGTGTGTGTGTGTGTGTGTGTGTGTGTGTATTGTATATATGTTTGTGGGTACATGGACACATACATATACATACATGTAGAGACCAGAGGTCAATAGTCAGTATCTTCTATTTTTTCCTCTCTCCCTTCCTTTTTCTTCCTCTGTCCCGTTGTCTCTGTTCCTCTGTCTCTGTCCCTGCCTCTCTTCTTCTATTCCTCCCTCCCTTTCTTCCTTTCTTTTTTTCTTATCTTTTGATAAGGTCTCATTATGTAGCCATAGCTGGCTTGAAACTCAGAGAGCCCCATGCCTCTGTCTCTGAAATGCTGGGACTAAAGGAGTCTGCCACCATGCCCAGCTCACAAAGACTAGAACTTACTGGTTCATCAAGACTAGCTAGCTGTTCAGCAAGCCCCGGTATTCATGTGTCTCAACTTCTCCAGCAGTGATATTAAAGTCATGAACCTGACATTTAATGAGTGTGTTGTGGATCTAAACTTAGGTCCTCATGCCTTTGTGGTAAATACTTCACTGACAACAATCTCCTCCACCCCTCAAAAGCTATCTCAGAGGAGCCTTCCCTGAGTACTCCACCACCTTTCAACTTGATTAAGGGTATTTTGATTTTTTCCCTCTTTTTCATGTGTGGTATGTACATGTGCGTAGGTACATGTTGTATGTGTATCCATGTTAGACCTGACTTCTGCCTTCTTCCCTCTCTTAAAGAAAGAATCCCATGATTACATAGCACCTACCCAGGCAGCAGTAACTCAGGAAAAATTCCTAACCCCAATACCCTTAACTCACACATGCTCACAAAATCCACCTTTAAAAAGATTCCAACATGAAGAAGTAAATATCATGAGGAGACTAGTATTTGACCTGCCGTGCTAAATGACATGAGTACCATTTCATTTCAAGGGCACATAAACTTTGTATTACAATTAAATTTCATCAACTGAAAGTAAAGAAATTTATTTTCTAGGGTTTAAGTACTACTTCAGGAAAAAGCATTTCTTCTTTTTTCTGTTTTCCATCATCACAGCTGCGTGAACTAAAATGGCCCTTCTCTCCACAGCCTCACTTTCTTAACTTTAAATAAGGGAATGAGACTCCAGGCCTTTAAATTCCCTTCAGCCAGAAGCTTAACCAGAAACCACTTTCCATTCAAATTTAAATTCCAAATTACATTCAAAAGTAGGTAGAAATTCTCTGTTTTCTCCAGAGTAGCAGGAACCAGATTTTGTTTGTTTGTCTTGTTCTGTTCTGTGTGCCTGAAGCCTGAAGAGTTTGTGGTGTGGGCCAGAAAAACAAGAGAAAGCTGGTTTACCCAGAGACTCTCATAAACAATTGGTACAACCCTTGTAACTGCCCTAAGAAACTGCAGTTTTCTGGAACTATTTTCTTTCCTCACAGACAATAATGTTTTACCTGTCAGTTATGGAAGTAATAAGAAATGGTAAATTGTGTAAGTCCTGAGGCATGAATCATCTTCCAAAATGTTTTATTGCTTTCCCACTTTCCACAGCGGCATATTCATCCAAAATTTTACATATCCTGAAGATTATATGAAATACAATACTAAGGCAGCAAACTTTTAAAGTTGATGGTCTGCTTGGGGTTTATGGATCAAGGAGCTCTGGTGGGGGAGTCATGAGTCAGCTGTCTCTGAAATCTCTTATTGGTTTAAAACTGGTAACTAGATGCTAGACTTCATTACATCTACTAAATTTATGTATTTTGTTTTATAACTACTCTTAACATAACTGCGGTTGAAGTATATCTAACCTGGTCTAATGATATTACGCACAAGAAATCTAATCACAAATATTAAACAAGTGCCCCAGCACTGGCCGGCTTGAAGAAGAGGCTGGCTCTCGACTCCTCGGGAAACTTCTTGCTTGTGTTAGTGTTTATTCTCAGCCACAGGCTCCTAGGTTTTTCTAAGAAAAGTTTCCATGTTTGCTTAAAATTTCACTGTTTAGACAACAAAATGACTACAGTTTTCTCCTCTAACTCCTGACATCAGTTGTTTTGTTGCCTTGCCTTCTCTGGGAAGAGGGGAGGAGGATAAGGGAGGAGGGAACGCAGGGGGAGGGAAGAGCAGGTGGCTGGATGGTCAGTGCTCATGAAACCACTGGACACTTCCTGCTGAGTAGTGGTCATGATATATTATATTTATATTGTTGTAATATTTGAATATTTCATTGGGAAGCCATAAGATTTATGCAATATACCATCTCTTATCACCCTCCATAAGTGAGAGAGCATTCCTATCAACTTCTAGTCATCCATTAAACAGATCATTATTGAGTGCCTTCTTTATGTCAAGTAGTGAGCTAAAGTCTGGAGATATAAGGGCAGGTAAGTTGACTAGAGCTCTGGTGTTGTAATTGTCATGTTTTAGAGGGAACGAGAGCCAATCTCAGAAGCTCTGATTGCCTTTAAGATTGTACCATCATGCTAACAGCAACATGCTGGGCCAAGACAACAACTCAATAGATGGAATTCTTCAGGAATATATCAACTTGTACCAGGACTAAAGAATATTTTATAAGCATAGAGACTTAGAGATATTTATGTATGGGTACCCTTGTGAACTCACCAGGCGTTTTTCTCTAAGTTATTTAATTGCAAAAGGAATCTGGTGTGACAGAGAACTCAAGAGCTTTAGAAGCAAAAACAGAAAATAATGATTAGTGAGTGACCTTTGCCAAAAGTTTCAGATCCATTAAATAGTGATGTGTGGTAAATTCTAATTAACATCCTGAAATTGAAACTTTCAAGGAGTATCAGTTATAGCAGAACAGGAAATACTAAATGCTACCAGACATTTTACTGCAAATAGAGCAAAATTATAGAGATCTCTTATTTTCCATCCTACAAGATATATTTATAAAGCTTATAGAATATATAAATAAGTATTGATATCCCCTACCAGCAAAAGACTTTGTGTATAGCTATTTAGGAGGTATGACGTATTGCACTTGTTGAAACTACATCTCTTTCTCTCTGTGTATCATAATGAATTCAAGGATGACCTTGAATTTCTGATCCTCTTGTATTTACCTCTCGAATACTGGATTGCAACTGTGTTCCGCCTGCCCCAGGTTTATTTAGTGCTGAGAACTGAACCCAGGGCTTCATGTGCGCTAGGCAGGCACACTACCAACTGAGCTACACGTTTTCTGAATAACAGTTCTTATCACATCAATTGTTTTTTACAGCTGCAGCTACAAAGTTTTGATGGATCAACACTGGAAACCTTGACCCCGAACAACTGATTAAGTAGTCATTATCTCATCTGCCCCCCCTAAATTCTTTTACAGTTCCCCATTGAACTAACTGTGTTCTTCTCTGGTACAGTAGTCCATCTCCTGAGATCCTTGCCTCAAATGCCCTGTAATGGATTACTGCAGCCCTGTGATATGGTTAAGGGAAAACAAAAAAGAGTATTAGAGAAAACAAATGGCGCTGTACATAAGACCTAGCTACTTTTCTATTGCTGTGGTAAAGCACCATGACAAATGTACTTTTAATTTAGCTTATAGTTTCAAAGGGTTAGAGTCCATGATGGTAGAACAAAGAAACAGCTGAGAGCTCATGTCTTAAGGCACAACCATGAAGTAGAGAAACAGAGACATTGAGGATGGTGCAAGTCTTTTGGGAACTCAAGTACCATCCCCAGTGGCACACCTCCTCTAATAAGGTCACACTTCCTAATCCTTCCAAAACAGTTCCACCAACTTGAGGTGAAGTATTCAAATATATGAGTCTATAGGTCCATTCTCATCCAGCCAAATCTTACATGATCATATTTTGTAACATTTCTAGCCACCTATTGGCCATATGACCTTTGATAAGTTTCATTTATGAAGTTTAAATCATAATAGTATCTGCCTCACTTGGTTGCAAATAGATATTAGTAAGGTAATTCATGAAAAAGATCTTAGACCAACACAAAGTCAAGACTTAATCAATAATAGTAGATTTTTCTACTACCAAAAAGTAGATGACATACTTTCAACATACAATGGCTTAGAATAAACAGTACCATTCCAAAAGGTAGGAAAGGAGCATAGTCAAGAAATATTGGACCAAAACAAGAATTAAAACTGTTTTATCCAGATCACAGGAAAGCCCAAAAGACCACCATGGAGACTGAATCCTATATGTAAAAGCAAAGAACCAAGCTTGGACTCTCTGTCCAATGTAGCAGTTGAGAGCAGAGAGTGCCCAGCCCAAACAAGGTAGGGTTTTGTTTTTTGTTTTTGTTTTAGTTTTTTTTTTTTCATAGTAGAGATTGGGAGGAGGGGATTTCCAGACTTCAGGACCTTGATTGGCTGACATTTGTCTAGGGGTCTTGGCAAAAGGGAATAGGTGAGTCCTGGGTTGGACTTATTTAATGGTTGGAATGTCAGGTATTTCCCTTTAGATGTTGGCCCTTTGTGTAGGAGGTCCTTCTGTCTAAGTGTTGCTTTCATTGGTTAATGAAAGAACAGAATAGGTGTGTGGGGGGGGGGGGAGAGCTAGGCTGTATGCTAGGATGAAGAAGGGCAGAGTAAGAGAGATGCCAGGATCTGCCACCTGAGAAAGACATGCTTTGCCGGTAAGCCACTGCCACGTAGCAATACACAGATTAATAGAAATGGGTTAAATTAAGATGTAAGAATTAAACAATAAGAAACTAGAGCTAATGGGCCAAGCAGTGATTTAATTAATACAGTTTTTTTGTGTGGTTATTGCAGGGTTAAAATAGCCAGGTGGCCAGGCTGAACAAGCGGGTCCTCCTTCCTACAGGCCCTCCCTGGGTGGTGTCAGTTTTATGGCTTTTCCTAGAATCTGGTGCTACCTTCTAGTAAACTGAGAAACTCAGGCCTACTTTTCAGCTTGTTTCTAGCAAGCCTGCCATGGCGGCTGGGTGTCCTGGGCCCCATATGTGTGACCAAGCTGCCTTGGACCCCACAAAAAACAGCAGGTCCAACTCAAAATTTTGCAACTCCCTATCTTATTTTACAGGGTTTATTAGATGGCTCTTCTCTGAATTTTGCTAATTGTGGCACACATTTCTCTCCCTTGGGCTGCTTCCATATCCTGTTAGCAGCTCTCCTTGGTAGGTATCACATAACTCTGGCATCTCCAACATCTTGAGGTCTTTGGTGAAATCCAGGCTTTTCTTTCACAGATTCACACAATGGACCCTCTGGTCCTCCATGCAGGGAACACCCCGACACATGCCTAAAAGATTCTGCAACCCTTTTCTTGTATCCTACTTGACTCTAAATCAGAACCATGTGGCTGAAACTGCCAAGTTCTTCTGCTTGCCTGGCCTGGAATCTGGCCCCCTCCTTGACGTGCATTTGAGTAAGCTTCTTCTTGTTATGGTTTCCTTGGTTACTTAAGCTTTCCTTTACTACCTTCTCACAAATTGGAAGCTTAGTTGGTTGGAGTCTTACTCTGAGGTCACCATTCCTTTTATCCCATTTTGAACCAGGCCTTTAATTTTTTTTTTTTTTGGCTGGGTAGTGATGGTGCAAGTTTTTAAGTCCAGCACTTGAGAGGCAGAAGCAGGAGGATCTCTGTGAGTTCAAGGACAGCCTGGTCTACAGAACAAGTTCCAGGACATATTCAAAAGCTACAGAGAGAAACCTTTTTTACATCTTTGAGCACAGGACTTAGCTCCATTACACTTGTCCTGGTGCTTTTTTTCCTCCTCAAAATGTACATTTTGTATTTCTCTTTGCCAAGCTTGTTACCTTTTATTGTATATCTGCATGAGAGGGATCACGAATAACAACATGAAATAATCTATTCTAAACTGTCTTAAAATCTCTTCTGCCAATGACATCAATCCAAAAACTTCAATTTAACTTCAGGCAGATTCTTTGGACAAGGGCAAAAAGCCCACATTCTTTGCCAAAATATCACAAGAATGGTCTATAGGCCACTTGATAGTATTCTATCCCCTCTGAAACCCCTTGAACTGGGCCTGTATAGTCAAATCACCCTCAGTACTATTGTCTTCCATGCTTCTAGTATTATCCATTTAACCCCACTTAAAGCTGTCAACCATTTTTTTTTATTCTTTTTTTTTTCATTTTTTTTATTTTATTGAGAATAAGAAAAAAAAAGTTTCCGCCTCCTCCCAGCCTCCCATTTCCCTCCCCCTCCCCCACTCTTCTCTCCCTCCCCCCACTCCTCTCCCCCTCCCTCTCCTATCCAAAGAGCAGTCATGGTTCCCTGCCCTGTGGAAAGTCCAAGGTCCTCTCCCCTCCCTCCATGTCTAGGAAGGTGAACATCCAAACTGGCTAGGCTCCCACCAAGCCAGAACATGAAGTAGGATCAAAACCCCTTGCCATTGACCTTGGCTTCTCATCAGTCCTCATTGTTCACCATGATCAGAGAGTCCGGTTTTATCCCATGCTGTTCCCGTCACAGTCCAGCTGGCTTTGGTGAGCTCCCAATAGATCAGCCCCACTGTCTCAGTGGGTGGGTGCACCCCCCGTGGTCCTGACATCCTTGCTCGTGTTCTCCCTCCATCTGCTTCTCATTGGGACCTTGGGAGCTCAGTCCAGTGCTCCAGTGTGGGTCTCTGTCTCTATCTCCATCCATCACCAGATGAAGGTTCTATGGTGATATGAAAGATATTCGTCAGTAATGCTATAGGATAGGGTCAGTTCAGGTTCCCTATCCTCAGCTTCCCAAGGGACTAACTGGGGACATCACCTTGGGCTCCTGGGAGCCACTCTAGGTTCAAGTCTCTTGCCAACACTAAGGTGGCTCTTTTAACTAAAGAAGCTAAGGAAGAAGGTGAACCCAAGAACAAACATATAGTTATCCTCTTGGCTAAGGGAAGTAGATAAAATTGCCGGGGACAAAATTGGGATCTTGGGGGTGGGGTGGGTTGGGGATAAGGAGGGACAGGGAGAGAAAAGTAAGAAGGGGAGGATTGGGGGAACTTGAGGAAACAGGAAGATTGGGATAAAGGAAGGTTGGATAGGGGAGCAGGGAAGCACATTTTTTTTATTCTTAAATCCCAAAGTCTTCCATATTTTTCCAAACAACAACACGATCAGGCCTGTCATGGCAATATCCCATTTTCTGGTATTGTCTTCTGTCTTCGTGTTCTGTTGCTGTGAAGAGACATCATGGCCATGACACCTCTTTAAAAAAAGCATTTAATTGGGGGCTTCCTTACAGTTTTAGAAGTTAGTCCATTGTCATCAATGGTGGCACACAGGCAGACATAGTGCTGGAGAAGTAGCTGAGAGCTTTATAACCCAGCCCACCAACAGCAGGAAGAGAGAGAAAAAGACTGGGCCTGAGATGAACTTTTGAAACCTCAAAGTCCACCCCCAGGGGCATTCTTCCTCAAACAGGCTACATATATTCTAGCAAGGCCATACCTCCTAATCCTTCTGAAGTAGTTCCGCTCACTGAGCACCAAGAATTTGAACAGATGAAACTGTAGGCCTTTTTCATTCAAACCAGCACAGCATGTCTAAATGGAAAAAAGATCCTACATGTATGCCTGTAATAATGGATTTGAGCTGTGATAACCTGTAGGCACACACCAGTTCCAGATGCAGAGGGATCCACTTACCTTAACTGCCTTTGTATGGTCATGTGTTACCTTTCTCAAAAGTCACATCTCTCATACCATGGTGGAATTTATTTTTCTCCTGCTTATTGCTCATTCATTTTGCGTCTTTATCTCTTTATAGATCTCAAATATCAAAATTATTTTTACACATTTACAAGTTCACTGCAGTTGATCTTGTGGTGACTCTACCCTAAAGAAAATTCAGCATAACTTTCTATTCTCTTGCTGCGACGGTTTCTGAAGAAAGGGCCTGGGAAGAAAGCAAACCTAAATAACTTCACAGTAAATAAATAGGCCTCCCAAGCATGGTCACAGACATGAGGTCAAGGTTAGCTTCATCAGTGTTGGGTCATAGGACAATGAGCAACACTACAAATATCATCCTACTCTTGTCTTTCTACCCCAAGTCTGTAACCCCAGTTCCATCATGAGAAAATCATAAGAGAAATCATAATTGAGGAGTGTGACTTTACAACATTTTTACTACATTTTAAAATTTTGATTTACTTATATTTTATGTATGAATGCTCTGCATACATAACTGCATGCCAGAGGATGGCATCAGATCCTATTAGAGATGGTTGTGAGCCATCATGTGATTGATAGAAATTGAACTCAGGACCTCTGGAAGAGCAGCTAGGGTTCTTAACCCTTTTTTCTACAACTTGACATGAGCAAGAATCATTTGAGAAGGGAAGTCAGTTGAGGAAAGGCCCCTACCAGACTGGCAGGAAGGCACACCTGTTCTATATTTTCTCTTTTTTTTATTTTATTTTCCTCTTCAATTTTTTTTTGTTTTATTGAAAATGAACTATTTTCCTTCAAACAATGTACCATGATTTTTCTTTTCCTTTCCTTTACTCCTAGTTCCTCCCCATATTCTCTCCCATCGAGATCCATCCCCATTCTGTCTCTCTTTAGGGTTCTAAGAGGTAATAATAAAACACAATATAATAAAGTAAGACAAACATAAATAACAATCAGAATAGGACAAAAAAGGAAATGAGCCCAGGAAAAGTACAAGAAATAAATCTAGACAGAAACCCACTTGTTTGCACACTCAGTAATCCCATAAAACCACTGAACTGGAAGTCATATATATATATACTCAAAGAACCTGCAGTATAAAAAGACATTATATATGTTAAGAAAAATCTTAATATGAGCCACTCTGCCAACACAAAGAACTCCAAAGAAACCAGATTAGACCAAATTAAATGCCCATGTTTAATAAATGGCGTGCTCCCAAGTGGCCAGGAGGATGGCAGGGGGAAGACAGAGGAAGCATACATGCAAACCCAAAACCACGTGCTTCTTTTTCCAGCACAAACCTAAATACCCTGTGGGATTGGTCCTGACCCTCCACAGGAAGGGGGTCAGTGCTTGGCAGGTTGGGAATTGGAGTCCAAGCACTTGGCAGACTGGGAATTGGAGTACAAGCGTTTGGCAGGCTGGGGTGACACTTCCAACTCAATATTACAATATATACTACAAATAATATTTTAATAAAGCAAAATAAATAACAAGCTTTTTTAGAAAGCCTTGGCATGGTATTACATGACAGAAGACCTCCAGACCTGCCATTGAGTTCATTTTCTGTTAGCCACCTATGCCCAGCATGCAGTCTACCCACGGTGAGACTCTCTTGAAGGAAACTAAACTTTACTTTGAAGTGGTTATCAATTGGAGATAGCTTATGGGTTAGGAATGGGGGCTTGTGTCTGCCTCTTCTTTCAGCTCTAGCACTGAGTACAGACCTGTGCAGGCCCTGTGCAGGCAGCTTCAGTATCTGTGAGTTCATATGTGTATCCATCCTGTTGATTTAGAGGGCCTTATTCCCTTGGTGTGTCCATCCCCTCTGGCTCTTACTCTCTGCCTTCTCTTCTGCAGAGCTCCCTGAGCTCTAAGGGGAGGATTTGATGTGGGAGGGTTCAGCACATGGTGGGCATTGCCACTACTCCTGCTATTCACTCTGAGGGCTGTAAGAAAGCAGGCTGAGGAAGCCATAAATAGCCAACTAGGAAGCAGCATTCTCCATGACCTCTGCATCAGCTCATGCCTCCAGGTTCCTGCCTTGAGTTTCTGCCCCAACTCTCCTTAGCTGTGGAGTGTGATCTGTTAGCTTTAGGGAAAAACAAACCTTTTAACTTCCACAATAGCTTTTTTTTTCTCAGTTAGGTCTATTTATTTATTTATTTATTTATTTATTTACTTATTTATTAGTTTTGATTATGGTATTTTTATCACAGCAATAGAAACCTGAGCTAAGACAAAGGGTTTCCTATTGAATATATACCTAGTACTCTTTAAAAACAGTTAAGATTATTACAAAAACTAATCAGAGAAATTTACATATCCAAAAGGAAGGGCTATAAAGAGATGATAAGATTAAATGTAATACTATATTTAACATGAGCTCTTAGAACAGGAAAAAGGCATGAGACAAGAAGGAATTGGGTGTAGACTTCATAGTTAATAACAATGTGTCAGTGGGTTTAATAATTTTGACAAATACTATATAAGATGCTTACAATGGGAAAACTATATGTTTATGTATGTGATGATTTTTGACATTACTTTTGAAACACAAATCTAAAACTATTCTAAATTAAGAGTACATTTTTTAAAAAAATTGACGTTCTTTGGAAAGCCACAGAATCAAAACATTTTTAGGTTAGCAATGGTACTTGAATTCTGACACAATGCTATTAAATCAATGCTTCTTAAAATTGAGCTTTTACCACAATTGTCTGCGGCAATCTTTAACCAGATTGCTCTGCCATGACCCCCAGAGATCCTAATGCTTCTGGTTGGATGAAGGGCTCAAGGATTTGATGTTCTAAGTTCCCCGATGATGTTGGGCAGCTAGCTCCCATGCCAAGCCCAGTGTTGGTAGAAAATCTTGGGATGCACATGAAGGTTTTGTTTGTTCATTTTCATCAATAAGTGTGGTGTGTTAGTTTTATTTGAAAGCATCTTCTCTTGTGGCTGTGAAAACCTTGATGTCATAATCAAAAGCATATAATGCTTTTCTTAGAGTTTCAGTTAACTTTTCAAATTCTGTGGTACAGTGCACAATTTTTCACAGTTAGTGTATTGCTGTTTTTGTTGAGTTTGGTTTTGAGGAAAGCTAGGTACAAAAGATAACTAAAACTTTCCAAATGAAGAGTAGCTCTTGCCTATAAGTCTACAAGAATGTGGTACCCATCTTAGAATGAACTTGGATTGTCTCACCTGAAAAATGTATGGCCTTAAAAATAAATGGAGGAGAGGAAGCCCATGTTTGGATGCTGGCACCTGTGGTTCCTGACTGTGAAGACAGATTCTGAAGAGAAGTGTAGGAGGGCTAATCAGTTTGACAAATGTCAGAGTGCTCACAGCATCGACCTGGATTTGTCTTGTTAGCTGTTGGGCTTGGGGGGGGGGGGGTGTCAAAATGTGTGCCGTGTGAGGCTGTGAGCATGAGGTTACCAACACCCTGATTTGAAGCATCCTCAGAACTGCTTGCTTCAAGACTTGCTGAGAATAATGACATCTGTATAATTTCTTTAAATGGATCTTCAGCTGTGGGTAATTGGTTTAAAAGAGGAACATTCACAGTTAGCTGGGGGGGGGAGTTTTTGGTATTTCAAAGTAAGCTGGATTTAGAGAAAGCAGTCAGTGAAAGCCTTGACAGGTTATTAATTTCTTTAATGTGCATGGTTTTATTTCACCTTAGATCTTAACCAAAATGTTTGGAAATTTTATGACTTTGGTAATTACAGGGTAAAAACCTAGTACTTTAGTCTTGGTTGTTACCCGGAGCCAGAGTCATCTAAAAAGTTAAATCCTGTGAGACTGCTGCTGATTTTTGCTCTCAAGCTTGGAAGGAACAGAGGGCTCTCACTCCAAGTTTGACTTTGGGGTTTGTTGGCAATTTCTGGGGCAATCTTCTGTATCCAAATAACAAGGAGCTGTAGACTCCGGCTACTGCTCCAGCTTTCCCATGTGGAAAACGAGGACCCCAGCTTCTCTCTCAGCACCGCATGGGCTTCCCTACCCCAGAGCTTCAGCAAGTGGTTCCCCGAAAGCAGCTGCTCCAGTGTGAGGAGGGAGCAGCCTGCGCTGTGGGGGCGGCACCACTCAGCTCATTCACTTCAGAGACAAAGGGGGTGACGGCAGTGAGATGGCGCTGAGAGAAAATAGAACTGTCTGCTGCGGGACTGACAGCTGCGGTTGTCAAAAGGCCGCCTCCAGCTCTTCATACTCGGGTTTATTTAATAATAATCCAGAGAGCGATGGAAAACTAGGCCCCATCTTTCAGGAGTTTCTCCTTCACGCTGAATACCACTTGTATTTCCCTGAGCTTCTGGAACTCAGGTCTCCTCACTACTTTTGTGCCTCTCGGCTCCCTTTTGCTCCTTGTCCTCTTCTGTGGTAAGTTAGGAAGATAACGGGACCATGCGCTGGTATGCATTCAGTGACATTTGCCCCTCTCGTACATTGCCGCAGAGATTGATGACTCCGCCTCCGCTTTGCAGTGTCCGTTTCTGGTTGCTTCTGTTTCCCATGTCCTTCTGTCCCCGTGTACAGCCATGCTCATCCACTGCCCTCACTAATGTTTCACAGTTTCCGGTGGTTTTCCTCTGTAATAGTTTTCATACGAATGTGTGGTTAAGCCGCTCTCGGGCGACTCTATCTCCCCCTATAGCTTTTCTCTCTCCTTTTAATTGTTACGCTACTGACGCTACCTTGTATCCTAGCACAGAGTATTGTCTTTACCTGGAATAGTGGAAGTCAATTCTCACTTTGGCATTAGCAGTTGACTATAGCCACTACTTACTAGCTGTGGCTTGAATATGAAATGTCCCACACGAACCAATGTATTTGCACACTTGGTCAACTGGTGGTGCTGTTTGGAATGGCTGTGGGAACTCCGAGACATGGCTGGCAGAGGTAGGTAACCCTGGGCAGGACTCCGAAGGTCAGATCCCAGCCCCATCTCTAGATCCATCTCTCAGAACCACTGAGACACCAGGAACCCCACCTGCATGCTTAGACCAGCATGAAATCTGTCACGTTTCCTTTGATGTGGTGGTGGTAGCTTCTCAAACTGTGAGTCAAAATAAATCTTCTCCCTCTGTTAAGTTGCTTTTATAAGGTAGGTGGTCACAGCAATGAGAAATGAGTGCCCCAGTGAAGATCACATTTTAAAGTTATGCTAGCTTTCCTGAAGGATCGTAGCACAGAGGACGGATGCCACCTCTCCTCTGCAGAACTGGGGTGCAAATTTGAGGCTTGGAGCCTCTTCTCTGATTAAAGCAAGAACAGAAACTTCCTAGTAATGAAGGGTAAACTTTGGTTGGAAACAGACACGGGCTTCTAACCCTGCACTCACTTTAGAAACGTACTATCTCCTAGTGATTTAGAAACTTGTGCTTGAGCCTGAAAGCAAGAATGCTGTTTGTCTGTCCGTACAAGATGGCTTTGCAGAACAAATGCAATTTCTACACATGAAAATAACACATCTAGCCAGGTAGTTGTGGCACATGCCTTTAATCCCAGCACTCGGGAGGCAGAGGCAGGTGGATCTCTGTGAGTTTGAGGCCAGCCTGGTCTACAAGAGCTAGTTCCAGGACAGGCTCCAAAGCCACAGAGAAACCCTGTCTTGAGAAAAAAAAAAGAAATAAAGAAAGGAAAGAACACATCTATTGAAAATGGTACTACCCATGTCTACCGTACAGATGCAGTCTGTATTCTTTCCTGTGAGGAGCTAGCAAGTGCACATTTGATGTACTAATCTGTTCTTACAACCAAGCCTGCTCTCTCTGCTGGGATGTCAGGACACTCAGTGGGATATCTGTGGGCAATGCAGCAAGAGGCTTCTAAGAGAAGACTCCCAGGATCCTTAGCAGAATCTTCAAGGACCACTGGCCTCTGTATAGAAGAAAATACAGGCAGTGGGAACAGCGACACAGGCTATGGTCACGTGGTAGAAAAAAAACTCAACTGAGAAAATGCCCATATAAGATTAGCCTGTGGACAAGCTTGTGGAATATTTTCGTCACTGATGATTGATTGATGGGGAGGGCCCAGCCCACAGGGGGCAGCCCTGGGCCGGTCATGGCCATTCTAGATGCTATAAGAAAGCAGGCTGAACAAGCCGTGAGGAGCAAGCCAGTAAGCAGCATCCTCCATGGCCTCTGCATCAGCTCCTGTCTCCAGGTTCCTGCCCTCTTTGAGTTCCTGCCCTGAATTCCTTTGATAATGAACAGTGATGTGGAAGTATAAGCAATGTAAAGTTTTCTCTCCCCTACCTGCTTATGGTCATGGTGTTTCCTCACAGTAAGATAAAGACCAACATACCTGGGCATGAATCCCAGCCGATTTTTGTTGTGTCTTGTTGGGTAAATGTTCCAGCTTCTTAGGGTTACAATCTCTCATATTGAAAACTGTGACCATTGTTCCTTTAGAGTTCTCAAAAAAAAAAAAAAAAAAAAAGTAAAACAAACAAGAACTACAGAAGAGCCTTAGTAGTCAACTCCCAATAAGTGTTTCATGGTCAAAATGTTGAATGAGTGTGTTAAATTCAATAGCAAGGCAGTGGCTAGTGAGGCGTCAGACCAGGAGTAAGATGAAGAGGTAGGCAAGAAAAAGCCCTTGACACATTGCATTCCGTTAATTACATAAATATTTGAGCTTCAGATGACTCTCTTGGGCTGCCTGGTTCTGTTCCCCCATTGGAGTTGTTCTTCTTGGCCCTCCAGGGTGTGCTTTGGAGACAGCCAAAGACAACACCGATGCCTTTTGAGTCGAGATTTCCAACATCTTTCATTTAGAGACAGTCCTCTAAGCTTGGCCAATGCCTACAGTCTTACCACAGAGCACTCCAGCCCCACTTCACAGTGTGGAGAGGTAGACTATCCCTCCCTGAAACAGAAAAAATGTTTCAAGGTTACAAACGTAGAAGGGGCTGTGTGATAGCCTGCTCTTAATTAGCCGAGACTAAAGGCCACTTAGTGGAAATCCTCTCAGGGAGGGCCTGATGGCACCAAACAATCCTCTTTGACAAGCCTTGCTCTGTCAGTTTTAGGCAAATTAGCGACTTCAAAGAAATGGCAATTGTGCCTGTCTTCCAGCTGCGGTGACTCACAGGCTCAGTGTGATACTTTTAACTACTTCTCTGATCAGAATGCCTGAGAGCCCTGTCCATTCCTCCAGAGGATCATTAAGAGGAAATGGGAGTGTACCCACTGGTGCCTGCCAATCTTTTCCATCAGATGCCATGTTTGACTGACATATGACACTCTGCTTCACAGTATGTGGGAAAGCCAGACCAAGCCAGTCTGGTCCTTACAGGAAATGTGAGGAGCCCCATCCGTCTTAGGAAGAAGCCATTTTCTAAATGAGAATCATCTGCTGCTCACGCATCTCAGTTACCTTATGTCCCTGGGATGCTCCATGCTGGCTCGCTTCTGAATTACTGTTGGGGAAATAGCATTGTGGATTTCCTCCACCTAGAGCTTTGTACCCAAAACTGCAAAAAGGACAGAACATAAAAGTCCTCCATGCCTGCCACCTTGCTGGTCATTGCTGCTAGCTTGATGACCAGACTAAATCTTTGGTTTATCCATTACTCCTCATTTCCCCCGTGGGTCCCAGTCAATGGTTGCTTGCTTGTCTCATAAATACATGCTTGAATTTTTATACAAAGTAAAGTGGGTTATGCAATAAGACCTATGAATAAAAGATGCTTTTCTTTATGGATTTTACAATGGTGAGTTTAAGGCATGAAGCTGCAATATGTGAAAACCCGATTTGCTCTGTGTCTAAGATATATAGCATATACCAGCATTTTTTTTAATGTAAGAGAAGTCGAGAACTAGGCGTATCTCTGTGGTGATGCTTCCACACACTTTATTCTCCCTGATGTGAAAGCCACTGGCTGGTTCCCTAATTTGGACCACTCCTCTGGGTGCCATCGTTTCTCTCTGATCCAATGATGACTGTTCTGAGATGTCTTCACTTCCTTCTGTTATCCACCTGTGTTTCTTATCCAGTAGCCTACATTCATTCTCTAAATCTTCATTTCTATTTCACCGAGAAATCAGAAAAGGGCCCCCAGTTTCTCTCAACTAATGCCTTAGCATTACTCTCTAAAAGGGCCATGATCTGTGAATCAAATCTAGTTTGTCTCTTTTTGTAAATGAAATTTTATTGAAACATACCCATGTTTATTAGTTTATATGTTGTCTGCATCTCTCTTTCAGCACACAGTAAAGATCTGAATCATTGGGATGGAAAACATGCATAAGCTGTTCACCACATAACTCCGACCCCGAGTTATTAAGAAATGGTTCTCTTCCTTACAGCAGCCTCCACCAGTGCACACACCATTTCCTCCCAGCATTTGCATTGTCTCTCTCCAACAGTACCTGTTCTTCCTCACATGAATATCTTCCCCACTAGTCATTTTCCTGGTATTGAAGTTAGGCTTCTTTAATTAAAGATGGTTCTGGTTTTCACAGATGACATCATCATTGCCGTAGGAATAGTGTCTACAGGGGATAGAGCAAAGACAATTTGTTACTTAAGTGTGATTCCAAATTGTTGATGTAGGACTTAAAAAGATAATTAGCCATGAGGCCTTTGAGTGGATTAATGTTCCTTCAGGGGACAATAGGTTTCATGAGACTGGATTGGTTAGAACAAGCCTGGCCCCACCCTGGCTCCGTCCCTCCTGTCTCACCATGGGACATGTCTCTCTTTCTCATAAACCATCCATCGGATATGTTCCCATGTGGCCAGAAGACATCACTAGAGGTTGGCAGATTAGGCTGCCCAGCCTGGGATTTTCAGCCTCTAGAACACTGACCTAAAAAGATCTCGTTTCGTTTTCCTTTTCCCATTATTGGGTGTTTTGTGTAGCATCCCCTCAACACTAACACACTGGGCTTTGCTGGATAGTTGTAAATTCCCTCGCCAAGGGTGCTAACCTTTACAGATAAAGCATCTGGGGTTTCCTGAGTCTTTCCTGCAATAATAGGGACGCAAACCTACATGCTGCAGGTGTTATATTTGAAATAGTATGCCAGCCTTGTACAAATCAAAGTCTGTATTTATTTTATGACACTTAAAAATCTGTTATTGTCACTAGATTTTCCTTAAGTCAATCTTGTTGTTTCATAAATCTGTTTCTAACATGGAAATGCCAAGGTGGCTCTATACAATGGAACATTTTTACAACTGAGGAACTTTAAGGCATAATTTGCATGATAATGTCTACAGAATTTCATTTATCCTTCCTGGGGAGTGTGTCAGTTTAGATTCTGAATTGATAATGAGCATTGCTTCTTTGAGTGAATTAACTAAAGAAAATAGCAATGTATGTCAGCTTTCTTTCTTAGATTTTAGGAAGATGATTATAAATGCCCTTTACGGGTCATTCTTGAAGGCACACTGTATATGAAATCTAACTCATCAGCTTCAAAATCTTTTCTTGGATCTGCCATCCCTGCTATTAGGTTGTTAGGTAGTCTAAATCATCTCAATGGTTGGTCTTTAGCTTAGAAAGTGGCAGTCTACCTGGGACTCAGAGAGGCCATTGTGCTCCTGCTTTGGGGCCACCAGCAGTGGCCCTGACTCTGACAGGGACATAAGCTAAGCTGGCCAGTGATATGGTAAGGCCCCTCTCTGAGTGAGCACTGGTGATAAAACACCTTCTTCCAATATGCATGTCATAGGAAATAAGAAACAAAGTCAGGCTATCTTAAGAGAATGATTTGTCAAATCTCACTTCATGTTGTCAATTTCTCTTTTTCTTCTTGAGTTTGGGACTTTCTGTGAGCATGGAGTACAGTGAAGGAGGTGATAACCAAACTAACAAACAGCAGCAACAACAAACCAACAAAACAGGAGAACGGCACCGCAAGGACCCAAAATGGTATTTCTTTTTCAAACCATAGTATCTGTCTAATTGAAGAAAGAGTGGCATAAACACTACTTTGCCTCAAATCAAAGCCTTATAACAGAAACAAGCCATGGGGTGCACACCCCAAACTCATGCCCCTTGCCTACAAGTCCAGCTCTCTTTATTATGACATATAATTGTTTCTTTTTCTGCTCATCTGAGACTTTATTAAATTGTAACCTACAGTTAAAGACAGGCTTTACCTTTAAAGATCTTCTAATCATCACAGCAAGAGCGTCATTGTTCTTGGATGTTTGCTCAACTCCTTCAGTCCAAAATAGCTGACATTTACCAAGGACTGACTTGGGGGGCCGGAGGCCCAGTTCTGAGAGCTTACGTATACCAAAACATTCGGTCCTCATGAAACCAATGCCAGAGGAACTCTTTATTACTCTGTGTTTTAATCGTTAGGTATTTTGCAGCCTGAGCAGGATCCATGCTCAGAACACTGCACTGCTGTTTTTCATACTAATCTGTGACCCATGCGCAGAGGGAGGCATCCCCGCCTCACCAAAAACCATACTCAGAACACTGTAATGTTGTTTGTCATGGTCTATAACCTATGCACAGATGCATGTTCCCCTGCCTCACCAGGAGCTATACAGAACCTGGAGGCAAATCTCATTGTAAACCAAAGCTCCCAGATATGAACAACATCTATGACGAGGACTCTATAAGGCTGAATGATTGATGGACTTCATGTAGTAAGACTAAGATGTTACAGAGAAGAACCCAATTTTCTTAGGCTATGTTTAGTCTCATTAAAAACCATTCATTCATTGCCCACCCTTGTTACTGATCCAACAATCTTGTGACTATCCAAGTCTTTAAATGCATTCTTAGGAGATCATTAGTCTCTACTAGAAAAAAAAGAAAGGAAAGAAAGAGAGAGAGAAAGAAAAGAAGGAAGGAAGGAAGAAAAGGAAAAGAAAGCAAAAAGCTAAGATAACATCTGAAACCTCTAACACAATTTTGTCTGTCTTGCTATCGCTCATCTACTTATGGTCCTTACTAATGTATTTGATAAATGGTTTTTGATGTGGTGGTGGTTGTTGTTTTTGTTTTTTGAGACAGGGTTTCTGAGTAACTATAGAGCCAGTCCTAGAACTCGCTCTGTAGACCAAGCTGACCTCAAACTTACAGAGATCCGCCTGCCTTTGCCTCCCAAATGCAGGGATTGAAGGCATGTGCCACTACCACCTGGCTGATAAATGCTCTGAAATATGACTCTTTGTTCTGTAGCTAGTAAAATCTCATGTAACCACTTCCACAATATAGTATGTCTTTGAAGATAATCTGAATCCATGTTCCTGGCTAGAGAATAAATAATCTCTTATTCTCTTTGTGGTAAAAGTGTCTTGTGTTAACACTACCCATTGTGTGGTTTTAAACTAAGTCTATTAAGTGTTTCTCTGAATCACCTCACTTCTTGTACACAAAAGCTTATTTTTCAAAGCATCTGCTAACTCCTCCCCAAATGGCCCTGACAAGAAAAGAACTGTTTCCACCCCTTAGTTAGAGTGGCATACACACGTGATCAGATGTTGCCCCCAAACCAATACTTCAATGAATTTCACTAACAACACAGTAGTATTCTGCATTGAACTCCAGTGGCCTCTATGTGAGACAGACTTACTGTGAGCAGTGCAAAGTTACCAAAAGGTTAGACGATTTTCATGGTCCAATCTATTAGTCCCTGCCCTAAGTAATCATAATTACTTTTGTCTAATAGTGAACAATTTATTGAATGGACTCAAGGTACGCCGACTTCTCCTAAGAATTCTCCGGTTACCTGAACTGACAATATGAAGAACAGAAAAATGTTCAGTTGTTTTTACCTCATCATACAACCTTTCCATGAACCAGGCTCGGGCCATGGAAGCAGATGTCTGCGTGGATATAGAAAGGAGCTGGAGGGTTGGAGAAACAAAGTTTAATTGGCAGAGACAACACCTGTGAATGAAAACCCCACCACTGAGCAAGTAGTTGTCAGGGTAGCACCAGGACAGCTGCCCCAAGACCGCAAGGATGTGGTATCAGGCCTTGAAGCACCAGATCACACAGTCATATGTTTCACAGAAATTGAGAAAATGTTTTAATTTCCCCCAAATCACATCTCTTTATTTATTTCTAAACCAAGCATGAATTTGAATGCTCTATTTTTAGGCTGAAAATGTATGACTGGAGACCAGTTTAAGTAAAGCCCAAATTTCTAAAAATTCAGTCTTATTTAGAGAAGCCATTGTTTCCTTTCCACGGTGGTAATCCTGCTTGTTAGTGTTCTTGTCCACCTTTGTGGAAATTCCCAGGCAATGAACTTGTTAGGAATATTTCCTAACTGAGCCACTCTGCCCATGCAAAATAATCCTAAGCATGCCAAATCAGACCAGATTAAAAAAAAATATCCAGGTTTAATTAGACACTTGTGCTCCTGGGTGGCCCCAAGGGGAATGGGAAGCCAACAAGACCAGTGGAGAAGAAAAGGGAAAACCCCATGTGTTTATTTTCTGGGGAGCAATTTAAATAGCCTGTGGGAGTGGTCTTGACCTTTCCTGGGGAGGGGTCAAGGTTTGGCAGGCTCCAGGGAGGGGCCAATGTTCGAGGTGCACAGGGGAGGGCCAGAGGCCGGAGGCTGGGATTACAGGGCTATTCTTAAATACTTTCTCTTCCTGTTCTTCATATGAATCCATGATTCATAAGTTAAATTAAAACCCAACAGTTATAGATGTTGCAGAGAAGATTGATTGAAGGCTCTGAACACTGAAGTCTTGGAACTGAGAGCATTTCGAAGGCCACCTTCTGATATCAAGCTTTTGAAAAACTTCACACAATAGTTTAGATCAGTAGCAAGTAGACGGACTTTGCTGAGCAAAGATAACCATGCCATTGGTGCCATTCACAGTACATAGAAAACATATAAAGAGTAAGATCCTACCTATGTGTGTGTATTTGAGGAGGAGGAAAGGGGACACAGAGAGACTTTAATACAGGCCTTTTTGGGTTAGTTAGAAAAAATGCTTAGTTAGAATCTGTTCGTTGGAGAGGAGCTCATCCTTGTTGATGGTTTTATAAATTCACTTCAAATACACGCTGTTCACTCAGGGACAGTAGGGTAAGCTTCATCTCCTATGTTCAATTGCGCTTTATTAACTGTGATAGGCACTAGATTAAAACGTCTGACCAGTGGGTGCATCCAGTGTACCAAGAAGCCACAAGAGTCTGTTAAGGGTTCTCAAGAAGTTATTAGGTGTAAAATGGAGGTAAACGCGGGTGCAGAACAGTTTAGATGCCATCACTGCAGTCATTCTCTCCAGAGGAGAAGAGCAAGCACGTGAGAAAGGTTACAGTCCAAGCAACGTGCAGAGAGAAACCTCTGAAGAGAATGCCACCGGGACTTTCTATAGGGAAAACTTCTAACTATGTGAGAAGACAGACTACTGTGTCTCCACTGACACCATCATCCTGACCTCTGCATTGCAGACAGGGGCTCTCATGCTGTTTACCACATGGACAGCCCAAACTGCAACCCACCTTCACCTTACCCACTCGGTTTCCTGGAGACATCATCAACCACTGCCACCACAACCAAACCCCTAACAGTGGCATCAGATAGCAGTGTTCAAATCCTCTGATAAGAAAATGTGTTTTATAGTATAAAGAGAAGAATGTAGATCACAAGTTTATAGTTGTTTTTTATAAATTAGTATGTCAACAGAGTCAGGACTCTGATAAAAATGGTAGAATGTTATCATCACCCCAGAAGTTCTCTCTCCTCCAGTGAATTTTGAATTTTAAATAGACTCATGTAGTATGTGCTCTGTGTCTAGCTGAACTTCATATTATAGGATCTAGATTTTTCAAGTATTTGAAAAGAGACATGTTGGAGGAGGCCACTTGCTTGTCCTGGGTGCCCAAAACTGAAATAATCACACAGAAATTGTATTAATTAAAACACTGCTTGGCCCATTAGCTCTAACTTCTTATTGGCTAACTCTTACATCTTAGTTTAACCCATTCTCGTAATCTGTATATCACCATGTGGTCATGGTCTACCAGCAAAGTTTCAGTATGTCTGTCTCAAGCAGCAGGTGCTTCATGGCGTCCCCTGACTCCACCCTTCTTTCTCCCAGCATTCAGTCCAGTCCTCCCCACCTACCTAGGTTCTGTCCTTTCAACAGGCCAAGGCAGTTTCTTTATTCATTAATGGTAATCACAGCACACAGAGGGGACTCCCACAGCAGAGTCATGCATTTTACCTAGTCAATGTATACTTAATTGTGTTTCCATTAGTGCCCACTCTCCTTTAAACTTTCCCTTTATCTGCTAAAGGAACTGCATATCTGTATTATAGACTATTTCACATGGTGAAATCTGTGCTTATCCCAGTAGTGAACATTTCTATATCACCATATGTCATGCAAACCATGCGTTAGTAAAGATGCTTGATCAGAATCAGGTCTGATAATTAAGTCAGACTATAAAGAGGATTTTCAAAGCTTCTTAGGGCATTCCTCTTACATGATCATCAATAAATATTTTCTTCTTCTCTAGCCAGGGTGAGTGAGTAAGAAATCTCAGAGCGGAAAGTGCAAATACAGTGGCTATGTGATATAAACTACATTTCAGGAAAAATAAATTGGAGATCTGTTTCACAGTGTTAAAATTAGTGGTATGCTAAAGCAGAGAGGTTGTAGCTATACCATTGTAGTGTTCTTTTAGATGATTATGTTGTATGCTGAAAATAAATAAGATAGTAAACACGTGCACACCTATAAGAAGTTCCCCGACTTTCTCTTTCCTGGCGGCCACATTCCCATGGTGGTAGAGACCACAGTTGAGCCATCTAGCTCCCTTACCTTCAAAGTATGGCTGATTGAATTTTCTGGTCCTCATTTGGTTTCTCACTCAAGCCGGCTCTCTAGGGAGATGATTCAGCTTGTTGTCCACTTGACAGATCTCCTCTTCAATGTGGTGACGTTAATCTACCTTTGGGAGATAGATGACCTTTTTCTCAGTCTCAACATCCTTCACGATCTAGTAGAAACAATGTCTTGGAACTACTATGAGCCATGAGTCCTATAGCAAGGTGCTGGCAGACTAAGAGTTTCCTTCCAACATGCCAATGAGCACACTGTGATTTTTCTCAATGGATGAATGACTAGTATTTAAGTCTGGAACCATCAGATGAAGGACATCACCCTCCCTGTCTAGACAGGAGACATTGCCAGAAGCATACAAATTAAAGAGCAATATAAACTTTTCAACCAGAAACTTTCAACAAGACTCCACAAATAAGATACTTGGATATTTCTAAATACTCTGTAAGAAGAGATGCTAGTTGTGAAACTCAGTAGTGTTTGAAATATTTGGGTTATAGACGTCTCAACAGGGATGATTATAAATAAAATTTATGGGGTTTTGATTTGTTTTGTTTTCTTGTAAAAAACATGCCTTAGAATAAATCAAGTTATCTGGCACCTGGGAGTTCTTAGATAAAGTCTCTTAAGAGTTTAACACTATACAAGTAAAAATATTCAAAGTTTACAAAAATTTGTATGCAGTATATTTTCCTAATAAAAGTATCCATGGAGTTCCTTAGAATTTCAAAGATATTCATAACGATAAAAAGTCACAGACTTACACATGGCAAATACTCTCATATTAGTAATACATAAAATAAAAGAGGAATAATACGGCAGAGAAAATTAATGTATGAGGGAAAGTAGAATCAAGCCTTGTTTGAGAACTTTGCCTGGAGAAGGGAATTTGACTTAAGAGGTACTTAGTCACGAGATTGACTGGATAAACTGAGAACTGTATGAACTCTGCATCAAAGTCTGCATGCATCTTTCTTTACAAGTGACTGCCTGATTCTGTGTCTCAAGTCTCTGGTGGGCATTTTCCCCTGTTTTTAAAGTAGCACACCTGACATTATTCTTGAGAGATCTCATGAATTGCACCAAACTCTAAGAAATGTTGAGAAAGAGGATAACACAGGCTCTATCAAAGGTCATGATTTCATGGTAAGATTTAGAAGTTATTTTTCTTATGCAATAAAGAAAAGATTTTTTTAAGTTTATTTAAATAACATTTATTTTCTTTAGGAGGTGGGTTTTGAATAGGAAGGCAGGAAGGGAATTTTCTCTTAGTCTTGCCAGTGTATGCCCATTGTACAATTTTAGCATCTAAGAAGTCATTATGCACCTGAATTCTTTAGATGGAGTCAGAGTAACAGCTAAAACAGAGAGTAAGGTGTTCCATACCTAAACTGAGATGGGAATATAGGCTGGCGAGTGGATAATGCAGCGTTTCATGTTTAATGAAACATATTGGGCAGCACATAAATTCAGCTTCTCCTGAAAATGGGTGATGTAGAGTATTGATATAATGAGTTGTGTTAGCTGTCATCAGCCCCTTGCTAATGGCAGGGCTGTACAATCCTGTGTGCCTAAGCCACTCCACTATTCTGCTTTATTCCTCTGTATATTACTGGGTTTTGAACTAATTCACTAAAACCATGGGGGAATCTAAGTTAAAATTATCTTTTAGTCTGAAGGCAATGAACAATTATGAAGGCATTTTAATTGAGGAACACTAGAATAATCAGGTTTATGAAAAATGGACAAGAGAGAAGCAAAATGGAAGGTAAGTAAAATAATTAAGAGCATTACTGTAGCGTTCCAGATGGGAAACCAGGAGAACTGAGTTAAAACACAACTATTGGTAATATACAAGAGGAAAGCAAATTAAGAAGTATTAGGCAAGAATATGCAAAATGAGTTAGTGACTATGTAGACGAGTAGAGAGAAATGGTGTTGATTCCAGAGAGATTTGAATGAGAGGTGGATGGGTAAGGCCATCTATTGATACAGGTAACAACTTTGGAGACCATCCATATATATTAACTTTTTTTAGTTTTATTGATTTTTATTGACCTCTACATTTTCTCTGCTCACCCCTCCCTTCCCCTTCCACCCTCTCCCAAGGTCCCCATGCTCCCAATTTACTTGGGAGATCTTGTCTTTTTCTACTTCCCATGTAGATTAGATCTATGTATGTCTCTCTTAGGGTCCTCATTGTTGTCTAGGTTCTCTGGGATTATGATTTGTGGGCTGGTTTTCTTTGTTTTATATTTAAAAACCACTTATGAGTGAGTACATATGATAATTGTCATTCTGGGTCTGGGTTCCCTTACTCAAAATGATGTTTTCTAGCTTTATCCATTTGCCTGCAAAATTCAAGATGTCGTTCTCTATCACCATGCACAAAACTCAAGTCCAAATGGATCAAAGACCACAACATAAAACCAGCCACAATGAACCTCATAGAAGAGAAAGTGGGAAGTATACTTGAATGCATTGGCACAGATGATCACTACCTAAATATAACCCCAGTAGCACAGATACTGAGAGAAACAATTAATAAATAGGACCTCCTGAAACTGAAAAGCTTCTGTAAAGCAAAGGACATGGTCAACAAGACAAAGCAGCAGCCTACAGAATGGGAAAAGATCTTCACCCACCCCACATCGGACAGAGGGCTGATCTCCAAAATATACAAACAACTCAAGAAATTGGTCATCAAAAGAACAAATAATCCAATATATTAGCTTTTAAGTGACAGGAAATTCCAAAGAAATATAGCTTAGGTGCATTGCCTAAAATGAAACAGCAAGTCTGCCTGGTACTTGGCTCTCACAGGGAGCCGTAGCCTTTGTGCTTCCTCACAGGCTGGGTGAGATGCTGATCACCTCTATTTTAGTCCTTGTCAATGCACGTGACATAGCATGAGGGGCATGTGAACAACACAAAATCATTTCTCACTGGTTTTGGAAGCTGGAAATTTAAAATCAAAATTCCAGAAGATTTGGTGTCTTCTGTAGACCTGTTGGTTTATGCTGGTTCCTTCCCACTGTGCTTGCCTGTGGGGGAAGGGTCCACGGGAGCTTCTTTCCTAAGAGCACCAATCCCATTTATCAGGGCTCTATCCTCACAACCTAATTAAATGGCCCACGTTCTACCTTTTCATACTATCATGTTGAAAGTTAGGGGCTCAACTCACAGGTTGGTAATGAGGTGAGAAAGACAAATATTCAAGCCAGAATAAGTGACTCCACTCTCTCACAAACTGAGACACCAGAGTCTCAGAATGTTACAGCAGCAGTTCTTTGACGGGAGTGAGTCAGAGTACATTAGCTGTGAAGTTGCCCTATGCCGTGCTGAGCCCTTCGCATCCCCATCTCCAGGTAGTCCTGGGCAGGCTGCATTGTCAAAGGTCATCCAAGGGTAATTATTCTTCTGAACAGTCACATCCTCTTTGTGACAGCAGCTCTTCTCTTGCTGTTGCCTAGATACAATCACTGAACTGGTTTCTGTTTACTTATCAAAACTTCCTTTTTACTCGTGGAAGCATTTTTTATTATCCTTGTCTTTCTTACCTCCTTATGATAATTTTTCTGTTTGTAATATACTGTCTCCAAGAAAAAAATGTATGTTTTTGTGTTTTTATGAAATGACACTAATTTTATGTAGATACATTATTAGAATAAAGTATCAACACTAAGTTTCTAAAGAGCATAAAGTATCTATAACTTTCTTCCTCTGCCTATGGAATGAAGCTTAAGTCTATAAATGATAGATATCCATTATAAATTTAAAATCTCGTGCAGGAAAACTGGAAAGCATGTTAGGAATAAGAATTCTTCCCTACAAAGTGAAGCTGATTTCCTGACAAGACAGTTTCTCTCTACACAGAGAATCCAAGCCCAGTGATGCTTGGAGAACTCAATAGAAAGAATTTATTTAGAAAAAATATATCATATTAATAATTTTTTGTTTACATTATCACTTGCCTCTTCACTGTGGAGACAATTTCCTCTAAAAAAGCAAGTGTCACAAGCATTTCTGTATGTCTCCAAACAATAGGATGCAATGTGGATATTATAAATAGTCAATTTGCTAAGGAAGTAAGCCATCTGAATTTTAATTAGTCCAAACTACTACAGCCATGTATGGGCACTCTGTTGTCAGTTCTGTAGTTAAGAAAATGTAAGAGACAAAGTGAGGAAACTAGGGAAGTCCAGAACTTGGAAACATCTCCAATGGGGGAGAGGTGTGAGAATAAAGTAGGATTAGTGGGAATGTGTTCAGGGACATAGCTGTATTATCTACACATGGGACTCACCTTCTAGACTGCAAATGCAGTCACTGTGCGGCCAAATACTCCAATGTTTCCCCAGCCCATGGACCTGCTGAGTGTGACCGTAGAATTTCATTGGCCTTGAGAGTAGGATGGAGTCTTTGCTTAAGGGACACAGTAGACGGCTTTTCACCTACAGGTTATCTATTTAGTTCTGAAGGCCAGAAATTCAAGATCAAGGTGCCAGATAGAATACGTTCTGGAGAGGCTTTTCTTTCTGGCATATAGACAGATGTCTTCTTGCTATATTCTCATGTGGCTTTGGCATTGTATGCATCTGCTTTTATATTCTTAATACTACATAATTAATGGAGATGTTGATAAACATTGCCAAGGAAATGAGAATTGGGTGCCAGGGAAGTCCCTTGGCAAGATCAATCTAACTGACACTGATCCATTGTGAACTGCTCCTGGCATAATTCTTTCCTGCACTTCTAAATCTTGGCAAGAGAATATGTAATAAAAAAAATCTCACTCATGGGCAATATGACTTCAAACAGGATCTGGAAGTAGAGACAAGAGCCTTGTTTTTATCACTGCTGAGTTACAGATCTGCGAGAGTCGACTGCTTTGGATTTTGTGTTATAGGGAAAGAAACAAGCACACTGTGTAATTTTACTGATTCAGTTTTAACACTTGGGAGCCCAAAGGGGCAACACAGCTGTGTGTTGGCATGGTCATCTGACCTCCTAGAAAGCTGTTCTTTGACATGCCCCACCAACATGCTACACTGGTGAGCACACATCAGGTTAGGAGGGCTTTGTTAATTGGAGCAGCTTCTCCTAGGTTAGAGAGCATTCTTCACTATAAAAGACACTTAGCTCTCTCTATTCATCATTCATTTTTGAAGCAGTTATTGCTGAAAGCTCTTCTCTTACAGCATGAAAAATATTGACTTGGGAGAAGAGTGTGAAAGTCTTTACTAATCTACGACTCTCCCTGGACTTTTAACAGTATCCCAAATAGGGTTTAGAGCTAGGACTGTTTGCAGGTGGAACCATACATTATCCTCGCAGAGCCTCTAAAACTCTAGCTAAGCACTCTTCAGTTCTCTCTGGAGAAAGGAAAAGGAAGCCGCGTTCTCTCCTCTGAGCAGCATTTCATGTCTTCTCTCTGAGCGGCGTTTCGTGTCTTGCTGCTGCAGCCTCCTAACTACAGAAGCAGCTGGGCAAGCCTGGTTTAGAGTATCCTGCTGTTTGGAGAAAGCCACAGTGTTGGAAGCAAAGAACTAAAGACCATGCTGAACCCACTCTGCACGTTCTCAAGAGAGGATACCGACTACTGATGAGAGGAGACATGTGACATATTCCTTTTCTGGGAGGAAGTAAGCTCCAGGAGTGAATAGAGTTTTGACTATTCCCTGCTCTCTGATGCCCCATGGAGGCTGGCATGACTCTCCCACACATCTCGTTACAAGTGACAGTTATCCACCATGACCCATGAGCTAAATGGAGTAGCGCAGTCCTCTGGGGATGTGTTTGTATGAAGAACATTGTTGGGGAAGGCGTGAATGCGACCTCATTCCGCATGCTTTATTTAAAGCTACCAAAGTGTTCCCTCAATTTTCAGACTGAAAGGAAACGTAGGAATCTGACAGTCTGAACTTTTGCAGAATGGACATCCCTTGGTAAGATAACTCTATAAGGAAACTTCCCGGTTTCTGATCCAGTCTCCCACCTATTCTCTGACCGGCCTCGCATAGACTGCTTAACTCTCTGCTTCTGTTTCCTCATCAGTAAAACAGAGGTGGTTATCAGTTCCAACCCTGTAAAGTCACCTACATAGGTGACTACAGTGCCAATCACTACATTTGGCAAAGACCTAGAATTCACTTTTGAGTTAGGATTTAAGAAAAATAAGAGTAGTGATCGTTCGTGATCGAGAAAATGAGATCAAACGTAGTCATTCTCACATGCAAATGTCCAGGTTTAGAAAAACCAATGTTGAAGTAGTGTTCAATGTGCACAACACATATTTAAACAGATAGTTCAGAGTCGATGAGAATGAAATGTCAAAAGATCTTTGGAAATCATGTGTTGAATGCCTATTGTTATAGAGCTTAGGGATTTGAGAAAGACTGGATGATTTTGGCAAGTGATGGATTAATAACCTAATATTCCTTTGAGGAAACACTGCAGGGAAGGAGTGGCGGCATTATGAACCAAGAATCTCTTCATCTCTCATCCGGGCTCTTTAGGACTTGAGCTGAGCATAACCAAGCCAGTACACTTGACAGGAAATACAGACGGAATGAGGGAGAAGCCAGGGTTCGTTTGCTCCCCATGCTGTTCTTAGGAACCCAGTGTCCATGCTGCCTTGGCGAGAAAACTCAGGACTTCCAACTTTTGCTTGAGTAGAAACTCAAATATTCCCCCTCCCATCTCAGGTTACATCATAAGATACGGATCATAACTGTTGTCACAGATTACAGATGTCTCCCCTTCCAACATTGTGATATTGTGGCAAAACACATAGTTTTTCCATGTTCCCCAATATAAATCTCAATTCTGACATCTACCAGCTATGAGATACTAACATACATTCTTTCTTTTTTGATTTTCGAGACAGGGTTTCTCCGTAGCTTTTGGTTCCTGTCCTGGAACTAGCTCTTGTAGACCAGGCTGGTCTCGAACTCCCAGAGATCCGCCTGCCTCTGCCTCCCGAGTGCTGGGATTAAAGGCGTGCGCCACCACTGCCCGGCTCTAACATACATTCTTTATCAGTTCATTTTATTTCTTTACAAAGTAGGAATAATGTTGTCTGGACTCTGGAAGGTGAATGCAGAGTGGATGTAAGATGCCCTCAGAACGTATTTGAAGGGCCCACAAAGTGGTTCTTCTTCATTGTGTTCATTCGCTCTCATGCTATCGTCTTTGTGATGACTAATGCTCATATAATGTCTTCTGCTTTCTTGTCTTGCATTCACGTCCCACTCTCTGTTTTGTCTCAGAGATTTCATAGTCTTACATTGATTAGGACATACTCGTTAGAACTTGGACTTTTCCCTGTTGTCCATATGTGGATTTTGCAAGAGGAAATTGTCAGAACGCAGATCTCAGAAATACCAAGAGCTTCATATGTAATGTTTTCCAGACAGTTGCTCCAGCAGACCCAAAACAGATAATAGCCGTGGCTGGTATCATGCATCAGAAGTCTGTCCTAAGAATATCCAAACTTCAGCTGTTACTGTAATGAGTGCAAACAGTTGGAGAAGATGCTACAAAAGGGACTAGTTGTACCAACCTCGATAAGATTCCTTACCCACGAGTTCAGCCATCATATGTGTCGAAATGATGCCTGTGGGTACCAGAAGTAAGAAAATCCGCAGAAGATTCCACAACGGAGTTCTCTGCTTCCTACAGGGCAGTAGGAAGCCAAGTCTGTTAATGGAAGTAAAAATGACAAGAAGATGAACGTTAGGTGACAGTAAGCATTAAATGATGGAAGATAAATCACTGGAAAGCCACCAATTGCACAAACACAAAGATACAAAAGCAATAAATGGATTAAAATAAGCCACAGTATTTCACCTAAATATCTAAATATGTGTTATAATTTGGATGAAATAGATACATATTAAAACTGAGTTACTGAATTTCTAAAATTTATACTCTGTGGTCACCCATTGTTTTGGAGTATATAGATTTAGTTTAATCCATTGTCCTCTTTTCCTTGTTACTTACGTTTAAGGATGTGTTCAGCAAGACGGAGCTTATTCTGCACTGAATGAAATTCAACATATTAAAATCCAGTTTTACATTGATGTGTTACATTTGCTCATATTTTACAGTTTGATCCCAGTAGAATTTGTGACATTCCGTGGGACTGGTGGCATCAGCTCCAGTTTGTGTTTGCTCAGGATTAGGCCTTACAGCAATGCAGTGTCGTGCTGACTTCCTGACTCCTCATCCTTTCTACTGCGCTGCATCTTCTGGGGACCTTCTCGTAGCTAAAGAGAGTGTTTTCTAGTTTCCAGGTTTCAGTGATCCAAGCACTTCTCTGAATGAAGCTAACCAGATTGGAAATCTATAATTCTGTTCCTGTTTGTGCTATTTGACAGAATTCAGTATGTTGTCATTAGCTGCTCTATCTGTAAAGCCGTACTCAATTCCAGAGAGTGTCAAGTGATAGAATACCATGAGAACGTTCCCTTGCCTGACTCAGGACCCAAATTGTGTGGTTTCTAAAGTATGGCACCCGGAGCAGGAACAGCCCTCTGAAACCCTGATGGAAGGGCAGACTCTCAGCCTCACACCTACATGTGCCGGATTGATAGCTAAAAGGGCAGAGTGCAGCAGTGTGCTTCTTCACAAGGCCTCTAGTTAACGTCACTCAGGTGTGCATGTTGCTTTCATGACCTGCTTCACAGGTCATCTACAATCCTGGAACCGGGGAAATGATGCCTGGGATGATGTCTGATGTGGACACACAGTTCCTGCTGAATTTCATGCACTAAGAAGCAAATGTCAGAGGAGGAAAAATGAGAATCTGGTTCCCCTATTCACCCAGATAGAAAACCTTTTTTTTCTGTCTTCTAGACAATGGTTAAAGACATGGTTCCCATATTAGTGTAGTTGGTGATTATAGTTTGGATATTAAATGCCTTTCTTCTTCTGTTCTTAAAAGTTTGATCTTTGAACTCCACAGGGAAAGCTACAGATCCAGACAGGGCCATTGTTTATCTTCTTTGGACAAGTGGAGTTGATTCCTAAGGTGTAGACTGGATGATGTAGCAATCAGAAGGTCACTGAACTTCCCTCCCCTGGCTACCCACGTCCCTTTCACACACCCTAGCAGCAGATCATGAACAGAGATACCGAGAAAAGATTTTGAAACTAAAACGTCAAGCACACGGCTTCAGGACATTTTCAGTCCTCTTTGTGAAGTAGATTTGTAGAGGTTTGAGGATTTTTTGTCTGTTTAGAAAAGTTACAAAACATCTTGAACCTTAGTCAATTTTATTTTCTAGTAATTTTCTTCTTTCTTATGTAGTTCAATGTGCCAAATAGTTATAAGTTCTTTCAGCCTTAATTATTAAAATATGAATTGTTTTGCAGTGATGCATTGTTTCCTCTGTTAGAAGCTAGTCACTTCATTCACTGACAAGGCTTGCTGGAAATCTGCAGCTACACATTTGAAAAGCAGCCAGGCTTGAATTCTATCTACTGTGAAGTTGCACTGCTGAGAACCTTTGATGCTGAGCTGAACAGATCTGGCTTTACTCGAGGCTAGGCCGAGTGTCACAGTCATATCCATGACCATATGTGGGAGTAGATCCACTATGAGTTTGCTTTGAAATGATGATCCCATTATGCTCCATTATGGCAGGGATACTGCCAATTTTAATATCTACAAATAAAACAACCAATGAACATGTTACCCGAGAACCTGTGAGTTTGTTGTCTGATGATCTAAGCTGGGGACTGAAACTAAGCTAAGGAAAAGAAGAACACGCCATATGCAAATGAACTTGTGTGTGTGTGTGTCCACGCACGGGTGTGAGCATGTGTGCATAAATGTGCATGCGCACAGCCATGGGTAACCATAACAAAGCTAGTACCACACTTCCAGTAGCGAAGAACTGATTGTTATAATTTGAGAGAGAAAATTCAACCTGAAATCCCAGTTCTTCCACGTTAGCTCATGACCAAGAACACCCTTCGCCCACTGCCTGAGTGCTCAACAAAGCGCGCCTGTCATTCCTCTCCTCATCACTTGGTTTTTATCACATGGTGTAGATGAGAGTGTTCGCGGCAATTTCCCCAGGCTTCTTTCAGTTCTTGATCTTCAGGGATCCCATTTCTCTCCAGCAGATGCTCCGTAATGAGAGGAGGAAGGCAGAGGCTGGAACTTGACCTGCGCTGTTGACTGCCTTTCTTTCCTCCGCCAAGGGCGGCTGTGGAGATGTGGAACTCTGCCGTAGCTGTAATCGAAGTCGCAGTGTTGTGGAGACCCATTTTAGTGAGGGTCATGAGGCCAGGGAGTAGAGCATTTGATGAAACGGAACATCCACCCCTCTGCCAGCAGCACATGCAGATTCTCTGACTTCCTGGCAGCAGCGCATGTGGAGGCTCTTTATGGACCACTTCTGTATCTTAAAAAGTCGTTTCCTGAACACTGGGCTCAGAGTTCACACCCATCTGTCCCAGTCAATACTATATATTCAAAATTAAATCTCATTCTGCTTAAAGTGGCTAAAATAGTTTCTAGTTTTTTCAGGTAAACTAAATTTTAAGAAAAATAGATTTTAATGACAAGTACAGATTGAGTACCATTGATCCAAAATCAGAACTGCTTCAAAATATGAAGGGTTTTGAAATCTGGCCTGATGCTTCAGATTGAAAGTGACATATCCGACCTCATGTGATGAGTCACAGCAGAACAAACAAACAACACAACACAAACACCTTCCAGCCCACTTAGGCTATGATGTGTTGCCAGTGTATGGCTGGACTCTCCATGCAGAAGCACCTCCCCAGGGTGCTAAGATAGCTCAGGTGCAGCCCAGGAGCAGCAGCAGTTTCCTATGGGGCCAGGAGCTCTAGGCTTTACTCACTGCATTATCCTTGCCCGGTCTCTGTTCGGTGTGATGATGTTGTTGAAAAGTCCAAGGAGCAGCAGCTACAGCTATTGGTGGCAGTGACAAGAAGAGAGTGAGGGAAGAACTGTGGTTTTAGCACAGCAAACCTAACTGAGGTAAGACGTGGGACAGCAGTGGTGGCATCACATTGGAATGGCCACCATGCTATATAAACACAAGAAACAGAAAGATGAACAGCTAAAATCCTACATGAACAGTCATGAGCAGATTGGGGAAAAAACAACAGAACAAAGAAGGACTCTGAAAGCATGGGCTGACAATGGTTCCATCAGCCTGGTGGTATGTGTATGCCACTTAATGGCCATCTGGTCACAAAATAGGGAAACCCTGTCAGAAAATGGAAAACAGATGGGAACAGCATGTGGGGATCATGGGAGAGGGTAGAAGGGGGAGAGGGAGAGGAATGGAGATAAATATATAGCTCAACAAAAGCAATAAAAAGTAAATAAATAAAAACGAATACTCCATATAAAAAAATAAAAAAGAGAGATTCAGGGAAACACACAGTGTCAGATTTTTTTAAGAATCCTGGTAGATCAGAGAACAAAGAAAGTCATTGGCATGTTTGTCAAGACCACTGTTGATGAAAATCTCACCCTGGAATAAGTCTACAAGGCTGAGGAAACTTCACAGCATTGTCCTGATGCTGCAGAAAGACAGTGCTGATTGATGGTGAAACAGTTTTGACAGGAATTGTAAGTGCTAAGAAGGGAAGAATTAAGCTATGTTACTACCGAGACACACATCAGTAGAACCCACTGTTGATAGGTTAACACTTGTGTCCTTGCTGTTCCAAGGAGGAAATTTCTTATCCACCCATTACTATGCTAACAATAAAGCCATGTATCATCTTAGAAACCTCGCAGATTGGCTTTCTCACTGCTCTTACCAAGGACTTCCACTACTGCAGGGAAGTTGGACTGGAGAAAGGATCCAACATTTTGTTGTTTTTTTTTGACAAAGTTCTGCACATTACCCAGTATAATTTCTCATAAATTCTGAGTTCATAGTATAAACTCTTTCTTTAGATCAATGAAGGGTAAATATAAACCACTTTCCTGAGTAGCTTCTAGCAGCAGAAAAGGAGGCGTTCATAGGTATAGAAGTCGTTCAAGGAAGTTTAGCATGAAACACACCATATATGATGGCACCAATGCTTAAACATGTGACTGAAAACAGCTGTTACTCTCTGGCACAGCCTCCGGCCTGTGACTTCATATTCCTTAATGACAAATGAACAAAACAGCTACTTGAAGGATTCTGAAAGTCAAGTGAAAGAAAAACAAACAAACAAAAAACAGACCAAAAAAAAAAAAAAACCAACAAAAAACAACCCAAAACCTCTTTTCACAGTCCACCAGCAAGCTAACATGTATAAGTTTTTACATTTATTTGCTCTGTATGCGGGGAGTGCATGTACCACAACACATATTTGAAGACCAGAGAACTACTTGCAGGAGTCAGCTCTCTCCTTCCACCATGTGTTTTGCAGGATTCCAACTCAGATCATCAGATTTGACCTACTGGGACGTGACATTGGCCCTGGTTTTAGCGTCCACGGCAAGGTTTCAGTTGCTCATTTGTTGACCAGTTCTGAATAACTGTAGTAGTTAAAAATCGAGGCACTGATCAAGATACTGGTGACAATGGAGGTGGTTGTTGCCACTGTGGAGACAACATGGTGAAGATGTGTGATGGGTTTATTGAAGGACTGCAATGGTGTGGATTTATAACGGAACTAAAACAATTTGGGATTACACAATTTGCATTTTCTAAGACAAAAACTATTGTTAGATGGACTGGAGGAGACATTTTTAAAAACATCCAGCCAAACGCATTCTCATGTCTAGAAGACCCACTTCCTGGTTCTTTAACTGATTCTGATCAAGTTCTTTAACTGATTCATCTACCAAGAAAGGACCCTGTAGCGAGCGACCATTCACACTGCACCCCTGGTAGAAGACCAAACGATGGAGTTGCTTCTTATTTTGATGCTGTTTTCAGGTGATGTAGGGATTCTGTACACAACACTGTGATACTTTCATTGTTCTAAACACATGTCTGTTTTTTTTTTTCACTGCCATCGTGATGTGTCTTTTTGATTTTTATACAAGGTGGAGGAAGGGTTTATCCCAGATCACACCTCTCAGGTCACAGTCCATCATGAAGGAAATCAGAAAAGAACCTCAAAGCAAAATCCTGAATGTAGCAACTGAAGGATGGGCCATGGACAGGTGCTGCTTACTGGCATATTCTCCCTGGCTTGCTTAGACTGCTTTCTTACACCTTCCAAAGCCACTTGCATAGGAGTAGAACCACCCTCATCTCAATCATTAATCAAGAAAATACACCACAGGTTTGCCCACCAGCCAATATGGTGGGAGCATTCTCTTGTTTTTTGATTAATATTTTTCATACAATATATTTTGATCATCTTTGAGGAAGGGAACTGTGACTTTTTTTTATTCTTAAGTACTTATTGGTAGATACATATACGGAAATGGTAGCTTTTCTTTAGCATATAAATTCAGTCGATAATGATGGCGTTAATAGCCCAGACTGTAGTGAGGAGCAGCAGGCCACTTCCCGCCACCCAGCTATTGGCCACCGGCTAGCTTTACCCAAAATAATTACATAGAAACTGCATTCTTTTAAACACTTCCTGGTCCATTATATCTAGCCTCTTCTTGGCTAACTCTCACATCTCAACTAGCCCATTTCTAATAATCTGTGTAGCACCACGAGGCAGTAGACTACCGGGAATGATTCTAGCCTATGTCCATCTTGGGCCGGAACTTCATCGAGTCTGCCCCAGAGAGGAGAGGAATGGCGTCTGGCTCACTTCCCTTCTTCCCAGCATTCTGTTCTGTCTACTCCACCTACCTAATTTTCTGACCTATCAGACCAAGCAGTTTTCTTTATTGACCAGTGAAATCAACACAAAACAGACCCACCAACATCACCAGACAGTCGACATCAATGGCTGAAGTAGGGATATCTGTACTGTGCTCTCCGATGGCTCAGTGTACAAAGTTGGTTTTTTACATCAACTATTTTAAGTACTGTGTATAATTACCTCTAGACCATGTGAATAAGGTAAATGGCAAGCATGTGACTTTTGCATTTTGATTTTGGCTGCATCATCAAGACATCCCACATGATATATATGTAGGTGTCTTCCCAACCTGAGGCACTTCTGTTTCAGAATAATTCTGGTGAGCCTCTTAGAGAACTGGGAACTGGTTTTTTTTTTTTTTTTTTTTTTTTTTTTTTTGTGCTATGGGATATATTAGATTTGTTTTTCAGAAATAACATTTCTGGGAAAATGTTCTGCTCAATATTTCTGAGCCTCCTTTTTTTTTTTTTGTTTGGATGTTTGATTTATCAAGGAAAGCAAAAACACCTTGCCGGCATCTCTTATAGTGAGGGTTGTGTGTACAAAACTTAGGATCCAATAATTAAATGAACCTAAATGAGGCTTAGATGCAGATGAGAAGGACATGAAGGACTAAGAGTATAGAGAGGTATCATTTGGTAAGGCATGAAGCAAGTTTTTAAAGGCCTGTGGTGGTGTTGGGATGGGGGTTATAGAAGCTTGTACCAGGCTTAACCAGTGCGTTGTGGCAGGTATCAGTGAGGATTTGGTTATCACCATCTTCAGAGTTGGATATTGAGTTGCATAATAATCTAGCAATTAAAACATCACTAGAGATGGGTGTTCTTTCTGTCTAGCATGCCTTGTCAGACTCTATTTTGGAGACCCCTTGCTTAAAGAAGGCTCTTTGAGTTGCCTAACAATCTTTTGATAAAGGCAAATAGACTAAACTAGCATAAGTCCATCATTTGTAATTGTAAATATTAATTTTTAAAAGGTAATCATAAAATATTTTTGTTGTGTGTTTCTTACTCAACCTATCCTTATAATATTATTTGGCATTTTTTCTTAGCTTATAGAGTTATAAAAATTTGAACCAGAAGAAGTTTTGCATGCTTGCCACCTGACCTGCCATCTTCTTAAGCCCAGAAGAAGAGCCTGTTAGTACAGCAGTGGCATGACTGTCATGGACAGTAGCCAACTTCTTACTGATTGGTTTGAAGTCTATTCTACAGGAGGGAGTTCACACTTAGTACTGTAAATCTGGACAAAACACATGACTGGGAAGGTCATGAGCCCTAGGGAGGAACCTACTATACGAGTGTTGCTAAATGGTTGGGAAATTGCATTTTTAAGTATGTATGCTTATATAAAAATATTTATGCTGTTTAAGTCTTGATCAGGGAAGCTTTTTATTTCAGTGGGCAGTGGTTAATTCAGAGATTAATAACCAGTCAGAGTTAAGAGCAGTGATTCTGAGTCTTAGCCATAGGGAAGCCATCTATATCAAACTTCTTCAGCCCAAAGTTGTTGCAGAAGAGAAGAAAAGAATGTAAGAGTCAGGGGATGGGGAGAGCTTTAAAATGCTGTGTTCTAGATGTGACATGTCTGTTGCACAATGAACTCATGGTAGCTATGTTTGCTTGCATCAGATGCTCACAAGATCATGCCAGTAAAAAATTCTGGCACGGATGAAGAAGAGCTCCAGAGACCCCACCCTGGGCTGAGGAGCCATTGGTAGTCAATGACTGCTAGATAAGGAAGAGTCACTTTTTCTTGGGGTTGAGAACAATGGTGACTTGTCCATCCCAAGTGGCAAGTCCCACAGCCATGCACAGAGGAGCAACAGTCATCAGACTCCAAGTGCTATTTTAGAAAATGAGTGTTAAGTTGGGAGGGAAATGTTAGAGGGCCTGGGGGAACTGAGAGTAAGACTGTGTTAGGTGTTTAATCAATATACATTGTATACATTTATGAAATTTTCAAAAAAAATAAACTTCACTTGTAAATAATTGAATTCAAAACTCAAATCTAGACCTTCTTAGTGTTAATTTGGTGTTTTTCATGCTTTTGAACTTTCCACCAGAAAGAATTCCCCAAGTTTCAAGCAAAGGAAAGGTTGTATGCCAGATACCCAGAGAGAAAGGCTTTCAGGCGGTCCTTATTAAATAAATAAGGGGGTCCTTAAGTAAAGATTTCTTATAAAGCGATATATAATTATACTGCCTCAGTCCAGCCATATCAAAATCTGGCTTTAATATTTTAATAAGTTCTTTAAAAGTACATTTTACCCTAGAACTCTCAAAATGTTGAATCAGAAACCAACCCCTTTAACAATGGCAAGTGACAGCTTACAATGTGTTGCGACCTGTAATCATCTCTGAAATTACTCACGGATTTCCAAATTAAACTCTAATGCATTCATACTACAGGCAAAAGCTATATCGTGATTGACTGATAAATTTATGGTGGTAAATCTTAATTGTAGGTTCATTGTAAGCTACCTGCTAAACTACTTAACTATTTAATAATTTGCATAGTTCAATCCTCAAAATTCTCCTATTTGCCTTCAAAAGAGTTTTGTTTTAAACATTGCACTCTCATTGTTAAAAATTATGGCTTTGTAGCCAGCAATCATATTAAAGCATCTTGCCATGTGCTCTCCAAGCCCAGGCTTATGCCGCCTTTTCCTGAGTAGATAATGACTGCTATCTGCAATCCACTTCATGGCAGTAAGGAGGTCCTGCGGGGCTGCTGCTTCTAGATGCAACTAGATGCAGCACCACACTTGTTTCCCTGGCTCTCCAGCCTCTTAATTAAAAATGCCACTGGCTTTCCTGGGAATTTAGCTAGCAGACAGTAGACTGTGGAGCGTCACAACAACCATAATCATATGAACCAGTGCCAACCAAATTCTCTCTCTCTGTCTCTCTCTGTCTCTGTCTCTCTCTGTCTCTGTCTCTCTGTCTCTCTCTGTCTCTGTCTCTCTGTCTCTCTCTGTCTCTGTCTCTCTCTCTCTCTCTCTCTCTCTCTCTCTCTCTCTCTCTCTCTCTCTCTCTCTCTCTCTCTCTCTCTCTCTCTCTCTCTCTCTCTCTCTCTCTCTCTCTCTCTCTCTCTCTCTCTCTCTCTCTGTGTGTGTGTGTGTGACAACAACCAGTCCTCTGTATTTTGTCATCAAGGGTTGTCTTTTGGTTTAGCAAGATTTTCTTTTATGTGTATGAATGTTTTGCCTGTGTGTGTTTAAGTGTCTCTCATATGTATCCCTGGTGCAGACAGAGCCAGAAGAATGCATGAGTGCATGAGATAGCCTGTAATTGGAGTTACAGAAGGTTATAAGCTGCTGAGAGGGTCTGGGAACTACATTCGGGTCTTTTGCAAGAGTGAATAGTGCTCTTAAGCACTGGGCCATCTTTCTAAGCCCCAAAGACTATTTCTTCTCCTTCTCCTCTTCCTCTCCTCCCCTTGCTCCTTTTTATTTTGCTCTTAATTATTTTTTATTGAAAGTTAATTTTTGTCATATACTATAGTCTGATTAGTTTCTCCTCCCTCTACTTTTTCTAGCTCCTCTCACCTAGATTCACCCCCTTTCTGTCTCTCATTAGAAAACAAACAGACTTCTAAATGATAATAGTTAATATAATATAAGATATGACAAAACAAAACCTAGCATATTGGAATAGGACAAAACGAACAGAAGGAAAAGACCTAATGAAAGGTGTAAGAAACAGGTATAGACAAAGAGATCCACTTGCTCATGCATTCAAGAATCCAATAAAGTGGCAGTTGTCAACCTGTTGGTCACAAATTCTTTGGAGTTACATACCAGATATTTATATTAAGATGCAGAACAGTAGAAAATCAGTTATGAAGTAGTAATGAATATAAGTTTATAGTTGCGGTCACTATGACATGAGGAGCTGTATTCAAGGGTTGTAGCATTAGGAAGGTTGAGGACCACTGCCATAAAGACACTATACTGAAAGCCATAATATATATTCAAAGGACCTTTAAGACAAAGAGAGAGAAAACAAACAACAAACAAGTAATATATAAATAAAAATATATGAAATTGGGAAAAAAACAGCCCCATGACATTATGTAAGAAGAAACCTTTCTAAAGATGCCATTGAGTTCCTTGTCCATCAGCCATCTACTCCTGGGCATGCAGCCTACACTTGAGAGCAGTTTCCCCAGTGAAACTCTCTTGAAGGAAACTAAATTTTCATTTACAAGTGGTTATTAATTGGAGGTAGGTTTTGGGTTAAGGATGGGGAAATAGGTCCATCCTCCTTTAGGCTCTAGGACCCCATCTGGTGCACCTGTGCAGCCCCTGTGGCTAAGCCTCGGTCTGTGAGTTCATATGAGCTTTGATCATGTGGAATAGAGGTCTTGTTTCCTTGGTGTCCTCCATCCCTTCTGGTTCTTACACCCTTTCTGCCTCCTTTTCTTCAGGATTCCCTGAGTCCTGGGAGGAAGGATATGATGGAAACATCCCATTTGGGGCTGAATATTCCAAGGTCTCCCACTCTTTACTTTTTGTCTGACAGTGAGTCTCTGTACTTGCTCCCAACTGCTACAGGAGAAAGCTTCTCTGATGCTGGCTGAACAGGAAATTAATGAATGAGTATAGCAGAATGTCATTAGGAATCATTTTATTGCTACATCCTTTGAGTAGAACAGTAGTATTTGGTTTTGACCTAGGTCCCCGAGTTACCTACTCTCAGGTTCTTGGTCACCCAAGTAGTGAGGTATGGGTTTCATCTTGTGGAGTGAACCTTAAGTCAGATCAGACATTGATTGGTTACTATCACAGGTTTTGTACCACCATTGCCCTAGCATCTCTTGCAGGCAGGGGACCATTGCAGATCAAGGGGTTATAGTTTCTCTTTTTTTTTCACACCTTTTTTCTCATCTGTATTTACCTTTTAAAGCAGAATGTGATTGGGCACTATATTTCCACTCACAAGCCTTGCTCAGTTACAAGACCTAGGGAAGCTTAGGATTTTGTTCTTGGTACAAGCCACATGGGGAATTCCTGTTGTTTTAGCTTGTGTACTTACTTCTAAGACTAGTACATGCAGAACTATAGGGGATGAAAAATTTTAAGATGAAACTTAAGCCATCTTAATTTTTTTCTGTTAAACATGAAGTTATCTCAGAACACTTCCAAGTGAAATTATTTGGTCTAATAAGGGATCCAGCTCGATCGACAGCTAAACACTTCAGACCACAAAGTTAATAGGTTACATTACGTCTTACAACAAACGTTCTACCAACCTATTGAATCAAACCTATAGTATCACAGTATCACACAAGTAGAAAGAAATTTTTATCTTCCCCTTAGTTTTCATGCCACACAGATGTCTTAATGTTAACAAAAATAAAGAAAAATCCTGGGAAATATATTATCAGAAGGAATGATAGTAAGCATCAAACATAGAGTTCTGGTGAAGCTTAGTCTACTTCTTCCATGCATGAAGTGTCGTCATCTCCTTCCAGGGGTGGCATTTCTTCAGTTACAGCAGCACTGGTATCATCCATAGTAGGATCATCTTCATCAATACCTAGACCAAGCTTGATCATCGTGTAGATCCTGTTAGCGTGTGTCTGGGGATCTTCCAGACTGAAGCCAGAAGACAGTAGTTTCTCTTTTGGTATAGACAGAGTCCTGTCCTGTACCAGAGAAGGCACCCCATAGGAGTGAAGGCTCTATGCAGGCCCTCCATCTTCCATGAGTTGTGTAGGTGTTGTAAAGTCTGCCTTTCAATTCCTTTCAGTTTGGATACTTTCCATACGGTGTTTAGAGTTTAGACAGGTTTTGAAGTCAGGGGTTCAGTCCCACAGGTCTGCTCCACTTCAGAGGCTGATCACATGCTTTAGGCCTCTTGCATTATTGACTGAGCTTACAAATGAGACTGGATAACTTCTATGTGGCACAAAGAATAAAACAAGGCAAGGTTGATGGGACTCACAGAACTCTCTCTCAGGGCCTCTCAGGGTGCTCGACCTCCCAACACCTCCAGCAGGCTCTCTAGGCCCCTTCATGTAGGGTTTGAAGGGTTCCATTATGAACCTTCATGTAGGACTCAAAAGGTTTGATTCTATAGCTGACTGGTGGTGATTAAGCATAACGTGTTAGCATAAACTCAAGTATTCCTGAAAGGGCTTTTCATAAATACTAAAAGCTGCACCAGTTTCCCCCGTCAGTGAAGAAATCCCAAGGAATAACAAATATGCTGTTCCGTCATAATAACAAACCTGGAATGCGGAAACAGATGTCCCTTCTCATAATGGAAAAACAACTTCTAAAAAACTGAAACTTAAAAAAAAACCTTGCTGCTGGATGAAATGGTATAAACTTTATAAAATGACTAATGTTGAATCATCTTAACCTACCAAACTTAGAATTTTATATGATTTGGACCTCTCACTTGTGGGGCACAGTTAGCCATTCATACTCATTATTCCTCATCCATATAATCAACCAACTGGAGATTAAAAATACTCAGAAAAATGTGTGCTGAACTTGTTCAGATTTTCTTCTTTGTCATTATTCTCTAGGTAATACAGTATGACCTGTTTATGTAGCATTTGAAATCTGCTAGGCATTACAATTCAATTTCAAAATTAAAACTTAGAATCAAAAATATACTCATGGTTTCAGACAACAGTCCAATACCAACTTCATTAAACAGAACAATGTACTGATTTCTTTAAAGCAATGTTTTGCAAGTCTTCTAAGGATAAGAGAAGATATTGCTATACTTTGAGTTTGTTGCCCTAGGCGCCCTTGCCACCCTACTTCCACCAAGTGAACAGGAGTCTGGCCAAGCACACTTGGAGCTAACATTATGTCATAGCTAGGGTTTCTATTGCTGTCAACAAACATCATGCCCAAAAAGCAAGTTAGGAAGGGAAGGGTTTATTTGGCTTACACTTCCATATTGCTGTTCACACTGAAGGAAGTCAGGACAGGGACTCAAACAGGGCAGGATACTGGAGGCAGGAGCTGATGCAGACGCCATGGAGGGATGCTGCTTACTGGCTTGATCTCCATGGCTCATTCAGCCCACCTTCTTATAGAACCCAAAATCACCTGCCCAGGGATGGCACCACCCACCATAGGCTAGGCCCTCACCCATTGATTACTAAATGAGAAAATACCTTACAACTGGATCTCATTGAGGTGTTTCCTCAATTGAGGCTCCTTCCTCTCTGATGACTCTAGCTTGTGTCAAGTTGACACAAAACCAGCAAGTACACATTATAAGGCAACAACATCCCAATAAAACCTCCTAGTTAGTTTGTAGGCCTAGAAAGGTTTTGTAAACTCACATGTAGACCAAATAAACACTATAGGACCATTAAAATAAAGCCTTAGGCATCCAGTACATATCACTTTAGCAAAGGTTTAACAGCTTGAGAGGTTGGCAGGTTTGAAAACTGATGTTCCTCCTCCAGGACAAGCAGAGAAAGTGATTTTCAGTGGCTTTTTTTTCTGTAAAGTTCTCACTTAGTTTGTGTCTTAAATCATCCTTTTATTATACAAGAGATGGAAGTACTCATGTCAAGGACATAACAAAAGTGAAACTAAAATTATGAGTGACTCAAACCTCTGCTAAGACTCAGAGCTCTTTGAAGGATGTGACCCAGTAGATGGGAATGATGGATTAGCAAAATGTCAGCCTTGTATTCAGGGCTTTGCAGGCTTAAAACTAAGTTGATTCTGGTATTAGTGATGGCTGAGAATAACGAAGAGAAGAAAGCAGGGTTTCACAGATTGGGGACCAATGCTATGGACTAGCATTCTAAGTAGGAGACTATGCAAAGACCAAAGCAAATGTTGAGCCATACGGAAGCTCCATTTCTGAGGAATTTTTTTCCACTCCCGCAGTGACTGTGTGGGGTTAGGAGAAAATCTCACTAGTACTTTGTGTTATGTAGAAGGTTCTCCTCATGTGAAGCAGTAGAACATTCAATAGGGATTGTGTCCATGAGCAGTGGCAGAGTCTTTGCCTTTAATCTGTAGTAGGAAAGTAAATCCTGCAAAGATGAAAGCTTCAGTCTGAAGTACACATGTGCACAAGCACAGCCAGGCACACTCAGAATGCAATGATCGTTTCATTTGGGTCTCTTTAAATTATATGAAAATTTTCTTTAGTATTGCATTAGAACTCTATATCTCTAGTTACCAGCACAGCAGAGAGAGTCTGAATTTCTTTGTTCCTTTATTCTTCTCTCATACAATACATTCCTACCACATCTCCCCTCCTCCCAATGCCCTCCCTTTTGAAAATGCTTACCTAACTGCAGAGGCAGGGCTCTCAATGAGCTGCCACACTTACCAGAAGGATTCAATTTCGTTTGGACAGCAGGTTCCTTGTGCTTGGGGTCATAATAGCACATAGACGATTTTGTATGATTTTTGTAGATATATCAGCTTCTTTAGGACATAAGAAAAAAAAAGAATCATATCAGAATTTGGAAATAAGGCACTGTAAATTTGGGCCAGACCTTTGATTGTAGAAAGTCAAAATATTAGCTCTATTTGTTTTACTAGATACTGTAAATATTGGAAGAAAATGATTTCTTTTGTTAGGTTCAAAGTTCTCCCTGGGATGGGTTGTGGTCTGGGACTTCCCAAACTTTGTGAATTTGCAGAGAGCAGATACTGGAAAACTTTCTTTTCTTTGCTTTTTTCAATTTTTTTTTCTAATACAGCACATCCTGAAGACAGTCTCCCCTCCTCCACTCTTCTGAGTCCCTTCCATCTCTCCTCTTCCCCAGACCCACATCTCCTCAATTTCACTTCAGAAAATGGCAGGCCTCGAAATTAACACAGCATAACAAGACTAGGCATAAACCGTCAAATCAAGGCTGGACAGGGCAACCTAGTAGGAAGAAAAGGGTCCCACAAGCCGGCAAAAGGATCAGAAACACCCCTGACTCCCACTGTTGTGAGTCCAACAAAAACCCCAAGCTAAACAACCACAGTGTGTATGTAAAGGGTCTAGCACAGAACCATGCATGTTTCGTGATTGCCGCTCCTAGGAGCCCTGCTTGGTTAATTCTGTTGACCATGTTCTCCTGGTGTCTTGAACCACTCTGGCTCCTACAATGCTTGCTAGAATTGAGCCAGAAAAATCTAGTGTATGATAAGCAAATGTTCTACCTCCAGTTCTTTTAAAAGTGTTTCTTTAGTAGCAATGGCTTTCTCTAAGTTGCTCTGGCTGTTCTTGAATATGCAGTCTAGCTCAGGAAAGACTTGAACTTATCACCTTTCTAGCTCAGCTTCCCAATTAGCTCAGATTATAAGTCTGTGCCACAGAACTGGCTGAAAAATCAAGAATTTGAATAATAGAAATCTAGCCTCAACTAGCCAATGTAGAAACAGTTGCAAATTCTGAACCATAGAAAAGGTAAGAGAGAAACAAAGATGAGAACAGCTGAGCAAAACTGGATTTCCCTAAGAGGCCTCAAGAAAAAATAGGGAGCCAGATGTGGTGAGATGCTTGGGAAGCAAAGTTAAGCAAAACAGACCTCTGTGAATTTGAGGCCAACCTTCTCTACACAGTGAGTACCAAGATAGCCAGGGCTATCTTGTAGAGTGATTGTCAATAGATAGATAGGTAGGTAGATAGATTTGCAAGTAGGTAGATGATAGATAGATAGATAGATAGATAGATAGATAGATAGATAGATAGATAGATAGATAATGAGTAGGGGTAAGAGTCTTTTGGTAGTGACATTTGCATAATACTCCCAATTTGAATCATTTTCAATATTCAATTCAGTGGTCTTTCCTCTGTTCACAATGACAACTCCCTATCTTCCTTCCACCATTCCCAATAACTACTATTCTGTTTTTCTCTTCATGAATTTGTAAATTCTGGGCATCTCATAAAAATAGATCCATGAGACATCTGTCTTTGTATAGTGTTTCGATGGTTCTTCCATGTCCGTATTTGTCAGCTACATTTCACATGATTTAACCTTCATCATGTGACGGTCACTGCACTACCTCCATTCTGGGACAGCTGTGATCTACATCACTGTGGACACTGACATGCAAGAATTTGTTTCAGTTCTTGTTTCAATTCTTTGGTGATCTCCCCCTGAGAGCTGAATTCCTAGATCATCTGAAACTTCTGTTTGAATTCTTGAGTGATAGTTTCTTTTAGATTGCTTCAACCTTTCAAAACAACATCCCAATAAGGATATAAATCACGGCTTCTGTGAACTCTGTATTTATACATTCAGTGTTCACATCAGGGATGAAAGGTAGCTCCTCTCCTCCTAACTCAAGGTGTGTAACCTTGAGACATAAATCTAATCAGCTAACTTGGCATTGAACTCTTCATTTGAAACACTCACTGCTGAAGGTGGGGTAACTGGAAATTCTTCAGATTTAATTGTGCAACATAGAATCAAAGAAATGGAGTCATAAGAAAATGGCCATTCCCTGTTGTTATTTTGCTAAACGCTCTGGTCACCAAAATGTCCTCTATGTTTTTATGTTTTATAAATACATAGGTTTATCACAGTGTCTGCTAGATTTGTGCCCAAATAAAAATAAGTTGCCTTGGTCCTGTTGCTTTATCTAGCAACATAAAAGTAACTAATACAGTTGGTTATTGATTTAAAGGGGACCTGAAGTTGGCAAGAAGATGCTTCCCATGTGAGCTTAGTTTCTAGCTTTGGTCATATGATCCACCCTCAGCTAAGTTGTGGCAGTAGGGAATAAAATTGTTTGCCTTGACTTTCATTTACTTATTTTATTTTTACTCTTAGCTGTACCTTAGATAAAATTATGTCAAACTGGTAGCACCTGCCTGTAAATATCCAACTAGAATTGTATTACTAAGAACTTCTTATTCCTACTGGGCTTAAAACACAAAGTCAAGAGTTGGTGTGACTTATATCTAGTTGTTCATCAGTTCCAATTTAGTGAGGTATTCATCTGACTTCAGAATTACAAAATATCCTTTGCTTTAAAATATCTGCTTATATTTATACAGCCTGCAGATGAACTGTCTTTTCTAAGTACACACTGAAAATCTAAGAATGTACCTATCTATTGATTTCCTCCATTAACCTTTCTTCCTTTGCAGGGTATATTATTGCCATTGTCTCCCACCTCTTATCTTTTTTATTCATGTCAAGCATCATCTCAGTTGTAGGCTTCCAGCCTAGCATCATTAGTTTCATATCTATCTCTTCTTCTCATAGGCCGTACACAACAAAGAAGCATCGTGTTCAAAAGCATATCTCAGCTACATACACGTCCACACACAGAGTGCTGTGTTTTAATGTAGGAAAGACCAAATTAATAATGGCTCTTTTGTTTCTTCCTACAAACAAAACTCAGATGAACTGACAGCCATTAAATGAACTGTTTAGTTATTTCCTCTCTCTCCTTTCCCTCTTCTCCTTCCCTTTGCCTCTTCTATCTCACTGCCTGTCTCAGTCACTGTTCTGTTGCTGTGAAGACACCACAACCAAGACGACTCTTATAAAAGAAAGCATTTAATTGAGGACTGGCTCACAGTTTCAGAGGGTTAGTCCATTAGCATCATGATGGGGTGCATGGGAGCACACAGGCAGGCATGGTGCTGGAAAGGAGCTCAGAGGTTTCCTTCCTGATCCACAGGGAGCAGGCAGAGAGGAGGACACTGTATTTAGTGTGGGCTGTTGAAACCTCAAAGCCTCCTCCCACACCTCCTCCCACAAGGTCACATGTCCTAGTCCTTTCCAAACAAAGCCCATTTACTGGGACTAGGTATGCAAATTTACCAGTCTTTGGGGGGCGTTCTCACTCAAACCACCACACTGCCCTTCTCTCCCTGTCCCGTGGCCTTCCATTCTTTTCTCTTCTTCTTCCATCTTTTCCCTTCATTTCTCCTCCTCCTTGCTTTTTCTAAATTGCATTTCCTAAATGCAAACTCTGAACATTTCTAGGATAAGGTAAGTAAATTTGTCTTCCTAAGATGTTTACCTAAATCTCTTCAGTTTCCGCAAGTGGGTGCCAGGGAAATGACTCAACCTGTGCTCCCCTGGGGCAACTATGAGGGAAATGTGCTTCTGCAGGGCTGGGCTTTACTGTGCCCTCACAAGTTTGCTGCCACTAGACTCGCCTACTGACTTTCCAAAAGGAACACAGAGGAACAAGAGGCCACTGTGAAGTCGAGGCAAGAAAAGAAGAATGGCTTTTAGCTTCTCTAGTTATGCTGACTTTGTGCCTGTCTCAGATTTCTGTATATTTGCAAATGGAGAACAATCAAATGAGAGCTTTCATTCCTATTGCCCCTCTTTCTCTCTCCCTTCTCATGGTAATCATTTTTTTTCCCTACTTAACCTAGTGACACCATTAGTTTTCTTTTCACCCCTAATTATAATAACAATGGTCTTAAAATGTGTGCTCACAGTGGTCATCTTGACCTCTGCTCACCATCCCTTTCACCCTGCTCAAGTCAAGAAACTTGTATTATTATTATTTATCATCATCATCATCATCATTATTATTGGTTTTTCAAGAAAAAATTTCTCTGTGTAACAGTTCACTTGTCCTGGAACTTGCTTTGTAGACTAGACTGACCTCTAACTCACTGAGATCTGCCTGCCTCTGCCTTCCAAGTGCTTGGACTAAAGGCATGTGTAACCACCACCTGACTGTATTGAGTTTTCTGTTTGTGGGTTTGTCCTCTCCTTTGGAAACAAAGATGCACCTTACCATGGTTCCCATCATCACAAACCCATCTCCTTCTTAAAGAAAACCTTGGTATGACTATAAAATCATTTGTCCAAATGCTAGTTCTTCCAACATTGGGGAAGTTATGAACCTCAAACTTTTCTTGAAAATTTGATCCATAGCCTTTAACACTTTTAGTGAATTCCATTTCCTACTCTTTTCATTATTTCCTCATTCTTCCTTTCAGACATCTCATCTTTTCAAGAGTAAAGCCAGACACATTACTCTAATAAGATTCTGGCCAGTGAGGATTCAGCGAGAAGGCTCCCACACAGCTTAGCATTAATCTTTTACTGTATTATTCCATGAATGCTTTTTAAACTATTACAGGAATCCTGAGTTTGTGGTTTACAGTACCCCACCCCCATATGCTTTTTTCTAGACTCCTAGACTCCTGAGACACTAATTTCCAAGGAGATTGTTGATTTTCCTGTGAGCTCATTCCCCCCCCCCCCTTTTTTCCTCTGAAGATCTCTTTAGAAAAGTGGGGGTTTTTGTGTGTGTGTGTGTTTAGGCATAGAAAGATTGCAAAGCCCAATTTGTTTAGAAGCAAACTTGAGCTATAAGCCAACTGCAGAGTTGAAAGAGAGGTAAACAGATAAATACTTTTCAGGGCCCAGTATAAAATAAAAGTGTAATAGGCTCCTGATATAGAACTGACTAAACAATGTAAGATGATGACAGTAGAAGATTAGTTCCTGTAAGCACAGGTCCCCGTGTGATCTCAAAGTCATGTGCTCATGGAGTGAGAAGGTGGCAGGGCTGAAGGGAGAGGTTCCTGGTTCTGTAGACACAGATGATTGATAACTGATTGATAAGTGAGATAGACTCCCCACTTTCTAAAATATTAAAAACCATTTCCTCTGGGGAGAATCTCAGTGGGTAAAAGTACTTGATGGGAAAGCATGAGGATATGAGTTTAAATCTCCAGGATCCAGGTAAAAAGCCAGATGTGGCCATATGGACCTGTTATCCTGAAGTAGGTACAAGCAGATCCCAGAAGTCAGCTGACCAGTTGAGCCAAAACTGTGAACTTCTGGTTCAGTGAGAGACCTGGTCTCAAAGTAATGAGGTTGGGAGTAGTAGTAAATATATCTGACATCCTCCTCAGGTTTCCATATATAGATACACACATACAAACACACACACACACACACACACACACACACACACACACGACTGGATTCACCCATCTATAGAACATACATAGTGTTTCTTGGTTAATTACTTAAATGTGTGTTTGTTTCCTTTTAAAAGTAGAAACTTTCTCTGTATTTCAGCATAGTGACCTGAACTTAATTTTACTCAACTTTTTTTTTTGTTACAAAATATTATGTTCTGTAAATGCATAAAATTGCACCAAGGGCACACAGAGAAGACATGTGGTCTTATCTGTTAAAAATAAAGTTTTAGGACACAACACATTCATAAAAAACAGTCATTGCCCTCAAGTGGTTTCCAGTTTGAGGCAGGAAGATGAATTTTCTTTTTTTTAGAAAGACTGTGAAAGGTAACTTGGTCAAGTTTGACTCCTTTGTTGTGCATTGTTGGGACATAGTGGGCTATGCTCTTTTCAAAAAAATTTCTGTTAGTATTGCTTTCAGGGTGGTCATAGATTGCTTAGGGCTCAGTGCGTGCACTTGGGCTGTTAAAGAGTGGTGTTGTGGTGTGTACAATGCTCTTGTACACTGTAAAGATTTGTCATTCGTATTGGTTTAATAAAAAGCTGATTGGCTTGTAGCCAGGCAGAAAGTATAAACGGGACAGTGAGGCTAGGGGAATTCTGGGAAGATGAAAGGCAGAGATGTAGTCACTAGCCAGACACAAGGAAAGCAAGTTGCCTCACTGAGAAAGGTACCAAATAATGTGGCTAAACACAGACAAGAATTATGGGTTAATTTAAGTTGTAAAAGTTAGTTAATAATAAGCCTGAACTAATAGGCCAAACAGTTTATAATTAATATAAGCCTCTATTTGTTTCTTTGGGACTAAATTGCCGTGGGACTGGGCAGGACAGAAACTTTCATCTTTAAGAGATGGCTTCCTGGTTGTGCTGGTGGCACCGATGGCCCTGGCTCTTTCAAAAGGTCTTAGTACAGAACACTTAACTTGGGTTTGTGAGCAGTGTGCTACTAATTGCTTAATGGTGACATACACCTGCTATCCCCCAGAACTGTGGTGGTGAGCATGACTCACAGAGATGGTTAACGTACCGCCACCATGTTGAGTTGGGCAGAGTCAACAGGCAAAGTCACAGTGTTAGTTTCTGGTCAGAAAACGATTACAGATATACAATAAAGACAGATTCAGACAAAAAAGCCTCTCAATGAGCCACTGTAAGTTTGATAAATGTACATGGGCTTAAGACAGAGAGGATAAAAGATAGACAGAATCATAGATAAAAAGTAATTTAAGGATATTAATTAAACTGGGGTTCCTAAAGGAAAAATGGAATAAAAAATCATTATGGGCCATGAAAAGATGAAAATTACACAGACTCAAGATTATATATATTATTGTGTTTTCTTTGAATTTTTTGATTACAGAGAGACATTTGATTCTGAGGGCTGCTAGGCTAAAACAACATATATATTTTAAGTTATCTTAATTTCAAGATTTGAGTCTTAGGATTTGTTGCTTTGGAAAAGAGGTTCTGCTTTTGTTTCAGCAGAGGATAGGAACCTATGGATTCCTTCCAGGCTAATGTGGTTTGATGGAACAGAACCCCCTAAAGGTCTCCAAAAACCCTAAAAATGCTTTGATCAACAAACAGCAGGAAGCAATTTGGAGAACCCTATGTACAAATTTTCAAAATGATTATTTATAAATGTTTATTTTCATTTAAAAATGGTGTGTATAAATGATTGATAGTCATAGTCAATCTCTTTCTTAAAAAGGGGGGCTGATATAGAAATGAATAAATTTTACTTAAGCACAAATTTAAGGTCAATTATGTTACAATATATTTGTTATATATATATATATATATTCCTTTTTAAGGCATTATGTTTATGCAGCTCACTTAAAATGTAATGTATAATTAAGAAATACAGATTAATAGATAAGTCATCTATAATAATCAAACTTTTAACATGTTAGGTTTTCTAGATATACGGAGATATATTTCAATTAGATAATCTTCAATACTTCAAAAACATACAGAAGATAACATCTAAAAGATTTTAGGAACTTAGACTTTTCTCAACAATGAGACATGTCTGTTTCTGGCACCATCAATTACTTCAGAGAGGTTGATGGGCATTGAAGAAACTCACTATGGAATTTGCCTTCAATATAACAAGGCTAGCTATTTGAGCAAGAAACTGCTCCTACCTGGATGGCTTGATGGTATGCTATATGAACCTGAAATGCAGGACTGCTGTGTCCCCGGCACCCCGGCCGCCTGGCTAGCTTATGCCCCAAAATAACAACACACAAATTGTATTCATTTAAACACTGCTTGGCCCATTAGCTCTAGCCCTTACTGGCTAATTCTGATATCTCAATCAACCCATTTCTAATAAACTGTGTAGCACCGGTCTTACCAGGAAAGATTCAGCATGTCTGACCTGGCGGCTTGCTTCATTGCGTGTGTCTGCCTCAGAGAGCAGAGCTATCGTGTCTGCCCTGGAGAGGGGAGCATGGCGTCTCTGAGCTCACTTCCTCTTCCGCCCAGCATTCTGTTCTGCCTACTCCACCCCCCTAAGGGATGGCCTATCAAAATGGGCCAAGGCAGTTTGTTTATTAACAATGACCTTCCTCCATCACAGGACCCACAGAAAAATGACTGCTTAACTTGCTAAAATGATGCTTCAGGGTTTCTGCTTCACAGAGAAAACTGCTGGAAATTTTGAAGGACACAGAAGAAAGCAATTGATGAACTTTGCCAGTATAAGGCCAAACAACTCTTTAAATTTCCTTCCTGCTTCACTGAAAAGTCCTCCAGATGCCATGGGCCTATAGGCTGAAAATGGGTACCCCAATATTACAAAAGAACTTTGGGTGAGTTTTCAGGAAGCAAGATGTCTCTGTCATTTCTAGAACTATGGAAGTTGCTTATAATGCACTTCTTGTTTATTTAGGTAATATTATATCCTTCTGGAGTCTTTGATAAAGTTGAAGACCAGATATTTATAATTATAGGTTTCCTTGACAAATTAGGTATAAAATTTTAGACTCACAAAGATAGGCTAGATGTTATTTTCCTCAATTTGCTAATGTAAATGGACTAAATTTTGTAACCATAATTCTTGCTTGATAACTGTTTTATATATGTAATTTTACTATGTTAAAGTTAAAATCTTTTTAATTAGACAGAAAGGGGAAATGATGTGGGATGTTCTTCTGCATGTGTGTTGCTTTTATTGCTTAATGAATAAGCTGTTTCAGCCAATGACTTAAGAGAGTGAAACCAGGGGGAAATCTGACAGAGATAGACAAAGAGAGAGTAGGCAGAGTCAAGGAAATGCCATGTAGCTTCTGAAGGAGAAAGATACCAGAATACTACCGGTAAACCACAACCTTGTAGAGATACATAGATTAATAGAAATGGGTTAATTTAAAATGTAAGAGCTAGCTAGCTAGGAGTATATCAGAGCCATTGGTCAGTGTTATAATTAATATAGTTTCTGTGTGATTATTTGGGTCTGGGCAGCTGGGAAACAAAAGTACAGTTTCTCTTTACAGAGTAATATCAAAACCAGAAAAACCTACAGATCATATTTAGTTTGCTTAGCAGCTAACAGAGCTTTCAATGCAAGCTTTGCACCCTTGTCAAGCTTTAATTTTCTACCCAACAAAATTAGTAACCACTTCTAAGTTAAGTTAGCAAATTGGCAGTGAACATCCTATTGAATTCACTGGTGCCATCGAAGAGTTTTCCTTCTATTACTGATAGTCTCTGAGAGATGCAGATATTCCCAAACAAGCCCCTTTCCCTCAAGGTCCTTAGAGTCTATAAAAGAAGTGCAATGGTTACAGAAGAGAAATATAAATGAAATAGGAAATGATGAATCTTACAAGAGAGTTCAACCCAGTTAATGAATTCAGAAGCATCTGGGAAGCACAGCATTACAGTGGAGGCAGGCTCCAGGTAAGCCATGGGGAGGCTTCTTCAAACATCTGGCATTGAGAAAACATTCTAAGGAGAAGACTACATATTAAAATAGATAGGGAGAGTTTGTAACTACTGGAAAACTTACATAAAAACCATTTGAAATTAGGGATTGTTAGTTGTAGGTCTCAAGGGTCTTAACTAAACTCAGAGTTAGAATTTTTCTAGGTACAATGTAGACTCTGCAAAAGATGAGAATGAGTATTAACAAATAACAAATATTGTTCAGACAAAGAATTTTAAAACAACAGAGGTATAGTCTAGTACCTCTAGTATACAGAGGTATAGTCTAGTAACCATCCATAAAGTCATATTTCCTTCTAGGACTGTGTATTCACCATCATATCGCCATCTCATTCAGTAATGTCAATCTGGTATTTACTAAGGAATGCCTGCTCTGGTCAACTACGTGGGGGGGGGGGGCTTTCCTTCAGCCTACCGAAGACTGGAATAAAAGAGTCTCAGTTGTAATTTGAATGAGTACAGCAATTAAAAAGAACCCACAGGCACAAAAATATTACCTATTTCAGAACCTTGAGAACTTTCAAATAATCTCATAATAAACTGGGCAAAGAAGGTTGAACCAAAGTTACTAATGCGATTATCATGATTAAATAACAAAAACATCACAAACCAATTACATTCTATGAAACATTCCTATTTTCTAGGAATTATATCATTTACTTAACTGCATTATAAAATTTCATCTTCCCCAAACTTATGTAATACAGATACTATTTTCTCTTAGTAAAAAAAGTGACATTTAGTAATATTATCTAACTCAGCCAAGAGCACACAACTCCAATGCATTGGAGGTGTTATTTCACCCAAGTTTTTATAATATATAACAAAAATATCTTAATCTTAGCATTTAAATTTATTCTGTTTTTCTTAACCCCCCTTTTTCAATGAAGATAAATTTCTCAGAGATTTAAATAATGAATATACCCCCCATTTTAAAGTCCAGTTAGAGTAGGGTTTGCTTCAGAGCTGATCCTGGCTTCCATATTGCAAGGTGAAGTTGTGCCAAACAAAAGGATCTTTTCATTGTCTTTGTTAAGACTGCATTCATTTGGGGCTGGGGCTCGACACAGGGTTTCATGTGTGTCCCTGGCTGTACTAGAACTTGCTCTGTAGACTAGGTTGGCCTCAAACTCACAAATCAGCCTGCCTATGCCTCCCAAGGGCTGGGATTAAATGCATGTACCACCACTGTTCGGCAAGACGGTATTCTTAATCTACTCTAATGAAACACTTTTGGGCCACTTTTCCACATTTTGGGGATTTTGTTGTTGTTGATGGTTGTTTGTTTTGTTTTTGTCACTCTGATTGCACATCTGAAGTGTCTTTCTAGAAGTGCAATGTGAACCTGAAGTGGGGATGCAGCTTTGCTGGTAATGCTGAGCAAGGTGCCAGCCACAGCTTAGATGCTAAGCTTTTATCTGAGCATAGAGAAGGGTGAAAAATGTCTGATGTCCCTCTTTCTTTACTTTTTGACAAAGTTTATGTTCTCCTGCTTCTTCTGTGGCATTAATGCCACTATGAGGAGGGAAAGAAGCCAGCAAGTGGAAGCCTCTTCATCAGGGATTGAATGATTGATGTGCCAATCATTTCAATGATATTCTTACCCAACTATTGCCATCATAGAGAAAGAAACAAAGTGACCTTGATTAAGTATGATAATGATTTTCAGCAAGATCAAGATGTTATATAACCTTCCAGAAACCCAGAAAGCAGTACAACAAACTTAGACAAGTGTACAGATGTGTTGGGAGACAATGGAAAGGAGTCGAACCAAGAGACATACCTTCATACTGCAGAAAATACAGAACTGCTTGACATTTCATTCCATGCATTTGTTTCACAGAGCCCCAGTATGAAGAACTTGACTTCATGAAAATGCTAATGCTACAAATATCTTCAGTCCCCATCTTTACATTTGAAAACATCCTTCAATCCCCCGAGCAAGCTTGGTTTGAGTTTGAGTTATCAAGAAGACTTGATGGACAAGTTGTCCTTGGAATCTTACTCCTTAGCAATAGTCTTGTTTGTTTTTCACCTGAATTTGTTAGTCAAAGTCCTTGGTGAAAAATGGTTGTCTTTTCAAGATATGTTCTGGTACAGATGGCCTCTTTGTCACTTTGTGAGGAAAATGGCTGGATAACAATTGTCATCTCCAGGTTATCTATATTACATTTTTTTATTGTTATCATTAGAAGTTGTATTGTCATCTTACCTGGGAAAAGTACATTGTCATTAAACTTATCATGTGTTTATGTGATGTTTATTAAAATCTCAATTTACTTGGAGACAACAGCAGCATTTCCAATAGGCACACAAGAGAACAGATGTGAACTCTATAGATGCCAACTGTAAGAAGATAAAGGACTGGAGAGATGGCTCAGTACTCAGCACTGGCTGCACTTCCCAGAGATCCTGAGTTCAGTTCCCAGCAACCACTCAATGGCTCACAACCATCTATAGTGGGATCTGCTGCCGTCTTCTGACATAATAAATAATTTCTTTTCATTTTTAAGGTAGAATTAAAGTTGGCAGCATTCAGTAAAGTTCTTTGGAGTGTTAACTGGTTCCTTATTCACTATTGGCTTGTTTTAATCCTTTAGAGCAGTGGTTCTCAACCTGTGGGCCAGTATCCCTTGGATCACCTAACAGATATCCTGAATATTGAATATTTGCATTATAATTCATAATAGTAACAAAATTACAGTTATGAAGCAGCAACAAAATATTTTTATGATTAGGGGTCACCTCAATTAGAGGAACTCTATCAAAGGGTCGCAGTATTATGAATGCTGAGAACCACTGCTTTGGAGTGATCAACTGCTAACTTGAAAATTAGTAAGTAATTTTCTTTTTTTTTCAGACATAACATATATAGGGGCCTAGGTCAGACCGCTACAGGTTCCCTGATCTCTGCAAGCCCCATGAGTCCCTGTCAGTTTATTCTCTTGTGTCTCTGGTCCCTCTGATCCTTCCTTCCCCTCTTCCACAGGACTTCCTCAAGGCCAATAATTTTCCAAGTCTGATAGGAAACACTTTTTTTGCTGAAATGAAAGCATTTTGTACCCATAGTTTTTTTTAGTTTTGATGAACAAGAATTAAACTTATATGAGGTATTTTCTCTATTATCAGGAATACACACACACACACACATACACACACACCTGGAACTCTATGGCTAGAGACACTCACTATTGAAACAAACCACATATTTCTCCACTCAGGCACACATCACCACTTAAGGAATCTTAAGTTATGACCTAAGAAACTGTGTTAGGAGATGGGGCTCAGCTTCTTTCTTCTTGCTTTGCTGTCATCTATGAGACCTTGAGGCCAATTCTTCTTTACAAGTCCTCATCAGCATTCTTTCTCTGCGCTGCCATGGTTAGATGATAGCACAGCGATTTGGCATGGAAGAAACACGATGTCTGGCTGTTGAGTAGAGCTTTAGGGATGATTAATAAGTGACTGTGGGTTCTATCTGGATTCCTCATTTTGTTTATCAGTGACCCCATAAGGATACAAGGTACTCCTATTTTTCAATATGAGGAATTTATCCTACATGTTATATATTTATAATATGAAGGAATAATATTAGGAATTCATTCTAAATATTATATATTTATATAGCAAATAATATATCTAATTATGACATTAAAATTCCAAGCTCATTTCTTCAAGAGAAAAAAATGTAATCCAAATGACATAAAATTCCTGTTTCCTATATGATCTATGTATATTTAATGCAAAAATATAATAAAATCACAAGTCAACCTTCATTCTAATGGCATTCATTTAAAACTTCAGACAACTCAAAATACAGATTAAATAATGAATACCTGTTTGCACTTAGACTGTATCCCTGAACTGTGGCAGAAATGTCAGGATTTGCACAGTAAAAACAATAATATCATGACAAAGGGGTTTCAAGAAAAAAAGCAGAACAAATTAGCACAGGAAATTATGTAGGATTATGGAATTCAAAATCCATTCATGCTTTTATGGCTAAGAAAGCAAATATCAAGAACCAAGTTCTTCCCTTCTCTTGATCACTAAGATGGCCTTACTATCTCTGATGCCCTCGGTATTCTTTGGCAAACAGACATGGCAACACAGTAAAGCCTGGCAGGAACCAGGACCAAGTCCAAGCGTCCTCACCTCGTCATTATGAATATTACTGTGATATTGTTGAATGACTTTATAAAATTCCTCTTGTTATTCCACCTCATCAATTACACATTTACTTTAACGACATGGGCATAGCTTGTAAATCTCAATGAGGAAGAAAGCAGTTTTCCAAACTAAAACATCAAGAATGTTCATCCTTTCTCCAACATTTGTACACAGATTCCAAGCAGCGTCGTTGGTGATTTTATATAAAGAAGAGCTGTGGACACATCCTGACTACTTCTCTCTCTGGACATGCCTCTTGTTGATGGGAAACATTTTATTCATTCTTGCTCCCCTATATCCTGTTGGAATTCTTGTAATGGGAAATGTGAACTCACTGAGAGATCACACAAACTTTAATATTGGGATACCCTGATGCCAGGCCACATATTCTATAGCCTTCTGCATACTTATCTTACTTCTGGGGTTGTGTCACCAGCTCTTCTTTAGAGAGGAAATTTTTATATTAAATCTTCAAGAGACTACAAAGTGACAGGTGAGTAAATTGCTTGTTGAATCTTGAAGTTGTTATAAAAAGGGGCTCATGAGATTTTTATAAAGCCTCAATTGCCTTGTCAGCTATACTACTGGCAAGCCACCACCAAGCAGAGCAGCCACCGCTGAGAGAGCAGCCTTCATTCCTACTGTCTTTGTCTTATCGGATTTCTCTGTGGGTTATCACAGTAAAAGGGATATATAACCTTAAAGTCTGATTTAGCAACTTCCTGATGCATTTGGGAAGAGACAACTTAAAGTATTCTGTTACTTCAACTCAAGACCCACTTGGCTATTTTCTTTTTAAAATATTGTATGTAAGAGTAGTATTTTGTCTGCATGTATTTAAGCACACTGCCTGGAGTGCCTAGTGCCTACAGAAGTCAGAAAAAAGCACTAGATCCCTGGGAACTGGAGTTACAAGACAGTTGTGAGCTGACATATGGGTGCTGGATGTGGAACTCAGGCCCTCTGGAAGAGCAGTGAGTGCTCTGATTGTTGAACCATCTCTCCAGTCTTAGGCTGTGTTTTCTTGAGACAGACTTGTCTCTGTTATTTGTCCAGGATTGTCACAAAGCTGAAAAAAATCATACTTTTTGAATACAGATACTTCCTTTCAATGCTAAATCCTTGTGTATTTACACCAAAATTGAGTTGCTTCATTTAGGATTCAACAGTCGCTGACAACCCAAAGACACATTTTGAAAAAAAAAAAAACAATTCTAATTAAAAGAGTAAAATTAGAAAGTAAAAGGGAGACTTGATAACAAATGACAGTGAAATTCAGTAAATCAACATGTAGAAGAATGAAAATACATCCATATCTATCATCATGCACATAACTCAAGTCCAAATGCATCAATGACTTTAACATAAAACCAACCACACTGAACCTCAAAGAAGAAAAAGTGTGAAGTACACTTGAATGCATTGGCACAGGAGACCACTTCCTAAATAAAACCACAGTAGCACAGACACTGAGAGAAACAATTAAGAAATGGGACCTCCTGAAACTGATAAGCTTCTATAAAGCAAAGAACACAGTCAACAAGACAAAATGGCAGCCTACAAAATGGGAAAAGATCTTCACCAGAGGGCTGATTTCCAAAATATACAAAGAACTCAAGAAATTGGTCATCAAAAGAACAAATAACCCAATAAAAATGGGGTATAGGCCTAAACAGAGAACTCTCAACAGAGAAATGTAAAATGGCTGAAAGACACTGAGTAAATGCTCAACATCCTCAGTCATCAGAGAAATGCAAATCAAAACAACTCTGAGATTCCATTTTACAGCTGTAAAGAATGGCAAAGTTCAGAAATACTGATGACAACTTATGCTGGAGAGGATGTGGGGTAAAGGGAACACTCCTGCATTGCTGGTGGGAATGCAAACTGGTAGATGCTTTAGATGTCAGTATGGCAATTTCTCAGAAAATTAGGAAACAACCTTCCTCAAGACCCAGCAATACCACTTTTGGGTATATACCAAAAGGATGCTCAATCATACCACAAAAAAACATGTGCTCAACTATGTTCATAATGGAATTGTTTGTCATAGCCAGAACCTGGAACAACCTAAATGTACCTTGACCAAAGAACAGCTAAGGAAAATGTGGTACATTTCACAATGGAGTAATACACAGCAGAAAAAAAATAATGACTTTTTGAAATTTGTGGGCAAATCTAGAATGCGTCATATTGAGTGGATAACACAGACTCAGAAAGACAAATATCATATGTACTCACTCATAGTGGCTTTAAAAGCAAGGAAAAAAAAAAACAGCCTACAAATCACAATCCCAGAGAACCTAGACAACAATGAGGACCCTAACAAAGACATACACGGATATAATGTACATGGGAAGTAGAAAAAGACAAGATCTCTTGAGAAAATTGGGAGCATGGGGACCATGAGAGAGTGTTGAAGGGGAGGGGATAAAAAGGGAGGGGAGCATAGAAAAATATATAGCTCAATAAAATAAAGAATCACACAAAAAAATCTTTGTTTCTAGAAATATTCTGTCTACAATCCCTTTTAAGGTGACCTTGTTTGTCGCACAATACTTGATATTTTGAATTGGTAAAGGTTTACTTTGAGCACTGTATAACTCTAGTAAATGACTCATTTTTCTTTCCTTTTTCTCTAATTCTTCCCCAAGCATTAAAAGCTGCTGTATGACATAAAAATATATATTTTGCTACAGAGGTAGGGTGTTTGCCTGCATTTATGAAGCTCTGACTTCAGTTCCTAGCACTGGACAGGACAAACATAACTCTTCACGTCATCACTAAAATGCTCAGTCATCTGGAGGCGCTGCAGCAGCATCCCCCCTTCATGTGTGACGCTGTCACATCTTTTGTCCGTTTCCTCATCATCTAGATGGAATTTTTAAAATACTATTAATGTATTATAAAGAATAAAACTTTTCCTCATTAAAAATGAAAAAAATGTCCCCAGTTAGTTCCTGGGGCAGCTGAGGACAGAGAACCTGAAATGACCCTATCCTATAGCCATACTGATTAATATCTTGCATATCACCATAGAACCTTCATCTGGAGATGGATGGAGATAGAGACAGAGACCCACACTGGAGCACTGGACTGAGCTCCCAATGTCCCAAGGAGGAGCAGAAGGAGGGAAAATATGAGCAAAGAAGTCAGGACCACGAGGGGTGCACCCACCCACGGAGACAGTGGGGCTGATCTATTGTGAGCTCACCAAGGCCAGCTGGACTACGACTGAAAAACCATGGGATAAAACCGGACTCTCTGAATATGGCGGACAATGAGGGCTGCTGAGAAGCCAAGGACAATGCCACTGGGTTTTGATCCTACTTCATGTTCTGGCTTTGTGGGAGCCTAGCCAGTTTGGATGTCCACCTTCCTAGACCAGGATGGAGCGGGGAGGACTTTGGACTTTCCACAGGGCAGGGAACCCTGACTGCCCCTCAGACTGGAGAGGGAGGGGGAGAGGAGTGGGGGGGAAGAGGAGAGGGAGGAGGGGGGAAAAGGGAGACGGGGAGGGAAATGGGAGGCGGGGAGGAGGCGGAAATCTTTTTTTTTTTCAATAAAAAAATTATATTTAAAAAAAATGAAAAAAAAATCACACCTTAAAAAGACATCTTTCACCAAGTTTGGAAATCTAAAAGAAACAGATAAATTTTTAGATGTGTCTGATTTGCCAAAACTGAACTAAGAAGTGGTAAATAAAAATTTTAAAGGTGGCCAACCTTTCCTTGCTTTATTTTCTCAGCAGTGGAATGGCATTGGTATTCGTCACAATGCCTGTGCTCTGGCTCAGAGCAAGCAGGGGTTGAATAATACATGAGCCCATGGCTAGATGACTAAGAAATACACTAAGAGAAGAGCTGCAAAGAATTTTAAATCTTAGATCAAAGTTTGGGAGAATTGAGTAGGATGTTTTTAAAATCTGGGTTTGATTTAGTAAATTTTTTTATTTTATTTTCTATGTATTTTTTTACCATAATTTTATGAAATTTAAGAAAGTTTAGCCTTAGGAGATTTTAGTTTCTAATTTAACTTTAGCTATACAAGTTGGGAATTAATGAAGAGATCTCTCTACCCATAAAGACTCAATTATATAGACTCTAACAGTCTTCTCTACTTCCTCTTAAGACAGGAACAATCCATTGTGTAAATGTATCACGTTTTTTTTATCCATTCTTTGGTCAAGAGGCATTTAGGCTGTTTCCAGGTTCTGGCTATGACAAACGATGCTGCTATGAACATAGTTGAGCACATGTCCTTGTGGCACGATTGAGCATCCTTTGGATATATATCCAAAAGTGGTATTTCACAACAGAAAAAAAAATAACAACAGCTTGAATTTTTCAGGAAAATGAATGGAGCTAGAAAACGTTATTTTGAGTGAGGTAACCCAGACACAGAAAGACAATTTTCATACAATTTTCATATGTACTCACTCAAAGGTGGTTTTTAAACATAAAGCAAAGAAAACCCTCCTACAAACTACAATTCCAGAGAACTTAGACAACAATGAGGACACTAAGAGAGACTTACATAGATTTAATCTACATGGGAAGTAGAAAGTAGAAAAACACAAGATCTCCTGAGTAAATTGGGAGCATGGGGACCTTGTGGGAGGGTTGAAGTGGGGAGGGGAGAGGCAGGGAGGGGAGCAAAGAAAAATTTAGAGCTCAATAAAAATCAATTTAAAAAAAGACAGGCACAATCGGTTTCAAATGAGCTTGTCCAATCCTCTGACGCTAGCCCAGTTGGCACTGTTTTCTGCTACATCTCTACCCTGCAGAGATCCCATTGTCATTTGTCACTGTGTCTGACGACAAATTTCTTCTTCAACCTGTTACAGACTCTTTGCAATTTTTTTTGTTGCTGTTGTTGCTATTGCTTTACCATTTGTACATTTCACAGAAATGGTTTGGGTGGAAGAAAAACTACCAAGAAAACTAAACCATCAAGTAGCCTAATTTCTAGCAGTCCTAAACAAGATACAACTCCATTTGGGATATATGGGGAATAAACATGAGAAAATGGGAGAAATTGCTTTCCCTACAGATAATCGATAGACAGACAGGATAGAGAATAAATATATGATAGATAGATGATAGATAGATAGATAGATAGATAGATAGATAGATAGATAGATAATTTCAATTTTGCATTGCCATAGGAGAAATAAGCAAAGGATAGTGCCAAAGCATAATATGAAATCTGGTTTATCCTTACAAAAACAGTGGAGTACTAAAAAAGTTCAATAAAGACTACCTGGAGTAACACTTTTCCTCCATCACCCACCTCATTCTGTACTATCTCAGAGCCTAAAAAACATGGTGTTAAAGGAGGTAGTCCAGACGCAGGAAGACAAATGGCATGTGTTCTCTCCCATCCGCCATTCCCAGCTCCAAACCCTCAGGTGTGAGTGTACAGTACGGAAAAGTTACAGAAACCAGGAAGTTCTAAAGGGATCATGGCAGGGTGGGAGAGGAATAGCAGGATGCAGGGTGGGAGAGGCTCCCACTGTGGAAGAGGGGGACGGTCAGTACGGAAGGAGAAGGAGGGCAGAGGGGCAAATAGCACCAAGCTTGTTTGATAAACCATCAAAGAATCATTTTATATTTATCTAAAATTAGACACAAGACATATAAGTGTATGGGTATATACACACACAGAAACACACACATGCATGCACGCACGAATCAAGTTAAACCATTTGGGCTGACAATTCTCCCTACAAAAATAAGTAGCAAAAACCCCAGGACCAGGCAGCAGGGAAGTCCTTTTGACTTGGTTGGTTGGGTAAATCAAGCGACTCTCAAAACAACATAGGTTAGCAGTATAGCATATAGGTTTTACATGGGGTCCAGTGTTGACCCTACCTGTGATGCAGCAATCCTTGAGAACCCCAGTACTCCAAGATGGTTAGCACTACAGAGAGAGGGTGGATGTGGGAATCAGCTGGACCTGTTTTTGACTCCCAGCTCCTTTTCAGCTATGACCTTGGACAAGTCACTGCACTGCCGGAAACTTATTTTATATATCTTAAGGTCAAAATTACATCAGCTTCTTGATAAACTCAATAGTGTGTGCTTTTAATTGCTAGTCCCCAAGGCCTCTAACACTGGAAAATTTTTAGTGAGACTCATTTGGAAGTGAATAAGTAAGTTATTACTTTTATATTATTAAAAATATGGAAATTATTAGGAATTCATAAGTATGGATTTTAACAGGTAAAATGGTCATTTATTAAAGTTTATGCATATAAAATTAGCATTAAATAGAATGCCTGAAAAAATTGGGACACAACAACATATTCTTTTTCATTAAATTAATCTTTCAACAGTTTCATAAATGTCTATAATGTATCCCAGTCACTCACAGCATCTCTCCTGTCCTATTTTAGAGACCGTAAAAAATTATCTTTCTGACTGATTTTTGTTAGTATAAGGGAGCTTTCATATTTATGTATGTTCATGCTTGAAACAATATTTTAAAGCAGACCCATCTGAGACTTTTTGAGAATCGCCCATGTTCCAGTGAGCTGTCTGGGCAGTTGGCCACGTTTTCACCAAAGCTGTCCCCCAGATCCTCAAATTCTAGCAGGTAAAAGCGTCCTCTGTGGAACATGGGCTTTGAAAGAAACTGGAGGAGTAGATGATTGGCTGTAGTAAGGAGGCCACTTGTTTGTTCCCAGCTGCCCAGACCCGAAATAACCACACAGAAACTGTATTAATTAAATCACTGCTTGGTCAATCACTTAAGTGTACTGCTAGCTAGCTCTTACATCTAGAATTAACCCATTTCCATTATTTTATATTTTACCACGAGCCCCGTGGCCTACCGCTGGAGGCTCACATCTTCCTCCTCTGGCAGCTCCATATCATCTCTCTGACTCTCTCTTCTTTCCCATTTAGTTCCCCCACCACCAACACCACCACCTTTATTCTGCCCTGCCAGGTCCAAGACAGATTCTTTACTAACCAATGGTATTCACAGCATACAGGGCAGAATCCCACATCAACTGACAGTTGTCTAAAGTTCTGTAAGGAATGGGCATGGTAGGATTAGGAGGAGAAGATGTGGTTGGGGGACGAAATGACACAGAGAGACACTAATTATTTGTCCTAACCAAGATCCCAGGGCAGACTTTCCTTCCCTTAAAAAGGAATCGTGTAGCACTCACCACAAATGGGTTTTTCTCTTCAGTTTTTCTGCTGAAGTGGAAAAATGGAGACCTTGAAGCAGTACAAGCACTTGCTCAATTAGGAATGATCCTGTATTAGTCACTGTGACCTTTCCAAACCCCAGATTCCTCATTTAAACAACACTAGGTACATCTGGGATTTCTAAATTGCTCCTTAGAATAAAGTCCAGTTTGCTAGAGGTTGTTAAACAACAGTGGGAACTACACTTCTGCATATCTTAGACTGCTCGGTGACATTTGGAGGGCAGAGTCTTGCCATCTTCATCTTCTGACCTGTAGATGCAGAGGAACGGGGCAAAGGCTGAGTGGGAGTATGGGAGTATATAAATAAAAATTCTATTTTGTTGTACTAAATTTTTTTCAATCTGTTATAATTGATGCCTAACCTAAATTGTCTTATAAATCTAAATTCCATTAAGTATAGTCTGAATTAATGATGTCACCACCAATATGCAAAAGAATGATGCCTGCAAAACAAGCAAAACCATAAAACTATGGTTGCTTGCTTTTCTTCACTATGAAAAAAGAGGTGAGCAAATGAACTTAAAGGAAAAACAGACTTAGTTTTGGTTCGTGTTCTCAGAAGTATCAGTGCGTGGTCACCTAGGTCTTTTACAATGGGTCTGTGGTGAGGAAGAGTGTCATGCCTCACCTGATGATAGCTGGACGCTGAGAGTAAGCCTACACTCGGCACAGGTGGGGGCTATGTGTGTGCTTCCCCTTCTTACTGCTTCTGTCCCCTCTGGGCTCCAGAATGCTGGGCGACACCACACACACATTGGAGGTGGAGCCCCTGCCCTGATTGTTCTCCCACCTGCCAAGCATCTGAGGAATGCCCTCCAGACACATTCCGTTATGTGCTTTATTAATCTACTAGAGTCTCTAAATCAAATCACACTGACAACTGCAGGATGAAAAACTACAAGAATTTCACGCCAACCCTCTACAAACAACTTGAAACACTTGCATAGCATGGCTTTCTAGTTTAGGGATGTGAGCAAACAGAAGTTCAATTACTTGAGTCTGGAGAGATGGTTCAGGATTAAGAGCACTTACTGTACCAGGAGGTAGGGGTATATGCCTCTAATCTCAGCACTGGGGAGTCAGATGCAAGAGGATCTCTGAGTTTGAGGCCAGACTGGCCTACAGAGCAAGTTTCAGGACAGTCAGAGCTACACAGAGCAACCCTGTCTCAAAAAACTATACACACAGAGAGAAAGAGACAAACAGAGAGAGAAAAAAGTAAAGAGAGACATAGAGAGAAAGAAAGAGAGAGAAAGAGAACACTTACTGCTCTTCCAGAAAACCCATATTCAGTACCCAGCACTCACAACACTGACACCTTCACCCAGACATACATGGCAGACATACAGACATTTAAACATGAATAAAAATTAAAATGAATCTTTAAAAGATTCAAACTCTTCTAATGTATTCCTCTGAACCCATTAAGGGCATTAGTTCTCGTGATTCACTAAGCAGAAATTTACTGAGTGTCTATTATGTTCCAAGAACTGCATCATGTCTGGAGGAACCTTGAAAAATATCACAAACTCCCTCTTCAAGGAATTTCCAGTGTAGTGAAGGACTAAGGTATCATAGGGCTCAACGAGCTATATGCAGGACATTCTGTGGGAGCACAAATTATGTATCTCAAAAGGAAGGGAGAACTTTGGACACATTTCAGATGAAGCAGGGGGTCGACTGAGGGCTAAACTGTGACTAGGAATTAGATCCCATGTTTGAAAGAACAGAACTTTATACTATGAGTCCAGGCAAAGAGACAAAACATAATCTGCTGGGGCTGAGGCCTCAGGGACCCCACAGCTGAGCCTTGGGTCACCCAGGCCAACGTCATACATTCACTTTCTTCTGACATCTCAGAGACAATTCCAAATGTCACATGGCACTCAAGTTTGGGTTGCCAAAAATAAAACCCAATTTAAACCAACATACAGGAAACAAAGCAAGTTTTAAGCTACAATATTGGATGTCTCCTAGAATCAAAAAGAAAATTCAGAAGCCAAGAAAAGTTAAAGAATAAAATAGCAGCCCAAAAGACACAGAGTAGCTGATGAGGAATACTGCCTGGCTCTGGCTCCCGTGCCAGTTCCATTGGGCATCTGGTGGCAGGCTCTAGACCCTTCGGCCCCCCTGGAGGGCTGCACTTGCTGCTACGTTCTCACCTCAGGCAAACCAATACAGACAACCCTGCTCCCCACTCCTCTGCTTCCCCCAGTAGCTGTACCTCGGTTTCCACAGATCTCATGGGGAAACATCTGCCAAGAATGGACATTGCTTCTCATCAGCTCACGTCCACTACATGTTGTCTCCTTCCCAGATCACAGAAATGTTTCATCATTTGCAGCAACAGGCAATGGGCATATTCAAGTGAAGTGTTATGTAAGCATAAAGTATTATTAACACCAGTAATTAACTTTAGTCAGTAAGAATCGTAAACCTTCTAATTTGTGCTCTTTGTAACAAGGGAACAGTTGTCGTTTTCTCTGAAATGATCTAAATTAGCTGCATTTTGAAGTGAGGCTGGATGTCATTACACTATAATACACTAAATTTCTTCAAAGGGGACATTTGCATATTTAAGTTTAAACGAAGTTTGAGCAAACCTATTATATCAATGTCCTCAGTGGTAAGTGTATTATTATATAACATGGCTCATACTGTTTACAGACATTATGCTAAGTATTTTGAAAAATATTTTCAAAGATAATTTCCATTTTTAACCATAATACCTGGAGATGGCCCTAAGGGTAAAAAGTAGTGCATTCCTTGACTGTGGGGCTGACATAAATCTAGAACTCTATTAGCTCAAGCACTGCTTTTGATGTCAAGTTGTTATGAGCCCTGCCATCTATGCTGTATTAAAGGACGTTAGGTTAGTGCCCCATCTACCAACCTCCCCAGTGCTGCAGAACATTAAAGGAAACTCCTTGCTCACGTCACAGTCCAATATGGATCTGCACGGTTGTTATCTTTACAGACGTTTGGAAGTACAGGTTCCTTCTTCCTCGTGGCTCATCCTTCCGTGGGTCCCCAGAGTCCTCGGCAGAGCACATTGCTCTACAGAAGACAAGGAAAAGACACCGTGAAGCAATATCAAAGTTAAGTGCAAATGTCTTGTGTTTAAGTTTCTGGATCCGTCAGACTTTGTATTAGTTTTCTTTTTGCTATAGCTGACAAAAGCCAATGTTAGGCAACATTTGTTTGGCTCAAGGAGAAGTCCATCATAGTGACGAAGACACGGAAGCACGGAACTTCCAGCTCACATGCCCATACCAGGCAGGAGAGAGGGGGAACTGAGGTCCTCAGCTTCTTTTTTTTTTTCTTTTTTTGAGACAGGGTTTCTCCGTAGCTTTTTGGAGCCTGTCCTGGAACTAGCTCTTCTAGACCAGGCTGGCCTCGAACTCCCAGAGATCCGCCTGCCACTGCCTCCCGAGTGCTGGGATTAAAGGCGTGCGCCACCACCGCCCAGCCAGTCCTCAGCTTCTTATTTGATTCTGGACCCCATGGTGCTACCACACTCAGGACATTGGGGGCTGGGGGTCTTCTCTTCTTAATCCTCTCTCTAAAACCTCAGAATCCCAGCTAAAAGAAGGCTTCACTTTGCCCTGCGCGTTTCACAATCCTATCAATTTGACAATCAAAATCAACCCTGCCACACTTACTGCTTATAGCGCCAGCTAAGCTGTGCTGTTTTCCCTCTGAAGATGGAGAGGAAGACAGAGAGATATTTCACGTGAGAGCATAGAAGGGTCTTGGAATCCAGAAAAGGAACTCCAAAGAGATGAAACTGGAAGCTTCTATACAAGAGGGCAGTTGCTTTTTTCTTCTCTAAGGGAGAAAAACTTCTACCATAAATAAACCTTTCCCCAGAACTGGTTTGATCACATCAGAAAGACACATTCATCTTCATCCTGAGGGAATTTAGCACACTTAAGCATATTCCAGTCCACTAGCTCAGATGCTAACAAACTAGAGCTACTTGAGTAGTTTTTCAGAGTGAAAAGCCAGGGGCCTTATAAAGAACTCTGCTCCTTTCGGAAACTCTGAACAAATGAAGCAGGGAACTGAATTACGCTGCCTTCCATCCTCGAACTGGCGACCTCAAACTCCGGGGCTGTGGTTTGATTAAAACAGGAAATAGCCGCTGAGTAACAAGAAAGAAAGTCTTAGAGACAGAGCTGGGCCTAGGGTTTGTGTAACCTTTGTATGTCTGAGGCTCACGCAACTAGCCGCTAATTTAATTTCCGATCATGATTATAAAGTACTTAGTTTCCAGAAAGCTTAGTGCTGAGGCGATACTACCACACAGATGGAAAGTTCCAGTCCAGTTGATCTCTTTCTGACATGAGACAGAGGGAATTGATATTTTATTGTGATCTGTTTGAATTGGAAGCTAGTCTATCCGAAGCTTCAGGCAAGTCATTTAAAAATGAAGTTCTAAGGCCATGTAATGAGCACAATGTTCGCACTTTTAAAAAAAAGTGATATGAAAACTATTTTTAATTTTTATTACAAAGAGTATGTGTGTGCATGTATGAGTGTGTGTGTATGCGTGCACATTCATGTGCACTGGCACTCATGTGAGGTCAGTGGACAACTGTTGGGAGTTCTCCCTTTCCTCCAGATAGGACCCAGAGATAGAACTCAGGTCGTCGGCATTGCTAACAAGAGTCTTTACTCACTAGCTCTCTCAGCAATCATCAAGTAAAATAAATAAAATAAAACTATTTTGAAAAGAAAATAATTTTCCATTTTGATGTCACGTTTTCTTTTTTAAAAAATTAACATTTTAGAGCATGGAGAAAGACAAGAGTGCCCTTCGCTACATTTGGAAGAAGTAACATTTACAAAGTTAGTGGTGGGGCTGGTCTTCATTGCCCTGGCTGCTGTTGGTATAGCTTTAGTGGGAAATTAGAGCAGGGATTCTGTGTGTTGGGAACCCATCACAGTTCCTGCTAAACCACTCCATACATGCTTGTGTCACCACCTCTGAGAGTCCGGATAAAGAACGGCCATCTCACATCTTATCACCTTCAGCTGGGAAACTACTAAAACACTCTTTCTTCACACTCAAAGATCACGATTTCCCTGCAAACCATTCAAACCATTGTCCTCTCAAAGTGCTAGGGCCTCTGGACTAGATGTCAAAACAAAACCTTTACCTCCAACTCCAGCGCTTGGCTGCCGCTGCTACTGAAAATGCATATTTCCTGTTTGACTTTCGCAGCTGCATGGCTGTGAGACAGTCCTGACCAATGACAGTTGAGAAAAGTCCTTTGACTCTAGAGGCCCCTTCCTCCTTCTTCCTGTCTGAACACAGGATCTTTGAGGTGTCAGAGCCACCTGTTCCCAGGCTGACAAATCCCCAGATGAGGCCCAGATGTCTCCTAGTGTTCGTGTCCTTCTGTGATTGAGTCCAAGGATGGCTCACACAGAACCTGTGTATTATACTCCCTTCTCTTGGTAAAGAACCAGAAACATGGGCAAACATAAACGAAATAGGTCCAAAATTCCATCAGGATTATTCAGTGCCTCTTAAAACAAGTGGTGGTGGCGCACGCCTTTAATCCCAGCACTTGGGAGGCAGAGGCAGGTGGATCTCTGTGAGTTTGAGACCAGCCTGGTCTAGAAGAGCTAGTTCTAGGACAGGCTCCAAAACCACAGAGAAACCCTGTCTCGAAAAAACAAAAAATAAAATAAAATTTGCCAATGATTTTGCTTTTTATTGATCACCATGAGTTTAGTGTTTTTAAATAATAGACAATTGCTTCAAAAGTGATTGTTCTGGTCTACCTCGAGAGCTCATCCTCAGAGAAAGGCAGACAGGCATGATGGTCACTTGGAATCCCAGCACCTGGGAGGAGAAGTCAGATTCCCAGGGCCAGCTAGCTAACCATCCTACCCGAATAGTGAGTTACAATTACAGAAGAGACCCTGCCTCAAGAAACAAAACTGAGATTTATGGAAGACATCTGTCATCAACCCTTGGCTTCTACACACATGTGCACTGACATACATGCAAACATGCTACATTCATATATAATTGTTGAAAAATACTCACAGGTGACTTGGGGGGGTCCCATGGTTCTGTTCCATGTGCCTGTAAGACCTGAGAATACACATTCCTCAACAATTCCAAGTACTTCTGACTCTGTTGTTTGAAGACCACATCTTGTTAGAAAACCTGCTTTAGGACATGTGACCAAGACTCCTTCAGTCATTGGTGGTTACATATCCAAAACGTGGGATCATGTTTTGGATTACTTTTTAGAAATCACATCTTCAATCCTAAATATATAAGATACCAAACAAAATAGCAAGCTATCCAAATAGTTCCTAAAGAAAAACACACACAAACTGGCCTTTTGTAACTAAACATTTCTTTCAACAAGAAAATGGATTTGCCAAAGCTCAGTAATGGTGGGAGGTGACTTCAGTGACCAGTGTGACCCAGAGTTCTCTGGGATGAGAGTGATAATTGCCTGTTTAGGTCATGTCTGGATCCTCAGGTTTCCTAGGGCAGGCTTCACAGTTTAAATCAGCCCTTAGTTCATTTCTCTATAAATACAAGAAGACAAAATAACCAAACATATACAGGAAAGAAAGTCCCAATATTAGTTATCAGTTTTATTTCTTTTGATGGGTGTTCTGGATCACCAAGTTCTCCCACACACACACACACTTGAATTAAACACTAAAAGCAGCCCCAAGAACTTCAAATGTTATGTTTCCTTGGGCCTGATGCTGTGTACCTGTCAGAGAAGGGAAGTGTGGTGCCAGGAGAAGCTTGAGGACGACAGGCAGTGGGATCTGAGGACCCCACTGCTGGTCTCATTTGTCATCTGAAGCAACTCCACCAGGACATGGTGAGGACTCTGAGGACATGTCCCAGTTACTATCAAATCAGAATCCACAGTCCTCTTCTCCCATGCTTGAACGACTCCATATTCTCCAACAGGCACAAACTCTTTTCAGATAACTACAACATAATCTATATTCTTCTCAACTTCTTTCAATAGCTTGTCTTTAATGTATTTTAGTTATCTTAGAAATCCACATATGTATAGACATAGCCTTGTTTGATGTCATAAAGATTTTCTTTGAATTTTTTACATTCCACCAGTATTTTATAAATAGATTGGCTTCTCAGTTAATCTTACGGCCATGTAAAACATCCTGCAAATGCAGTAGAATAGAAAGTTCTGTAAAAATGACTTCATAGAGGAAGCTGCCTCACTTCCAAACTGAATTATATATTACCACAGAGAGATGCTTCTATGTGTCATGAGCCTAGTCAAAATATCAGCATACAGAAGAAGATGTCAAAAATGAGGGTACAGGAAGAAGACCTGGGGGGGGCAGAAGGAGCCTGTTGGAGGTATTGTTGTAGGAGGACCACCCCAGGTGATAGGAAGGAGTAGGCTAAGGACCTGGAGGGAAGGAACACACATCAGACTCTTGGGCACACTTTAGAGCCCCTGCTGTTTAGGGTCATACAGCCTGGTAGTCCAGGAAAAGAAGAAGCATGAAAGGTTTTCTTCTCATGCCTTCTGCATGGACACTTGAGGAACTGAATTGCTAAAATAACTTCCAGGACTTGAAGACTCTCTCCATTTGTATCTAGGGCTCAAAATATCTCGTTACTATAGTATTCTGCCTTTTTCTTATGAAGCCTTAACCTTAGAACAGTTTTGGTGACTCCAGTACACATTAGAGTTACCTGGCATGTTGTACTTAGGAGAGAAAAGAATTGGATGCTCAGATTCCACCTTAAACTCTTGATTTAATTCAAGGTCTCAGCACAATGGTTTCAAAAGGTCTCCAGATGGTTCTAAAATGTCACCAGTCCTTAAGCTTCACTGATGCCTCCATCCCACTCCAGTTATTATAATTTAATTTAAAAATATGACCTCGACTTTGGAAATTAAAAAAAAATCTTCCATTTGACTTTACTGTCTGTGGATGCTAGGCTTCATCATACTTAAAAATAACTTGTGACTAGAGAGATGCTTACGTCATTCTAAACTGCAGATTGGAACAAAGATTTGGAATAGAAATTCAGAACCCCAGAATTAGTATAATCTTAAAACTGTGTGGCCAGGATATAATATAGCTATAAATATTGACTTTTTCCAAACAAACCATCTTTCATACATGCACAAAACTTTGCTCTTTGACTTGGGTTTTGTTGCTGCATAAATAGCTATTATCACAATTGAGTGCCTCTCAAGTGTTCCAAACTGAAGAAGGACACTAAAAAGAAATCCCACACTAGCTGAGAATTGAGTATAATAAAGAGTTATTTATTTAGGGATGAACTCACAGATCACAATCCTCTGCATGAACACGACAGGAACCGAATCACAGCACCAGAAGAGAGGTTGGACCCAAGTTTTACAGCATTGTATATAGTGTAAGAGGCCATGCCCAAGTAGGCAGGTAACTTAAAGGCTACTGGAAGTATGAATTCTTACGGCACCTCTCCCCTTTTGTTTAAATAAGAAAGTTCTAAGCCAAATATAAAGTTATATACAAGAAGAACAAATATCATGTATAAAAATTAGAATAACAACCAGCATAAACATTATCCAGCAAGAAACATGTGATAAAGGTTTCAATAATTAGCCTACCCTAAGGAGTTTAAGTCTTGTATTATAGATAACTTGGCCGAGTCATGAGAAGAAAGTAACTACAACTATCCAGTCTTCAGCCACATTGAAGACCCGAGAAGGGAAATAATATTATTTGAGTAAGCAGGAAGAGCAATTAAGCAACTTCCAAAATGTGCAACAAATGACTGCTGTGGGAGCCCCTTCCGTTCCTCAGCCAATAGCCTTCAAGATACCAACCCACATTGGCATGGTCTCCTTTGCTTTAAAAAGCAGCGGTAGCCATGAGCTTGCTCTCTTACTTAGGACTCCACTTCTGGCTACTAGACGCCTTTCCTGGTTGTGCAGAGGGCTCTTGTCTAGGACGGTGATCAGTAAGTTTTTTCCCTATAAATAAATAACCCTTTTATTAATCATAATTCTGAACTGGTGTGGGATTGTTTTGTGACTTCCACCTTCAAATGACTACCTGGGCAATCACCCAAAGTCTCATTTGCAATGTTGGAGCAACCAACTTTGGCTAAGGCCTAGAGTAACTGACAGACCATTTTCAGAGGCAGGAAATTTTTCAAAATTGTCTCATGCTGTTGTGGCAAAATTTGACAGTCTTTTTTCTTGTATCCTGCTTGTCCTGTCTGGACACCATGCATTTTGTCAGTGGTCAGTGCATGGGCAGTTCCTTTCCCACAGGCCAGTTTTGCCAAGAAGAAAACAAGCTCCAAGTGGAGCATCTTTGGTGCTCAACATTATCTCAGGAATAGATTGGTCCTGCCAGGAGCAATCGAGTTTCACTTCAACAGAACCCTAAGTTATTTGAATGCCATATTCTACAGCTCTTTGAAGTGGTTGAAGAGTACATATCTATGCAGAATACAATCTCTATGTATCTAAAGAACCTAATTAATCTAACTATAAGTATGACAAACATGGATGACTATTGACCTATGAATCTTAATACCTATATAACTTAAAAACTAAGACTTTATATTAGAATATTAAACAATCTTTAAACAACTGTGTAACAAATGAAGACAATGATCTCAAAATGTAAACAATGTATAAGTATCTTCATCAGCAATAGAAATGTATATTGCAAAATGATAAATATATCCTAAAATTGTATCAATATACGAAATGTCTTAAGGAGAGGTAGAAGCATGCATGCATACAATATGGTAAAATAACTTTGCCTAGGTATACAAATATTGTAGATGAAAATAGGAAAATATTTAATATAATTTAAGTTTGTATCAATATATAAGAATCTATACCAATATAAATTGCCTATGAATAATAGCTCACAAGTATTCACTCCATTACTCACTATTATTATTAGTGTAAGCTCACACTAATCTATTGTCCCATCCAATTTCCTTTTATTTGTTACAAAGAGATCTCTGTGCTTACATAATTTTCCCCCAATCCCCAACCCTATAATCAACTCCTAAATGATGTCCCTAAACCTGAGGACAAACTTTGTTGTTTGGGGATGTTGTCTTCTAAAATCACTTCCAGCTGTCATGGAGGCAGTGTTCTTTCTATGGGATCCTGTAAAAGTAAAATGATGGTTAAATTCCAAGATTGCTGTCTGGTATAATTGAAAATAGTCTCTGAGTATTTGTTAGGGTTTTTCCTGAGATTCCTATTTGGAGTTCTGGCCAGAACATTGTAAAAATGTGCACCATTTCAGCTAACCAAGTTGGAACCATCTTGAGCAGCTGGTATCCAAAATCAGCATCATGACATCATATCAATCAAGTGGAGTTGTTGTTGTGGGGTCCCATCTTCTTCCAGAAAACTTCAAAGATTACTGCAGAAAAAATTCATTGTTCATTGTGGAAAACTTAAACATTATTTATATAAGCATATATATTCAATGAAAAGTACGATAGAGACAAAAATAGGTATTAAGAAAAGTAAATTTTTTAAATTGTTTTTTTCTTTCTGTTCCATACCATGGCTCCTGACATGAGACAGAAACTGTGAATTTTTATTTTAACAACATGCTTGGACTTAGAGAAGGACAGAGACAGTATCCCACTTCAAAGCCAGCTTTGATTTTTAAGTGAGTCATGATTATTATTTTAGTTAGTATTCAGAGTTTCTTACCCTTAGATGACTTGTCCTCATAAGCAATAATTCTCTTTGCTTGGTAATCCTCTCTGAATAATTATATTTTTCATATTTAGGTATCTAGATGTCCAGGGTCTCTTAACTTTTTGAAGATGAGTATTTTTCTGCAAAAACAAGAACAGAACCTTGCCCCAACCCTTATGAGGTTTTCTTACCACCTGATTGGTTGTCACCACTGTGGATGAGCTGTCATTTCTCTTTCTCAAGAGATTTCTCTTTTTTAAACTAAATCCTTATTAATTTCGATGGTATCTATAACTTTTCTACTCTAGTTGAAACAAGAGCAAAACCCCTTTCCCAACATAGCACATCTCCTGGCTTCAATTGTGAGGTCAACACATCTTTGAAATACACTGACTGATTTAATTCAGAAGACTTTTCTATTATCCAATATCTCTCTGCTGCAGTTGACCCTTTCTCATTAGTGTTAAGAAATTCAAAGTTGATAAAGCATTACGTGATCTATATTTGGGGGTATTTTCCATTCCTTTCTGTTTGTTTAACATATCCTTTATAGTTCGATTTGATCTTTCTACAACTACCTGACCTGTAGGATTGTTTGGTATACCTGTAATATGCTTTATGCTATAATAAACAAAAAACTGTTTCATTTTCTTAGATACATATGCTGGACCATTATCTGTCTTTATTTGTGCAGGTATACCCATGATGGCCATAACTTCTAATAAATGTGTGGTTACTGAATCAGCCTTTTCTGAGCTCAAAGCAGTTGCCCATTGAAAACCTGAATAAGTGTCAATGGTGTGGTATATATATATATATAAAATATATAGATATATATATATTTTAATTTTCCAAATTCTGAAAAGTGGAACACATCCATCTGCTAGATTTCATTCCTTTGATTACCCTTTGGGTTAGTCCCTGCAGGTAGAAGTGTTTGGTTATAGAAAGTAGGGCAGCTCTTTATAATCTCCTTAGCTTGTTGCCATGTAATAGAAAACTCATTCTTTAAACTTTTGCTATTGATATGATGTTTCTTTTGAAATTTTGAGGCCTTCAGCACATTTCCCATCAATAATCAATCAATTTCTGCATAACCTTGTGCTAGAGGACCTGGCAAACCTGTATGGGATTGAATGTGTGTTATGTATATGGGACAGAGCCTATTCTTGATTATATCTTAAACCTGTATTAATAATTAAGTCAATTCTGTATCGTATGGTATAAATTCCATATTTCAACACGTAAGACAACTCTTTCTGCATATTTAAATCAGTAACTATATTAAGAGGTTCTTAAAAATCTCTTAATACCATGAGAATAGCATATAATTCTGCCTTTTGAACAGAATTATAAGAGCCTTGTTCCACCTTATTTAAATTTTCTGATTTGTAATCTGTCTCTTTTTTTGCATCAGTATAGAATGTATGCATTCCAGTTATTGGTGTGTCCTGTACAATTTAGGGAAGGATCCAAGTAGTTCTCTTTATGAGGTTAATTCTAGCGCTTTTTGGATAATTGCTTTTAATCTCTCCTAAAAAATTAGCACAAGCTCTTTGCCAAGGTTCATTGTCTCCCCATATTTTTTTAATTTCATCAGAAGTAAAAGGCTTCTATACCTGGGTCTATTCCTGCTAGTTGACAAAGTTTCAATTTTCCTTTTATAATTAATTAAGAGACTTTTTCCACATAAGTTTTTAATTTTTTTACTTGGTTTATGTGGTAAAGGATCCATTCTAAGATAATATCTTCCCTTTGCCTTTAAATTCCTGTGGGGGAAATTCTAAAAGGCTATATGACTAGAATGCAATGAAGAATTGGATTCACCTTATCCTCATGTGCCTCCTGTAATTTTTCTTCAATGACAATCAATTCCTTTTCCACTTCAGCTGTTAATTCTCTGAGACAATAAAGTGTTATTTATTTAGGGGTAGACTCACAGATCACAATCCTCTGCACAAACAGGACAGGAACTGAATCATACCTTTGGAAGAGAGGCTAGAAGCACATTTTACATTGGCATTTGCAGTATAAGAGGCCACACCCAAGTGGGGGGGGGGTAACTTAAAGGCTGTAGGAATTCCTCCAGCACCAAACGCTGTGCTTCAAACACTCTGTACAGTAACATGAACCATTTGAGGATGGTTATTCTTACAATAAAAGTGGTTAACACAGGCACTTGTGGAAAAGTAAATGTTTCTAGTGTGTTTTTAATGAAAACTACATTGCCTTTTCAAAAATGTATTTTGTGAAGGTAAATCCCTGATTATTTCTCCAGTATTTACTAGCACATCTTGAGGTAAGGTATTTACTAGATGGTAAGAATCTAGGGAATATCAGGAAGCTAAGTGCTGTCACAAATGAGTGTAAATAGAAAGTATGTGTGTATGTATCTGTAGTGGGAGATATAAATGCTTTAAAAAGCATATATGTTCTGGAAATGTGAGTGAATTTGGGAGCATTGTAAAGAAGGGGCTGTTCAGTAGGAAAGACAAAGTCAGAACTTCCCCAGGTCTAGAAACTATATAAATAATAATCTGGAGATGATCGGTTATCACAAAATGGGCATCTATGATAATCAATCTTCACTGGAGTGGATTTGGAGTCACCTGGGAGACACACATCTGGGAATATATGTGAAAATGTCTTCAGGGAGATTTAACTGACACAGGACGACCTGCCTCAAATATGTTTGGCACCAATCTGTGAACTGGGTTTCCAAGGGAAAAGCAAATAGAACACTAGCTTCCATCTTTCTCTGCTTTCTGACATTGAACACAATATGACCAGCTGCCTCACACACCTACAGTCATGCCTTCCTAACATGATGGGTTCTTAAACCCTGACCCAAAATAAATCTCCATTCTTTTAAGTCACTTCTGAGATGCATTCCATCACATCTAAGAGAGAAGTAGCTAGAACATTGTCCCCTTGAGGAACAACATGATCTGGTGATCGTCTTTGGATATAACTGTGCCATACCCCCAGTCCCTTTCATATAAGAAGAAACGTGGTAAATGCAGGGTGCAAAGTTCTTAAAGCTCGGAGAGAGAGGGGAGATTCTGCTACTTTGTTGTGAATTTCATTGTGAGCTTCAACTAGGAGTCAGTGATGGACTACTCTGCTGTCCCTGCTGAGAAGCCCAAACAACTACACTTTAGAAATAAAATAATAGTCCAATTTTCAGGGCAAATTAACACCCAGCAAAATGCCTGTAGCCTCCCTCTTACCACCCACTGGGTGCATTATCTCTGTCACTTGTGCTACTTCAGGGCCTGTGAGTGGATATCAGGAAAGACTAATATTTCTCCATGTATCTTCTTTTCCATATCTCTGGTTCTTTTCCAGATTTTTGTCATCCTTCAGATGCTGTGTTGCTACCCTGTTCCCCAGTAACCTTAGGTTTCCTCTGAAAGAAATGAAACCTTACCATTAAGTAAAGCATGATTTGTGTGTCTTTTCATTTTTCCAAGAGGACCAGAGTGTTCATTGTCCTGGCTGGTTTCCCTCATTATGATGTAGTTTTGCATTTATTCATACTCTTAACATGATCATGCAGGTTCTTTTGTTCTTCCAGGAAGGTGAGGTGGGTTAAACCACAATTTTTCTTCATTGTAAAGTATTACCTTGCAATAGAATTTGCAGGAAAAGGCCTTCTTTTAATATTTATTCATGTTTTCTCTGAAACTGAAACATTAAATAAATTTGCATTGTTTAAAACCTAATGGCAAATGTCTTGCACTCACTTGCATGTAAGAATCTCAGAAGAACTGGGTTCACTTTTAAAACCAGCAAAGGAATTAAGCTGATCAGGTTTAATTCTCTGTTTCTCCATGAATCTCGGTGTGAACTGGACTATCGCCCCTTTGAAGGAGACAAATCTTTTCTTCTTGCTCTCTCAATTCAGGGTGGTGCTACAGAAGAGATTTCGATGTAAAGATGAAAAGATAAATGAATTTTTTTTCTTTTTGAGACAAGGTCATGTATAGCCAAAGCTGACCTCAAACTCACTGGGTAGCTATGGATGTCCTTGAACTTCTGATCCTCCTGCCTCCAGCTGCCAAGTGCTGAGATTGCTAAATGCTCCATCTCACCTGGGTTGTGTGGTGCTGGAGATCAAACTCATGTCAAAGACTCTCCATCAGCCTTCCTTACTAACGCAGTATGAGAAACAGCTGAAGAGTAGTGGTAAAACCCTCCCAATTCAAACTCAAGCTCTTCAAGAAAACGAATCTTCAACAGATGTCAACAGAAATGCTGTGTGAAATGGCAAGAGGGGCAACTGCAATCACACAGTCGAAGAAAATTCCACCCTGCCATATGCCTTATACTTTTACATGTCAGTAAATGTTATTTATATTGTTCAACTTTTATTTTAAAAAAAGATAAGCAGACTTATGTACACCTGTAGTATACATAAAGTTTTTATGTTTTTTTCAAAACAAAACCAATGGAACTGGTGCATTTACAAAGAGAGCTATGATCAAGACTGTCTAAAGGGAAAAACTGAAAAATCAGAGCGTCTGCACATTTGTCTCCAACATACACACATTGAAGCCTGTGGTCTGATGACCTTTCCCACAACTTCCAGTGATGTAATCTTGCCAGTTCCCTTATTTTCATGTTTCCTCTCCCTCTCGAGGTTTAGGATAAGATGTCAACATTCCTAATTGACAGCAGATATTTCTTGGGAAAATAGGCGACAACAAATAGATTGGTAGATAAATAAGTAGGTAGATAGACATTCTAGCTCTATGTAATGTCTGGTAAAGATCTCAAGAAAACAATATCTGTAAAGTGGTTGTTCCAGGGAAAGAAGATTATTTTAAAAATATAAAAATGGGGTATATTCCTGAGTGTACACACACACACACACACACACACACACACACACACACACGGTGTAGCATAGGGTGCTGATTAGATTTTGTCAACTTGTCACAGAACTAGCCAAATCTGAGAAAAAAAAATCTTAACTGGGAAAATTCCTCCTTATGATTGCATATAGGCAAGCCTGTGGGCATATTCTTAGTGGTTGATGTGGGAGGGCCCAGTACATTTCTGGTGGCGCCACCCTGGGCAGGGGTCTCTGGAGTGTACAACAAAGCAGAGTGAGCTAGCTATGAGGAGCAAGGCAGTAAGCGGCACTCCTCCACGGATTCTACTTCAATTTCTGCCTGCAGGTTCCTGCTCTGCTTGAGTTCCTCCCCCATGTCCCTCAGTGACAGCTGTAAAATGAAATAAAGCCTTTCCTTCCCAAGTCGTTTTGGTCATGGTCTTTTATGATAGCAATAGAAAGTCTAACTAATACACAAAGCTTTAGATTGTTATCATAAATATCAAAGTCCACCAGAGTGTTTTCCCTGGATAATAGGAAGCAGGGGAAGTAATTCTCAAGTGTTTGCATCATGCTGCCTATGAATAATGAAAGAGTTCATTTTGCATTTTATAAACAGTATATGTGAAAGTAAGTAATGGAATCTTATTTATATCTACAAGGAAACAATACCCCAAAGACACATATAGAGAAAACAGAGAAAGTAGGACTCAGTTTTCTGAAGAAAAGTAGAATAGATTTTATGTCATTATTGAACCATCTTCAGCAGAAAGCAAAACCTGCTAGCTCGATCATATTACAACAAAATGCAAACATTTTAATACATTAAATCTGGAGCAGGCCTGGCTGCCTGGAGAAGCCTCGGCAGCACGGTGGACCATGGTGACAGCAGTGCCCTCCAGAAAACAACTAACTAACAGAGACTCAGCTTCAGCCCCACCTGTACATGGAAAAGCAGCCGTCAGAGATGTAGCCCCGCCTGCACCTAGAGAAGCAGCCATCAGAGCCTTGGACCTGTAGGCAACTGGAGGAACAATCACAGAAGGTTCTGTCTTATTTACACCTGAAGGAGCCACAGCACCAAATTGCACCAACTGGAGAAAAAAAAGGACCCCCCCCCCCGAAACACAGGGTCCATCTGTTCTGATTGGAGGAAGAGATGGGTAGACAACAGGATAAAGAATACACTCAACAACATAAAGAGAAATAGAGCATCACCAGAAACTAGAGGTTCTATAATAGTAAGACCTAAACATCCCAACACAAATGAAGCAGAAAAAAAAAAAAACGACCTTAAAAAATAACTATGAAAATGATTGAGGATTTTAAAGAGGAAATGAAAAATCCCCTTAAAGAAGTAGAAGAAAAGACAAACAAAAAGTTGGAAGAAATCAACAAACCCCTGAAAGAAAACCAAGAAAAAGCAATCAAACTATCTGATGGCATATGTGTGTATGTGGCTTCAGAGCTGACCACTTTGTCAAGCTAACCAGTTATGTCCCACCATTCTCAGCTGTCAGTCAGTGGTTGTCTCTAGTTCTTTGTCCAGTAGAACTCCATAAGTTCTCCTCCTTAGATTTTAATTAAAATTTTAAAAATTAAAATAAAATTCTAGTTGTATGATTTCTTTTAAAAAAAATCAGAGTACTATGAAGAACAATATCACAAATTTGACAGATGAAATGATCAAATCAATAAAGCAGCAGACTCAGAGCTAAATGGAAAGTCTAAACTATATGCAGCCATGAAAGAAACTAAACTGGTTGTCAGGTTTTTTCTTCACAAATCAACCATAAGGCTCTGAAGAATTTTTAGGACAGATCTACCAGTTCTAGAAAATAGATGTCCCAATATTTGTAGGAACTCTTAAAGGGGTATTGAGAAAGAAAATAGTTCCCATCTGATTTTACAAGTACAACATAATACCAAAACCATAGTAGAAAAGGGGGAGTAGAGACGAATTAAAACAAGTTCATTGTTGTGCATAAAAAAGACAGTGCCCACTACAGAGCAAAATGCTGCCTTCTGTTTAAAATAAGGAATCCTGCAAGCGTGCTCACTGCCCTCACATTAACTTGTTGTGCTGGAGCTCTGAAAACAGCAGGACAGAGAGAAGTGGTGGCTGGGGAAGAGAAAGGCAGCAGTGTCATGGGTCGATGAGATGGACACCTGTGTAAATAACAACACAGAGACACACAAACCGCAGGAATACGTGAGCTCTGCTGGCAACGTATAAAGACGTCCTACTGAAGAATAGTTCATTTGTGCATACCTAGAGATGTTAGTATTTGTGTTATCGTTTACAAAAGCAACTGAAAATAGGTGGCACTTAAGGATACTCAGTGAAAACATATATAAACCTCCTATGGAGAGAATAATAAAATTTAGTCAGAGAAGTTAATTGATATCTGGATAAATGGATGTATACACTACATTCATGCATCATAAGAGGCAAGATTAGTAAGATGTGTTTCCACGAATTGTACATACATTGAAATTAAATACTAAAACAGACTGTTTTTAAATAAAAACATGACAAATTTTAGAAGCAAATATAAGCAAACGGTTACTATCTTCTAGGGGTTCCACAAACAAACAAAGATAAATGTAAATTATAGTGGAAATATGAGATTTTAGTGTATAATTAATAATCCTCCTCTAAAAGGCCATAGGTATTAAAATCAACAGAAACTGAGAAAATGCATTTAGGGCTTATATAATATAAAAGACACAAAGAACTAGTTTTTGTAATATATGAAGACTCATGTGTCAATAAAAAATACAAATAATAAATTTTGTATTGTCTCTTGGATACAAACATAGCCACACATATCTAGCGATTCTCCATCTTACAAGTTTCTGTGAAGGTTGACTCTACCATCTTAGAGTCTGGCCTAACAAGTGGTGAGCAGCACAGATGATGGAATGCCTTTGACAAGCAGCTGACACCAACTCCCACATGAGTCTTGGGGAACAGTGAACAGGCATTCTAGTCAGAGAAGGTACCCCAGATCTTGGTTTACATACAACAGTCACTGTGTATAAGAATGCTCACTGAAGCGTTGTATGCAACAACAACAGGAGCAACAGCCTGGCATTAATTAGAAGAATGAACGGCAATATAATGATACAACTCAATACTGTAGAACAGTGAACGAACTGATGACCACAATATGCACTAACACTGAAATCTAGTGTGCACTGGATAGTGCCTTGGACTTCCAAAGTGCATGCATGTGTGTGTGTGCCTGTGGGAGGGGGCGTGTGTGTAGAGTGTGCATGTGCGTCCATGTGTGTGTGCATGTGCGTGCATGTGTGTGTGTGCATGTGCATCCGTGTGTGTGTGCATGTGTGTGTGCATGTGCGTCCATGTGTGTGTGTGCATGTGCTTGCATGTGTGTGTGTGCATGTGCGTGCATGTGTGTGTGTGTGGTAAAAGCAGAAAGGGGGCTGTGAGAGTGACATAAAGGGTTTAAGAGATGAGGGATGGGGAAGGGGGAAGGAAAGTGTGATGGGATACACGGAAGAACAAAAGGGAAACTCTGAGAAAAGAAAGAGGACCAGCAGCAGGTGGGACAAGGGCTGGAGCTGGGGAGATCACTCCCTTGTTAAAATGCCTGCTGTGCAAACAATCATGCAGAGCTGAGTTCAAATCCCAGGCACGCATGTGAAAAGCTAGACTCTGTGTCATGAGCCTCTAAGCCTTGCTCTAGGGAGATGGAGGCAGGTCTAGTCTCGTCTGGTGAGCTCCAGACTCATTGAGAGATCCTATCTCAAACCCTAAGGTGGGGAGCCATAAGAGATACCAGGCATCCATCTGTACCCTGTATGTATGCACATACATGTGCACTCTTTTGTGAACACACACCCATAGGCCATGCATACATACAGAGTAGAGCAGTGCAGGAAAGAGATGAATAAGGACAAAGTAAAATGACATATGTGAATGTAATTTCCATAGTAACACTCAATGCTTCATTAGCTTAATTAAAAACTAATTGCAAGACATAAATTTAACAGTAGTCTTTCAGTCGCATGACTATGATTTGAAATTGTGTAATAAAGCATTGGAAACATCACCACAACCTTCAGAACTGTGGCTGTGTGGCGGCTCAGATTAATGAAGACAAATTGTAATAGATATTTGCACAACTTTAATGGAAAAACCAGACTCACGAAACCAAGGTTCCCACAGAGCACAGGAAACAGGAACTGAAGCGCAGGCTTCTGCCCACGCAATTTATCAGTAAACATTCGCCAGAGGCGAGTCCGCCCCCTTAGGGGCGGGCCTAACCCTACATCTCCCCCTTTTGTCTAAATAAGACAGAACTAAACCAACTACAACTATAAACAATAATAACAAATAATATATATAACAAACACTATAGAGAACAAAAGTTTTGCTAAACATCCTATCTCAAGGAGTCTAAATAATGTAGAGAGTACTACAATTATATAAGGGTGTGAATAATTTGCATTGGTATGAATTTTAAGGTCAATTTTGTTATATGTATTTCTGATCTTGATTAAGGTATTGTGATTGTGTAGTTCATTTAAAATTGTAATGTATAATTAGGAAATATAGGTTGTTGATCAATAATAATCAAGCTTGTAGTCATGTTAGTTAGATTTTCTAGGTATATAGAGATATATTTCAGTTAGTTAGGTATTC